>NC_137621.1:34046335-34376335 GCF_963280865.1 Gymnoscopelus braueri | reverse complement strand
AAAGCCTCGCAGTAATATTTTGTATAGCCTATTAATAAAGACACAATGAGAAATGTTCACTTCATTTCCAAACTTTACACCCAAAAAAACGCTGGTATAATTTATACATAGATATATAAGTGACAATGATAATAATAATAAAGAAAAAACATAACTTTATATTGAAGTGATTTGGGGTCAAACATTAAGGCAGATATAGCCTATAATGCCCGTGAAAAACATAACATCACTGATACTCTAGCGGCTAGAGTGTCAGTGGGAGAGGTTCGTAATGGGGCTACTACCACCTTCTGATACTCTTGTCTTTAATGAAGAGAGTCATATTTTGGATGAATAAAGACAGTGTGAAATTATATTCAACTGTCAAAAATAAATAAACAAACACATTGATAAACATAGAGAAATAATAATAATAATAATAATAATAATAATAATAATAGTAGGTAATAATAATAATTAATAATAAATAATAATAATAATAATAAATAAAAAACATAAATACATTGGAGTGATTTAAATCAAAGCAACTGAGCCAACCAGAGACGTAAAGTTACACTGGGACATTTTGTCAGCTATATTTGGCTTATTTGTCATTAATATTACATCTAGCCCAAGACATCAAAACTTTTAATCGAAGTGGATCAGATTTGGATTTTGGGGCGTTAAAGATATTATTTGAAAAATCAAACTCATATTTTTTGTATTGACATACTGAGATAATTCTATGATCACTGATCAGATATCAAAGTGTTCCCAATGCTGTTTTGTTTTGTTTTGAATCACTAGAAAAATCCAAATCTAAACCACTCTGATTGGGATTAACATTTTTGGCAAACTTTTGAAAGTTCTGGTGACACAGACCAGACAGACATTAGACCTCGGACCCCCCATTTGATATTTATATTTGTTTCTCAGTGTAATGGAACCAAATGGACCCACAAGGGTCTGTGCATGGCTGTGCTTGAGCGTGTGCGCGCGTGTGTGTCCAGACACACACGCAAACAAATACAACAAATAAAACATTATACACACAGCAAATGAACCCAAGAGCAATTTCTTCTTTTACAAAACCCAAAAGCCAGGCTAATACACATTAGGCCTACAGTACAATAGAGCTTTTAACAAAATAAATGAGATATCACTTACCGGTCTGTCTGTCTCTCTCTCTGTCTCTCTGTCTCTCTCTCTCTCTCTCTCTCTCTCTCTCTCTCTCTCTCGTTCTGCGTTCGGATATGAGCACTGACCGCACTCAAGTATTGGTTGGATTTTTAGGATCTCTGTGCTTATTATATTCGGAACACATGCTGCATGACACACGCCCATAATTGAGAATGCACCAATCATGGGGTAAAAGGGAGTGGTGTAAAGTAACTAAGTACATTTATTCAAGTACTGTACTGGCCTACTTAGTACAATTTGAGGTGGAGTATTTTCAATTTCCAATACTTTTACTTCTACTCCACTACATCTCAGTGGAAAATAGTGTACTTTCACTCCACTACAACTATTTGAAAATCTTTAGTTATTAGTTACTTTGCAGATATAAATCATTATATTATACAACATACATTAACCACTTTAGCCCTATTTTATACATACTGTAGGCTATTTTCAAACATTTCAGTACTTTTACTTTTGGTACTTTAAGTATATTTTGATGCCAATACTTTTGTACTTTTACTCAAGTAACATTTTGAACACAGGCCTTTTAGTTGTAACAGATTATTTTTATATTGTGGTATTGCTACTTTTACTTAAGTAAAATATCTAAGTACTTCTTGACCATATATATTACTAGAAAGGGAAGTTTACACCCCAACCATGACCATCCTCACACACACACACACACACACACACACACACACACACACACACACACACACACACACACACACACTCTCACTCTCACTCTCACTCTCACTCTCACTCTCACTCTCACTCTCTCACACACACACACACACACACACACACACACACACACACACACACACACACACACACACACACACACACACACACACAGACTGGCACAAATAAGAGGACACTCTGTGCCGCTGTCTGCAGGTGAAACAACTCAAACTTAGACAGATAGATGGTGTTTCTGGTTCGATGACGTCACTGCAGGGCATGGTCAAGGCCAGGTTATTTAAACCCTGTCTCTAATCTGGCACAGGTGTTGCCAAACGTTTTTGACTGTGATTCATGAGAGCTGGTGGTCCGTATCCTGTGCGTTTGACTGTTTATTTAGTTATGTATTTACTGTATGCTGTGACAGATTGGCTACAGAGAATACATAACGTTTGTTTATGAACTCAACGGACGTTTTGGACATCAGTTATTGAGCACAGTCTGAAACTTCCTCGGCAACCAGTAGTCCCTTAAGTATCGGACTTGGGCACTACAGATGGAGATAGAACTAAGTCTAAAGATGTAAACATAATAAGGACACATTCTACAGTGTTAAACTAGGACCCCAATTCATTTGAGCCTCAAGTTTGTCCATTCATTAATAATCCTCATTGGTCAAATTAATTCTATAGCCTACTTAAGTGCAGTTCGTGTGCCATGATCTAGTGGTTAAAAGTATTTCTGCTGGCTGGAATAGCTGTGTAACGTAATGTGTGACAAATTTCTAAATAAATGTCACCAAAGATGTCAAGTGGCAGTATTTCTTGTCAGTGGTTAAATTAAGTTTATACTTACTCATGATGTCAACAGTAGCCTACTGTTAACTACACCATGAGTTAGCTATAGTCTACAAAAATGTGTTTATAATATATAAAAAGAAAATAATTACACACTATACTTGGTTAATCCATTTGTAGCTTTACAGTCGTATATTGTATTCAATATTCAATGTCCTCAGCCACATTACCAAACACATTAGGCACAAAGTAGCTTCAATATAACTAGACCTAGAGGTTTTTATCGTAGGGATGTGGTAATATCGTAGTGTTAAAAAAATCAACATTATTAAAAGAAATTCAAACACTTTCAATATTTTTCAAAAAGTGTTCATAAATAGCATATCTGCGAACTTGTATATCTGCTATTTTTGAACAGCCAAAGAAATCTTAAGATGACACAGATGCGTTCCCGGTCTTAATGGATTAATGATATGAATGAATGATGTGTTTGTAGGAATATTGTCTCAACGGTGACCCATGGGCTGTCCATTAGATCTGTGTGTGTCTGCCTCTGTCTCTCTCTCTGTCTGCCTCTGTCTCTCTCTCTCTGTCTGTCTCTCTCTCTCTCTCTGCCTCTGCCTCTGTCTCTGTCTGCTCGGCTCTCTCTCTCTCTCTCTCTATCTCTCTCTCTCTCTCTCTCTCATCTCTCTCTCTTCTCTCGTCTCTCTCTCTCTCTCTCTCTCTCTCTCTCTCTCTCTCTCTCTCTCTCTCTCCTCTCTCCTCTCTCTCTCTCTCGCCCCTGAACGAGAGGGAGGACAGTGGAACAGCGAGGTTGCAAGGAATGGAGGTGGTACCTTGGGTCAACTATCCAAAATATTGGGGAGTGTGTCACTGGTAGACAGACGGGTTTCTGAACTCTTCCATAGCCCTCCTCTGAGACACAGACTGTATCAAGAGGCACATGTATGAAACACAGTCCCTTGTGAAGTTCTGGATGAGTTGTCAAGCACAATTCCCAGAGCTTGCAGTAAAAGCAAAATGTGTTTGACCTTTTGTAACTACGTTTCTCTGTGACAGTAGTATATTCATGCTGGCAAACCTGGAAAATATGTACAGGGCAAGGTTCGAGACAGAAAATGACATGAAACTCCACTATAGCCAAGAAGAGACAAACATGGACCAACCCGTGATCATGTCATGGTCCCACTAGTTGAGAAACCAATTCACTCAATGACCTGGTGACCTAAGATGACACGTCAATGTTGTTGACAGCAGTTACTGGAGCTTCCACAGAAAAACGGGAATTGGAATCTCAAGAAGTGGAATTGTGGTCATCGTTATTAGGAAATGTGCCCATATAATAGCATGTGTCTGCTCACCTCATCAGTTAACACGAGTTTAATATAAAAGGCTGGATGAAGTAAGAGAAATTCCGGCACAGGAATATCTGGTAAGCAGATCTCGTTCAGGCTCCAGCTAGTGCACTGCTTGCAGTCCGTCAAAGAGTCTGGCCAAGTTGTTTGAATGTCTCCTGAAATTCAAGGTTTTTACTGTGTGTATGTCCACAACTGGTGTGTGGTTTTGTGTACCACACTTTTGAAAGATGGGACAAGGGGATGTGTCTTTGTCTAAAACAGAGAACCATTACATCAGTATCTTCAAAAGTAACAATTACAGATTTTGCACCAGATGCTTATGACATAAACCCATTAAGACCTGAGGCCGATTCTACAAATGTCTTCTAAATCAGTAGCTTTTTCAAAATGTAAAAAAAAATAGCAGATGTACAAGCTCACAGCTTGTTTATCTGCTATTTTTGTATAGCCATCGCAAAAATGACAAAGCTTCAAGATTCAAAGACTTCGAAGTTTCTTCTGAGTTTCTGGGTCCATCTCTGTTGAGCAGGTATTATCGCTGATGGTGGTTCTCAAAAATAGCAGATGTACAAGCTCACAGTGTGTCACTTCGTGCCATGCTGCGAGCTTGTCTGCTATTTTTGATCATTTTTGAAAAATCGCGAAAGTGTCATTCAAGTCTTCTGGTGGTCCCCACATTTTCAGATGGGGGGGTCCGCGGCCAAATAAATGTCATTCATTTTGGGGGTCCTTGGCAGGCTGATGTGTTGGCAGCAGTTCATCTCTCTCTCTCTCTCTCTCTCTCTCATCTCTCTCTCTCTCTCCCCCCCCCCCCCCCCAGTACAAGGGCATATGTTCTCTAAATGTTCCAGCAAAGAATGTAAACACACAGATAAGGGGGCCACCTGCCCAGCATTCACGTATCATGGTCGTTTGATTTGTATCCTCTGGGTTCACATGTCATCTCCGGAACTCTGTGTTCTGTTGCCTTTCCAATTAAGAGACTGGAGTCTGAAGAGACGAGTGCTAGGGGGTGAGTCCCCAATTCTGTGTGTCCAGGGGAATCTTCAGTTGTTGCAGAGTTGCCTTGGCGTTTTGAAAGGAGACAGTTAACTGTCTGTCTCTTCCAAGCAGACAGACGGCTTCTCTCCCAGCATCCCTCCGTCCGTTTGTCTGTCTGTCTGTCTGTCTCCGGACGGACAGATGGACGGACGGACAGACGTCAGGAAGTTCGATGAACAGCAGAAGAAGAATACATTCTGGGACGAAGTGTTTTGACATCAGAGGGAACTCTCCCCACCCTCTCTCGCTCTCTCTCTCTCTCTCTCTCTCTCTCTTTCTCTCTCTCCCTCTCTCTCCCTCTCTCTCTTACTCTCTCCCTCTCTCCCTCTCTCTCTCTCTCTCTCTCTCCCTCTCTCCCTCTCTCTCTCTCTCTCTCTCTCTCTCTCTCTCTCTCTCTCTCTCTCTCTCTCCCCCTCTCTCTCTCTCTCTCCCTCCCTCCCCCCTCCCCCAGCTGTCTGTGGAACTCATCCCCCGATTTCTGTTCCAGAACACAATTAATCCTGGTTGTTTTTGATTGAGAGTCAAACTGTAATGTAATACACACACACACACACACACACACACACACACACACACACACACACACACACACACACACACACACACACACACACACACACACGCACGCACGCACGCACACGCACTGTAGGCCTAGTAGTAGCCTTATTGAACAATCAACTGATCTGTTTTTTTGCCCCTTAATGAGACCCTGGATTAATCTGGAGGAAAAGGACTATGCTGATACGTGGATGGACTGCCCATTAAAGGACTTTGAGCAGGCTACATGTGTGTGTGACTGTGGTTTCTAATAATTGCATCGTAATCATTGTTGTGCATTATTGTAATACATACATACAAGATTTGTGTCGTTAAACATTTTCAAACACTTACATTTGTTCCCCCTCCAAATCTCCGAAGTGTAAATAAGAATGGTTAAAAAGTGGTTTAAATTGCTTTCTGATGCGATATTTACCTCATTTTTAATCTGGGGACCCCCTGGAACCCCGTCAAGGACTCCCAGGGGGTCCCCGGACCACAGGCGTGCCTCCTCTGCCTCGGCCCAGATTGGCGTACAGCAGGCCGAAGATGAACAACTCCTTCTTCTCGGTGGCTGTCATGGCCGCGCAGTAGTGACGGGTGTCACGACGTAGTCTGGGTTTTGTGTCATGCCACAAGACAATCCTCTGCAGCCGCAGACGAAGTTCTGGACCAATTGACTTTCTTCTTCGTATTTTCGCCACCTTTTGTCATCGTAGTCTAGTCACTGGCTAACCTCGCATCACCAGTCTTTCCACCTCGGAGGAAAGCCTGGTGTCTGTTACTAAAGACCCATATGATCCGGTCTAGGCCACGCCTACTGAAAAAGAAAAAAGAAAAAATAATCTTCTTTCCGGATTGTCGCGATCCGGTTTTGCGGTGCCGCTTTGTTTTGGTTCCCCAATCCCTATTTAAATGGAATAGAATTTCCCCGTGGGATAATACGGATAATACAGACGCTAAATAGTCTCCGGAAAGTACACTCACATTTATATTTAAAAAATAAGCTAAACTACGCCGCATCAAGGATTTTATAGGACGGACCTATTTTGGGGTGAGACGTCTTTCCGGTTTGTCGCGATCCGGTCGCTGATGACGCGGATGACGTAGAGCTCCCGACCGGATCATATACCCGAAAAGGAATGGTGCCCAGGCTAGTCACTGGCCGCCATCTTGGTGTTAAAAAGGTTTATTTCTCCAAACTCTCTAACTTTCTTTACTGATTGAATGAATGAAAGTGAACTGGCTGATTAGCCTACAATGAGAAACACCTGCTTTATCCGACTGTGTGCCTCGTTGATTATGCCGCGCTCAGGAACAGTGTTGCCAGATTTTGCGAGAGAAACAAGCAGACAGGACTAAAAAAAAACAAGCCGATTGATTGATTGACATTTTTATTAGGCAAAAGAATGTAAAACAATACAGTTACATTTATAATACTTTTGTCTAAAAGGTCCGACCAAAAAAGTCCTTGCGGACTTGTTTCCGTTGGGGTCCTTGAATTAAGAACCTAAAAGAAAGAAAGAGACTCAGGTTTGAGCCTTGAGGTAGCCGATCAAAAAATCAGATATGGCAACACTGCTCTGGAAGTCAAGCCTACAATTTGCACCTGAAAATAGCAGATCTACAAGCTCACAATAATGTGAGCTTGTTAAATTTGCTATTTTCGGCGCTCGACACCATAATGCGACGAAGTATACAACAATTTGTATTGTAGGCTACTTTACAAATTGCACATATGTCTTTTGAAGTAGTTTCACATTATCTGACATTGTGGCAGTAGCAGTGTAGGCTACTTGTTGTTTCTGTGAAATATATTACATTATTAAACTTTATTTACATTCACCATATGAAAAAGTTAAATCTTTTATACAATATATAGTTAAGGGGTCCTTGGGCTGAAAAACGTTGAAGACCCCTGCTATTGTGCATTCGGTAGGCATATGTCCTTTGTGATTATTTTTGTTGTGGTTGTTGTCTGCTTCATTGGGACTTTAGGAGGTATAAACTGAATGTTACGGCCGGTTGTTAGCGCTTTCCAACAAGGTTTGTGACCACTGGCCAGCTGTAACGCCACTATCTTTTGTCCGCTAGGTGTCACCAGATGTTCAATATAACTCATTTAGACCATAAGTACTAACTACCTTGTGTGGTCTTCTTTGAAGTGGTGTGTCCACACCAATAAAACCATCTCATAATCTCCCCGTCACTTTCGCTCTCACTGTTTCTTTGCATACTTTAAAAGAGAATGGGAAATGAGGTATAATGGTGCTGTTTGATGGACTGTCTGTTCTAATGATATTGCTCTCAATACTCAAAGTCACCAGTTGACACCAAGTCCATCCACAAAGTCAGCATATCTGTCTTTGTTTGGTATGTCTCCATGGAGATTTAGTTCCTTTGATCTGTCTCAGGAGGGTACTCTCCTTATATTATAACTAGCTAGCTGAAAGGGAAATGGTGCAGAAAAATAGACTGTTGGATAATAAACCACTGCAATAACAGTAGACATGATGAAAACGTTTTATCTTTGAGAAATAACTTCTGTAGCACATTTCTGATGCCATATTTTAGGGAATTTTGAATATGTCATCACCATGTAAACTTAGCGCAGTATATTTTGCAGTGGTGGAAAGCAGTACATAATATGTAAGTAGGCTACAGTACATTCACTCAAGTACTAATACAATTTCTTTTTCTCCCCTTCTTCTTTTTATCCATTTCTCCCCAATGTAGTTGTTATGGCAATGAATTCCTCCCCACACACATTTTTGTGTGTGTTGTCACTGCTGTTGTATCCTACTGACTCACCTGCCAGTGAGGAGCCCCCACTGGAGGACGTAGACTAGAGCCTTCGTCCTACTCCTCCCGCCCAACACTCCCTGCTATAACAGGTGCTGCCCCAACCCGTCGGAATACGTGCAGTGATATCATCCTCCCCGCCCGGCTTCCCTCCCCAGAACACGGGCCAATTGTGTTCGCCTAGACGCCCGGCAAAGCCGGATGCACCACGGTGGATTCTGTAAAATGCAGGTACTTACATTTGGTACAGTAAGTATATCTTGATGCCAGTAATTTTGTACATTTACTCAAGTAAAAATCTGAATGCAGGACTTTTAAGCCTACTTGTAACAGAGTGGTACTGCAACATTTAGGTTAGAAATGTAGAAAGAGTACTTCTCTTCCACCACTGGTGTTTAGCTACAGACAGACAATAAATAATGTCAGGTGTAATGACTAAATATCTGCAACGATAGTAAATACATGTATAATACACATTGAAATAGCAACTTGACACAGACTTTCTCAGGGTATTGAAGCTCACTATGAGACTATAAGATTGACTCTCTGCTAACAGGTTGGTAGCAGCCAGACCTAAGTTTGGTTTCACTGTACATGTTCCTGCAACTTTCTCCAACAATCAACTTCCTTGCACCTTGTTGCATTACCAGCTCAGAGGTGTAATGCAGGTGTCTGTCAACGTGAAGGTGTGTAGACTGGAGCAGAAAGTGTGTGTGTGAGACAGAGAGAGAGAGGTTCTTGAAGTTACTGTGAACATGACAGGTGGCACAGCATAAGCAACACAGCATGCTCTTATAGTTAATTAAAGGTACTGTATGCTGAAACATGGCAGGTGCGTGCGTGCGTGCGCGTGCCTGTGTAGGGGGCCTTCAGACTTGCAACTTCTATGTTCCCAATGCAAATTTACTGAAAATTATATGCATGCTGGGAGACAGAAGCCCATGTTTTTAACATGCAGATGCCCTGTTTTAATGCTTAGACTAGAGAGTTAATAACTCCCTTTTGACAAAAAAAAAATTGGAGGTTCAATTCCCCGCCCGGGTCATACCAGAGACTATACAAATGGTACCCAGTTGCCTCCCTGTTTGGCATTCAGCGTCAAGGGTTGGATTGGGGTAAGTCCCTGCGACACACTAGAGTCATGTCCAGGGGTCTGCTTGTACATCATGGATGGGGGATGTACTTGTACATCAAGCCGCCACACGCTACAGAAACAGGAGATAGGCTCCTGCCCTATGGGCCGCATGGTTTGGGAAGCTGAACCATTTGTTCCCAAGGCTACTTACTTACTTTGACGAAAATATGAATGGTTTCAATCTGAGAGTTTCTGAGACAAAATGTTATAGCGCATTAACAGTCTTGGACCAAATCTTTCTTATAAAACCTCATTCCTTAAAACCTGTTTTCGAGAGCCAAAGCCCCCCTTTTGAATGCAATGAGCAATATTCAAAATGGCAACCCATCCTGCCAATATTTTTTAAAATATGTTTCCTAGTGTGGTGGTTTTTCATTATAAATTACATTCTTTGATTTCATAGGGAAGACTATTTTGTCTATTTTACCATGTATTTTGAATTTAACTTTTTTTTGCAATAGAATTTTTCTAATGCACTCATTATTAGATTTCACATCATGAGAAAGTTAGATAATAACTTAATTGTCCTTCCACTGTACCTCTTTTTAACCTTCCAGTGATTTTTACCTGTGGTTAGTGTTGTCACATTGATTCTCTGCACCTGTGTATATTGAAATTCAGCAGCTTTGCTGCTGAAACATTGCGTTTTTATATATATATTTCATGTATGTACTTATTTCTTTATTTTAACAAATGCATTAAACTCTATTACTAAGACCAGAGAGGTTGAGAGCAAGTGTCAAGTTGAATATGCAGGGTCATCATCATTTCCCTGTAAAGACCTATAGAGTTGGGGTGGGGGGTGATTAAGGAAGTGTGGCTGTAATATAAGCAAACAGAGCATGTGAAGAGAGGGGAAATGGCCTGTCCCAATAATCACAGTCCCAAAGAGGAGCATTCAGCACTTTCACCTCTCATCGCTGGGGTTCTTTCTTTCTCTCTCTCACTCTCTTCAATGCAGAATGTCCCTTGGAGCAGTGGTTGGTTTATGGACCAGCCCTGACACCCACAGGAAGTGTAAACACAGGTCAAGTGTTAAAGTCCAACCCACCAATTCTCACCTCCATTAAAGAGTGTCTCTACAGAGAACCTAGGAGCACCTGGGAAGAAGCCAGTAAAAGTCCCTCAGGGGCTTGTGTTGATAGGTTTCATATTATGTACTAAATACGGGGGCCCTGTCATTGTGCTAAGTGTGATGTCCCATTGCTATTATGTTGCTAAAGGCATGCCCATTATGGTCTGCTGCACCAATGTCACCAAGAGAAATGTATGTTATTTTGTAGTGCTTGGCAAAAAAAGGATTCTGGTTCTAATACCATCTGAAATACCTGCCAAATTGTTGTCTTTTTATGTAAGATTTATACGTACACAAACAGTTTACCAACGCACGTACATCCAAACGAGTCCACAAAATTGATTGTATTACCACCAAAGGTGACGTTTTGAGCATCTTTTCAGAGGAAGAGGTCTGAAAGAGAGCTATACACTCAAAACAGCACCTTTTGTGGTAATAATTTAATCACATGAACCCTAGCGTTCATTTGGGCATGTCATAATAGGCCGAAATTCAGAAAAAAATAGGCAGACATTTGGCGAAAATAGTAGATCTAGAAGCTTGTAAATTGACTATTTAATGCAAATAGGTTTGATGTATACGAGGGGAAAATGGAGGTGACCAATAATAGACCCCTGGGGGACCCCGAGTCAACAAAAGAGTTAAGTGGTTAATACATATCTATGGGAGCATATTTTTCTATCTATCTATCCATCTATCTATCTATCGATCGAGAATGGTGTACAATGAATGGCTACCAATATGCCAACCCAATAGTAAGAACTGCAATGATAAAAGTCACAGTGGCCAGAATTTCGTTCTTTTTTGTCTCTAGGATGCTTGTGTAGAATAGAAAAGTGCAAATGATAGAAATAAGAGCCACAACAACACGTATCCTGTTTTACTGAGGCAAAAAGTGATCAGAGACGAGAGATTCTGTACACCTCTCTTCAGGGCCGGTTCTAGGGGGGGGCAGGGGTGGGCAGTGCCCACCCAAACGTGCATCCTGCCCACCCAATCAAAATTTGGGTAAAAAAAAAAAAATTGCCAATTCTTTTTTTTATCATAAAATATTTATGTGACATTTATTTATTTTGATTGGGTGGGCACCATAGACTGTAAGTGGGCACCGTGGGCAGCATTTTAGACCCACCTGAACACGCACCGCTTAGTGTCTCTCCGAAGCGGGGGGGTGGGGGGACTGTGACGGGCCGACTGCTCGCAAAACCCACACACAGAAAAATGAAGCAGAACCGTTTGGGGCCCCCGAAAACCCCCCAAATGGTTTTGGGCCCCCCAAAAAAAAATTTTCCTCGGCGCGCGGCGCGCGGCGCCGAGGAAGCCGCCCCCCCAGCATTTATTAATGCCCCCCCAGTTAATAATTTCTGTATCCGGCCCTGCCTCTCTTACGCACATTCTGTGAAGAATCAATTCCCCCCAGCATTGGCAGCATACAGAACTGCAGCAATACAAAAGTAACAGGTACACTTGTGCAACTACACATAAAATTTGACATCAGCCTGTAAATGCTTCTGGGAGGCATAAAGAAAAAAAAAGTATGTGCAGAAACACAAACAGAATGCACGTTCAACTTTTAATAAAAGACACCCACAAAAAGCTAACATCCCACAATATAAGTGTCTTAAGAGAGAATAGGCTATTTAAGAACCTGATTTGGATAGGGACACATGATCTGTCTAATGGAGGTTGTGGTGTGTGTGTGTGTGTGTGTGTGTGTGTGTGTGTGTGTGTGTGGGTGCGCGTGCGCGCGTGCGTGCGTGCGTGCGTACGTGCATGCGTGCGTGGTGCGCGTTGGCGTGTCTGTGTAAGGGGTTTGTGTAGGTAGGGGGTTCGTTTATCCAGTTGAAAGAGTGTAGAATTAAATTAACACTGATTTTACTGTGTTCATTACCACAACTGATATACAGTATAGTACTTTATACATGTCAGAGCAGGCTTGTATGGAGTGCCAGACAGTGTTGATTCGAATACACACATTGCCCTGTTCCCAGGACGAGGCAGCTGGGATGGCCATATGAACAGATACTGTGCAGGGAAAGAGATAATCCCTCATTAACTTGGTAATGACCAGGACAGTACTATGAGTGGATGGGAGCACCCTGGAAGGACTTTCTGCCTAAATGCCCCACAATTAGCCCAGAGAAAAGCTGCTCATACAGTAGCTATTCACACAACATTGGTGTTAATGCTAATGGTGACAGAACCACACTGAGGTAACTCAGGTCTCCCTGATTGCCTCCATACATGTAAATGACAAACACACATCATCTACATAGCAACATGGGTTGGATACATTTTCAGGATGGGAAACATTGCTGAGAATATAAATGAAGACATAACTAACTAATAGGCTTAGTTTATGAATGCAATATTCACTGCCATTGTCTTGATGAGTAAAACGTATTTCTTTTACACCACCCATATCATTCAACATATTCTTGCATGACAATTCAGAAAAATAGTCTGGACAGTATGCCACAATTGGCCACTATTGGTCTATTTTTATATTATAAATGTTTTTTACCTGTACGCCAACCTATCCTGTGTTTCAATTTAACGGCTGTTGCTGATACCAGAATTTTCCCTACAGGGATCGATAAATGTTTATCTTATTTTAATTCATATTGTTTAACTTATCATATCATATCTTATAATGTATACTGTACTTAAGACTAGGGCTGCACAATATTTGGAAAACATATGATATGCGATAACACATTGAATATTGTGATGATGATCTGACTCGCGATACGTAAATAATATTGAAGTATATCATTTAAATTACTTTCTGCCCAACATAGAATCCAGACAATGAAAAGCCTACTGTATGCATACACTGAAAAAAAGAAGAAAGGATGGAGAAAGGAGGAGAAATATATTACGTATTTCCATTCCAACAAGGTTTTATCGAAAATATTGCACCTGGCTACAGGTGCTATTGACAATGAATACATACCATCCAACTTAGAAATACAGTTTCTCACTACTCCCCTTAAAACATTTTTTTTTTCTAATCGAAACAAAAACACCCTTTATACATGGATTGTTGAAATGAATAAAAACCTGAAAACAAGTTAAATAATTAGCAGAGCTCTGAGTGATTGGTCAAATGTGTTAATATGCAGAGAAAACACGTAAATGTACCATTTATCGCAGTCCAAGCAGTCTTTTGCCATATGTATATTGTGATGACAATACTTTTTTTTTATTATTGTGCAGCCCTATACTCAAAACCATTGCACAGAGTCTGATGATTTTAATGATTAATATTCACAGCCACTCATCGGATGACAATATTGAAGTAGGTGTGCAAGAGGTCATAGAGAATAGTGTGTTTGTTTTAAAATGTCATCCCTTGTTTGTGTGCAAGGGCCTTCAAACTGACACTCCGTATCGCAGAGGTGATTTTAACTCGAGTGAAACTTGAATGCAGGCTCGGAGAGAGATTTAAGGGCTGGCCATACCTTTGTCCATGCATCCGCATGATCAAATACCAACATTAGCCAACTAAATAAAATAAAATAAAAACGCTACAGAAAGGCAAAAATGTATCCAAAGCAGTAGGCTAACTACAGTAATCATATAATGACAGAGATACATACTGCTCTGGGTTTTGCAGGTCAAATCTGAATCTGTTTTAGCTTTAAAGTTGTGAGGCAAGTAAAATAGGTAAAGTCTCACAGCAGAGGAGTCTATAGCCCCGTTCAGATATACAAGATTTGCAGACAATGTGTCGGCATATTTGATTTTGGTGTGTAAACGTGCACCAAATTTTGAGTGGTGGCAATCTTGTTTCTGTGTTTATGCCTGCTTGGGACCTACAACATTGTAAAGACCACTTCAGCCATTTTCAACCTATCTTCATATACATTTGTCCTCACTGATGGTCATTATAAGATGGCACCACTTCTCTCTACTCAGTCCGTGTCTCACAGGAGAGCTGTGGACAGTCCAGAAACCTGCCTACCAGTGACATCATCGGTAGGCAGGTTTGGCCATTACAAACAAGATTTAATTTTTTTTTTTATTTTGTATTTATTAATACAAAAACAATGGCTTCTATTTCAGCATGCTAACTTTCCAGGAAAAGAAAGGCTATAGTTTATATTAGCTTGGAATCAGCCAACCAATGAGACACAAAGCGAGTAGACAGAAATGATGATCTTATAATAAGTATTTTTGAGGACCAATTATATGAAGATAACAATGAAAATGGTTGAAATGCTCCTTTAGTTGTGAGTCCCTTCAATTCTACAGCTCTGCAGGATTGTCAGAAACCCTATACACACAATGAAAGAAGGCAAAAGAAGACCACTTATATGATGCCTCCACATAATTTGGCAACAACTCTGACAAAATTCTGTCAAAATCAGTAACTACACAAAGCAACTTATTAACAAAATGTGATTTATTTTAGACATAATTGTCTGTCATAATAGTAGACAGACAAGTGATGTAAAAAAAAATCTTGAATTCTCTATGAATATGAAGCAGTTCAGGATTTGCTTAATTGGTCTGAGCACCTATCTGACAAAGCTAACCCTCCAGTGCTGATATATTGTGTAATTATGTCGATACATTACTGCACCAAACACGCCTTCGTGGTTACTATGAGTGCTGAGAGGACATACGTTTGGCAGGAAGTGTAATGAGACCGATGACAAAAAACTCTCATACCTGCTGTAAGTGATACAAAAATGTGCAAACACAGCAGCAAGATTAGTTCTGAATCTGGACTAAGGACTAATCATTATGTGTATAACTGCACATTGCTGTATTCCCTTCAATTGTACATACATTCTTTATTTTATTTTATTGTATTGTTTTTGACACTTGCTTTGGCAATGTAAACTTATGTTTTCTCAGGCCAATAAAGCTCATTTGAATTGAAATTGCACTGAATTGTGTGTACTGTGTAGAGACTTGAAGCCAGGATCTAAATGTGTATTGGAGTCAGACAGAACATTAACTGGGCCCTTTCGTTGGACTCCCTGTCATAGGTAAGGACCTATCCCTTTGTTACCACATAATGACCTATACAGGTACAGCAGCAAGGTGACAACGGGCAAGCCATTCTGAAACATTCTGCAAATCGCTTCATAAACTCATTAGTGATGGATGTGCATTTCAACAAGAAAGAAAGAGATTACAGTGCTTGCTAAATGTGTTGAGCAGGTGACAAACCTGTCCCCTTTCACATCCATAATAATAATGATGATGACTGTGTTTCTCCATCCTTTTGTTTTATGCAATCATGTGTGAACTATAGTGAGAAAGGGGCCTCTGCCTTCCCAATAGCTCACATTGCACACTTCACTTCAACTATTTTGGGCATGTAAAAAAAAAAACTTTCCAAAGTTTCAAAAGTTTTCCTCCCAAATCTAATCGTTAAAATGTATTTTTAAAACACAATTGACTTGTTTTCTTCTTTAACCCTGTTTTTGGTTTGTGATTTTTGTCTTATTACTTGTAGTTGTGTTGATTTATTTTTTTGTAAAAGACCTTCTCTGACTTATAAAGCACTCTTTTAATTGAATGTGAATGGAACGCAGAGCACAGAAATGTGTGGTTAGACAAATTATCCAAAAGTTATTTTTCACACCTATGCATGTTGGGGTGTGTGTGTGTGTGGGGGGGGGGGGGGGGGGCATGCACCCAGGTCCCAGGAGATGCTGACTATACATGAGGCCAGATCACCAACCACACAAACCCTAGCATCCCTATTCTGGACATGCCATAATAGGTGAAAATAGCAGATCTACAAGCTCACAACACATCGCAACGCCGTGTGTTGTAAGCTTGTAGATTGTCAGTTTTTGGTGAAGAGATTTGGTGTAGACAGAGAGATAAAAGGAGGGGCGCAAGTACAGACCCCTGGGGGACCTCAGTCGACGAAACCTGTTTAATCACATGTTTAATCACATGTTTAATCACATGTTTAATCACATGTTTAAGTGGTTAAACATGTGGAAGACACAATTCCTTGTGGAATAACTGTCCAGGCCTTAGTGGTTCTCAAACATTTTCATGCCAAGGACCCCCAATTTGATATGCATTTGGCCGCAGACCTCCATTTGAAAATATCTTGTGCCAGGGACCCCCATAAGAGATTTGTCAACATTTGTCAATATGTTTTTGATAATAGCCAGTCTACAGAGCTTGTAGATCAGCGTGTGAACTTGTAGATTAGCTAATTTTGAGCTGCGTCCCCCTGGGGGGCCCCGACCCCACTTTGAGAACCAATGCTTTAAGTGACAAACAAACATCTTCATAAATGGTTTACATGCATATTACAAGATTGTGCTATTTATTTTTTCCATAAAGGTTACTGTTTGGATACTTAAAATTATCTCCAATTTATTATCAGCTAAACTATGTATGTGCATTCGGATTACTCTTTCTACGCTGTTCTGAGTGTCAATAATGTCACGTTTCCTTCTAACCATAATAATCTGGTACAGATTCAACTAGTGACCTGCTGATGGGGGGTATTTAATGGATAGTTTCAGGCTATTGAGTAGAGCTTCATTTGGAAAGGCTTGCAGAGCTATTCTAGAACAGCCCATTCAACCTCTCTCTACAAACATCCTATGACTATGAAAGGAGGACTCTGGACAATGGTTAGAGTGTAGTGTATTCCTCCTTGTCTGGCTCCAATACACAAGCAGAGGAGAGCAGCTCCACTACTCCACTCCAATTTGTAGATCCATCATTTTGGCCAAATAGTATAGCAATAATAACAAAGTACATTATTTGTGATTTTGCTCTTCAAAACAGACCAAAAACACGATGTTGAGTCTGAGCGCACATGCCCCCGTGCCCACGCTATAGCCAGATGTGCGGGGAGCATTGTTGCCAGATTTTGTGAGAGAAATAAGCAACCAGGTTTTGGAAAGCAGGCCTAAAAGAAGCGACTAATAACATGAGCACTTTGAACTGGATCTGAATCGGCTATTTTACTTTATTTTATTTTATAGCTGATCTACAAGCTTGTAGATCTGCTATTTTTTATTTTTTTTATCTTGAAATAAAATGTGGAATATTTGGAAGATTTTCGAAACATTCTAACAACACAAAAATTGTATGGCTGGGGCTCCCTGGCACAAAACATTTTCAGATGTGGGTTAATTAGGGACAAAGGCTACAAATTAATTTAGGGGTCCATGGCATTAAAATATTTGAGAACCAACCACTGGTTTAAATAATAATAAAACAATTATTTGGAAGCAAGCCCAAATAAGCAACTACACCAATATTTACCAGCAACTTTACAGAAAAGGAAGCCCAAAGTCGCTTATAATAAGCGGACATGGCAACACTGGAAGGGAGGCTGGGCAGGGCACACATAGCATCACGATCCCATTTCCTAGCCTTGGCCTCTAGTTGTGAAATACACGTCAACAAATACACGGCCCTGGGGTGGGTGGTCCATCAGAGCGGCATCATTGTTCAGGCCCAGTCGAGAAAGGCTGTATTTGCTCTCTTCATTAGACATTCTAGTGTCAGCTAGGGTGAATAAATAAGATGCTCTGAAGTCAAAGGGAAGAGCGGTTTGCCTCGGTGTTTAAATGTGTTTTAACAGTTACTTACGCTCTCTCCACTACTTACAAATGATGGAAATGAGCTCGGAAAGTTTGCAGAGCTGGTCATAATCCAAGTTGAAAGAGAGAGAGTCCTTTGTCCTAAAGTAGTGTACAAAAGCAAATCACTTCCTTCTAAGAAGCCGCACGTCGTTTCATCTGCCCTTTCAAGCCTCTAATGAGGGTCCAGTAATTGAACCATGTCTGATTTCCAGTTAGACAATTAATGCATTTGCAGGGCCATAATGTCATCTCATTTAAAACGTCATTCATAGTTATTCAGAATAAATATGAACTTTATTTAGGATTAAGAGCTAATTTAGGTCTTGCTATAGCATAGATTTATTAATGCAGTGCCCTTTCTCAGTCAGAGTTATACATTCAGCAGTGGTGTAAAGTTAACTAAGTACATGCATGTACTCAAGTAGCCTACTGTACTTTTACTTACTGGAGTATTTCCAATTTGCAATACTTTTACTTCTACTCCACTACATCTCAGAGGAAAATATTGCACTTTTATTCCACTACAATTATTTGAAAACTTTAGTTACTTGTTACTTTGTAGATTTTGATTATTATTACAGAACATAATCAGCCGATCTACAAGCTCACAATGTGTGAGCTTGTAGATCTGCTATTTGCAAAAGATTTTATAGATTTGAAAATTTGTGAAATGGGACATTCTGCATAATGAGCCTACTTTCTACTTTTGGTTTAAGTACATTTTGATGTTACTTTTGTACTTTTACTCAATTACATTTTTAATTCCGGACTTGTACTTGTTGTAAGATTGATTGATTATACTTTATTATAAGTTTGCAGAAACAAACACATGAAAGTGCAGTTCAATACAAGTTCAGCTAATAGGAACAAAAATTTAAAAAAATAGTATTTCTACATTGCAGTATTGATACTTTTACTTAAGTAAACAATTTGAGTACTTTTTCCACCACTGGTCAGAGTTACACATGCAGAGTTATGCATTCAAAATATGGGATCATCTCCTGGATCGACTGGGATTACTTCAGTCGCAGGTGGTTAAAAAACAGCACCATCAGTCGACCTGATAGATTTGACGCCTCGATTAAGCACGACACTAGAGCAACACCACTTCTGTCAAAATGCACACGTTGAGCAAAGAACAGATTCACTGTAAAAAGGGCATAGATTATAGGCTGTTTACATACAAAACGGATTCTTGATTTACAACTAGGTGACAAAAACACTTAAAAACTGCTACCCCTTGGCCTGCATTTCTTTTCCAACAAACCATTAACCAAGAAATAAGAGCAACCAATAGCCATGCAACAAAACAAGAAAAAGTTACAAAATGTCAAAACTTTTGTGTTTAGTTAGCCTTTATTTTAAATTAGGAAATCAGTAAATCATTGTGAATTCTTCCCCTTTGGACTCATATACTTAATTGTTCTTTATAGGTTAGAGGATGAGGAAACCATTCTCAATTTCACCCCAAAAAAATAGGCTAAAAAATAAAGTAAAATAAAGATTAGGCTATAATGACAATGAAATCCATCAATCGGGAATAAGACATGTCTTTATTGGTGGATTGGAGATCTCCAGTGGAGTAGCTAGTTACGCTGCTTAAAGCATCTGTTGGCCAGCTCTGACTTAAAAAAGACTCCAAATAAGATTATTTGGTAACATCAAGGCTTTCGCAGCGGTAATGATTACATTTGGAGTTAAGATCCATGCAAAGAATTTGTAGCCTAACATCAAATCTCTGAGAACTCCCCCTGCGGACTGATGTTCAAAAGCCTTGTCATTCAAAGAGGTAGGATGTTTGACAGCCCATCAATTAATTGGATACGTTGTCGGCACTGTTGCCAGATTTCGTGAGAGAAATAAGCAACCTGGTCTATGAAAACAAGCCCAAAAGCATCAACCTGCACATGCATGAACACGTTGAACCTATACATCATATATTGAAACATTTTGAATACACAAATCTTGTATGTAGGGGGGGGGGTCCCCTGGCACAAAATATGTTCAGATCTGTGGCCAAATATGTTCATTTGGGGTGTCCTTTAGGCTACATGAAAATGTTTGAGAACCACTGATTTAAACAACATTTAGGAAAGTAGCCCAAATAAGCGATAAACTTTAGAAACAAGCCCCAAAAAAAGAAACCCGCAAACAACCAATATTTACAAGCCACTTTACAGAAAAACAAGCCCAAAGTAGCTTATAATAAGCCGACATGGCAACACTGGTTGTCGGGACGTTCGCATCTCTCATCTCTACTACTTAGGAAGACAAAGGAGCGACGGGGGGTCGTTGACACCTCAGTCTCCGGCCGGAGTATAAATAGAGGACTCTTAACCTACTAAGACAGCATTCTACTCCTAGCTTCAGTCAGAGAAACAACTAGCCCACAACGATCTCATTTCTTTTCGTGTTTGGAACTTTATACATTTGGGTGATACCATGCAGGTCCCACTCCCACACAGACCGATCGGAGCATACGGCGTCCACAATATGCGTAATTACGCACCAGCGTCGCTTTACCCACAGTATCCAGGAACGCCAACGAAGCCTGCAAACGGGAAATCTTTCACCATCGACGCTTTGCTCGCAAAGCCCGAGGACACAAGGAGAAGCAGTCCTACCCACTGCGGGATAAAATATCCACATGCAGCCCCGGTTCTCCCGCTGCGGACCCCCAGCCAGATGGGACTACCGATGCCACCTTATCTCTACTCGCCTGGCATGTTGCACCCAGCCATGCATCATCACCATGCCCATCAGCAGGCATACTCCACTGTCTACTGCTGCCCTCCTTTCACCTATCAGTCAGCATTTTACGCACAAGGTAAATTTGGACATCACTTATATCAATGGTTCTCAACCTGTGGGTCGGGACCCCCAGGATTTTGGGGGGTTCCCCAGATAACAGTGACGTGACCAAAAAAAGGGTTATCTCATATATCTGTGAGTGTGACAATATACTAACGAATGAATCTTTCCCCTTACAGATTCAATGTCAAAGGTCAGCATGCATTCGTTCAAGACAAAGGGTGGGAAATCGAAACGAATGCGAACGAGTTTCACCAACGAGCAGCTGTCCCGGCTGGAGAAGGAGTTCGCACGGCAACAATACATGGTCGGATCAGAGAGATTTGTCCTGGCCTCTGCTCTGCAGTTAACTGAAGCTCAGGTAAACATCAAATCCACGAGTCAACTGAAAACGCAATGAATGACCCTAAAACGAATGTCCAGAATGATTCATGATTATAGGCCTAACAAAGCTTTCTTTTTTGTAATCCCCAGGTTAAGGTTTGGTTCCAGAACCGACGTATCAAGTGGCGTAAACAGAGCCTGGAGCAGCAGCAGGCCAAGCTGGCCAAACTCGGCCTGGCCGCCCCGCCGAAAAGCCCTGGCTCTCAAGGCCATGGAGACGACGGCGACGAGGATGAGGCGTTCTCAGACTCCTCAGACGTGGATATCGATGTGTCCGATGAGTCCATTGACCACTGTTGACCGAAGCTTCACTGGACTTCTGAAAAATACTTACTGGAAAAAAATACTCTTTTGCACTGCTGAAAATTGTGTAGTACTATTTAATAGATGTATAGATTTATATTTAAATTATCTTAAATGATTTTATTTTACCATGCATTTGCTCTTTCAAGAGTGTACCCACTTTGTATTGTATTTGTATATTTGGATGAAATATTCAGAAATATATTTTCTAAAATAATTTCCTGCCTTGGGTTTTATTCCATTGATGTACATGCTAAGAATAGAATGCAAAAGAATGCCAATTCTGATACCTTTATAAGTTTTCCTATAGGTAAAGTAAAGGCATTTCAGACATGCCTTTACATTTACCTGATCATATAGTTTCCCTGAGGAAAATGATATAAGATTTAAGGTCTTCGTCTAGAAACAGACCAACTGTCAATTTCCCAGTTTAGAGCTAAGCAAAGTAGATTCTTCTTTGACCCTTGCCAGGGTCAAAGAACCCTTGCCATGGCCAAATAATTTTGTTTGTTCAAGCAGAACATCTGCAACACATTTTCATGTCCCTAACTCACTGGTTGAGAAATACTGCTATATGGACTGCTTCACTTTAACCACTTAAAACCTCCCATTGACTGGTGTCCCCCAGGGGTATCTAGTAGGACCCCTCATTTGTTTACACCAAATCTCTTGGCCAAAAATAGCCAATGTACAAGCTCACAACGTTTCGCAGTGTGATGTGTTGTGAGCTTGTAGATCTACTATTTTAACCAAATGTTTGCCCCAGAAATATAGGAACACTAAGGTTCATGTGGTTTATAGTGATTTGACTTTCCTCTACACAAGTCTGCACTCTGCACACAGCCTATAAAGACATCATTTTGAGTCCCTACTCTACTCTACTCCCAGCTCACTCACACACTGTAGCCTACTTTGGTCACACCTCAGCGGCTTGATTAAGAAGACATGGCGAGACATTTCCTCTGGGGCTCGATCTTAACGCAAAGCCATTTACGTTCAAAACCTGGGACAAGAGACCCGCAGACCCACAGGGGTCCCCCTCCCTCAGATTAAGCTAAGCAAATAAATAACTACCTTGGGATTAGCTGGGATATCTATAGCCAGGGGTGGTAGGGGTCAGTCTGTCTCGGAGGCTAGGGGAGAGGGAAAGCTGCGTCTCACTGTTTAATCTGTTTAAATGGTCAATATGCCTGGTCTAAGTTTATTCCACTGGTTCTCAATGGACGCGGGGCTCGCTGAACGCCTGCCCACCCATGGCAGGTGTGCTATCTTGGTACAAGAACAGAGTCTACATTGAAACGTGAGGTCCCCCCTCCCCTTCCATGCGGAAAGAGGGACCCATGCTGTCCAATGATGCCTGGCTGACTAGCAGACAGACGGGATAAGAAGAGAGTGGAGAAGCCAGAGCGTGTAGAAGGGATTGGGATGTGGTGATTGGATCCATCAGAGCAGCTAATTGGGGTGGTCAACCTGAAACAACCTGTCTGCCCAGCGGGCAGTTTGATCACATCAACCACTCTCAACCCTGTGGCCCTGTTTTGTGTCATGTCATTTTAGGTGAACATTTTCAAAAAGCATTCATAATCTTACAAGTTTTGTTTTTACACATTATTTTTGAATATAGGGCTTAAGTTGTTAACAAAGTGTGAATGACATCCGAGCCCTTCACGATTAACGTTGTGTCAGCAAAGCTTGCGGAATCATCAAGGATCCATGTCATCCCAACCACAGACTGTTTCAGATGATGCCGGGTGGAAAATGGCTATACAGTCTCAGAGCCACTGGCAACAGACTGCTAAAACTTCTTTCCCTGTTCAATGAACGATCTGACAAGAACAAAAATAAATCAGCACAAAAGGAAACACCCTCACACCTCCTCCCTCTCCTGTCCTTTTCTTGCACTTTAATATCCCTGAACTGTTCCTAAATAAGATACTGTGAAGTTGTTTACATAAACGTTAATGTGGCAGCTACTGCTGTTGGTGTATATAATATCTTCTTTTTTTTTTTACTGTTTTATTATTACCTATGCTGCTGCATTGTCTGAAGGAAGCTGAACAAAATACGTAAGACTGTACACAAGATGTAACAATAAAGCACAACCTTGAATCAGTACAGCAATGGTGTGATGGTAATGCACCAAAAGCTGGATGCCAACCGTCGTAAAATAAAAAGAAGTACAGCAATGGTAAAAAAAAACAAAAAAACTCCACACAACTCCACTGAAACAATCTTTATCCTTTTTTGCAAGGTTGCGTAGAGTTTTTTATACCTGTTTTTCTCAGTTGCACCTGCCAAAAGTTTATAGTTTGGTGGAGTTATGCAGATATTATGTGAACCTTTGACTCTCCAACTGCTAAATTGTTAATAAACTGCATTATTCACACCTTCAACCTATAACCTAATCTAATTGTTCCTCATATTCCAACGTCAATAAAAAAAATGACAATGTTATATTAGTAAATGAACTTGGTATAAAAGTCAGTCTGAGCTTCAGTGAAGAATAACTGATGTGTTCCAATCAATTCAAGGAGCATCAACCTCTCCAATACAGTACAATCTCCAGTACAGTATTAATTTAACTCTGAGACTGTACAAATGTAACAAATAGGTCCATTTGGTTACATTTGAACACTCTCAGAGTTGAATTAACACTTAGGATTTCACTGTGTATTCCCACGGCTCTCAAAGCTCTGCCTACCCCTCCATCCCCCCCTGCCAAAAATAATCAGTTCTTCTGCTCTGCAAAGACAAATCAGCAGAAAAATAAGTCAAGGTTTTTAGATTTCATATCACAAATGTATATTGAATAACATGCTGTTGACCATCATAACAGTCCTTTACTTATTCTAAACTTTGATGTCATTCTCCTCTGTTCCACTAATCACATTCTTTGGCTTTGGTGGAGCAGTAATGAATGGGAGATACTATGCTACAAGACAGGCAGAACACGGCCAGTAACAGTATCATCAAAGGGATCAGAGTTTTAATAAAACAGTACCAGCACTGATCTCCTTTCTCCCCTTCCTCAGCTCCGTCACCCCCTGCTTACCCTCCCTGATTTGGCTGATTAGGGCTGAGGCTCTTCCGAGGGGGCTTGTGAGTTTGTGTAAGACCCCCAGAGCACCGTCTCTGATGTGAGACCCCCGGTTCTCCTCTCTCCCCGCAGCACAACCCGTAATCCCATTGTGGGACAGAAAGAAGCAGCCAGAGGTCTGGGGGGAAAAAACCTGTAGAGGCCCAGAGAGAGACGGGGGTCACTAACGCTCATCGTTCCAATTAGCGCATAGACGCCCTTATAACCCCTGGAACCATGCCAGCCCAGGGTTGCCTAAGTCTCCCTCCAGGGTTTGTATGAGCAAACCCAAGCTGCTTATGGAAAGAAAAGTGCTGCGTCTTAATTTGACACTTGTTTCCTTGATGTACTAAAATCTTGCATTCTTTTCTTTGCCTGTCATGGAATGTCAACAACAGCTTATCAATGGATGTGAGTGACAACATGCCACTTTGTTGGTAGAAAACAAATCTCAATTTGAGCTTTATGGAGTAAGGAAAAAATCATTACTTAATTCATGAGCATGTAAGCCTACAAATGGGTAATGTTGTACATATTCGATGAGTTAAACTAATACTGATTTTACTGTGTTATTTCAGTGAAATGTTTCCAAATGCAGTGTTTTGGAGTGTAAAAGAAACAATATTCCTTCCTATCACTGTTGCTTAACCACCAAGGAGATGTGCAACTTGCAAGCACTGTCCATTCTGTCAACTAATTAAGGGCTCTAAAATGTTCATATTAGTGCTGCTGAGTGAGACATACTAATACATACAGCCTATACTACCCAGGCTACTGACACATATGCAAAGGGAAGTGCAAGACACATACTTGACAGTATTCTGCAACAGGTTACAGATCATTCATCCCCTTTAGTTCCTCAATTACTAGCAGAACAGATGCTCTCTCTTAGATTCTGACGAGCCGGATTCTGACCAGCCGTTAAACAACAGTTCCTTTTCTAGCCCAGGCCGACATTGAATGAATAGCATGTCCTGGGTAGCAACTAATGCACCCCAAGAAGGTGTGAAAGTTCTCATCGGAGCCCCATAACCGATACTGAGTGCAGTTCATTTGAGCAGCACCATGTTTTAGGGTAGGTCATCGTAAAATCCTCTTTTGCATTTTATTTGCAGAGGCTAGGCCCCCTCTACTCCATCTAATAGTCATTAGCTTCTATTACAACCGTTTGAAGTCGACGTTGTCCTTTGTGTCGCAGTGAAAGGAGTTGCGTTCGAGATGCACAATGACTTGTAACACACGCGGGGACGATCCGTTCTGGAGAACAATCTTTTAAAAGTCTCTGGTTCTGTCGTCAGGAAATGAGGGCTTCTGTTCACAAGGCATTCAGCAAGAGAGAACACCGTGAAGCGAGCCAAATGACTAAATAAAACACTTTTAGGAGGACTGTGAGTGTGTTGTTGTCTCAGTCTGACTGGGACCATATAAGCCTAAAATTATGCACCGTTTCTCTTTTTACTTCTTTAAAGTGAAACAAAAAACTGAAAAATATTACGATATTATTCTAAATAACTCGTGAAATGTAGGCCATATATGTGTTAATGATGAGCAGTGGAAGCGATGGGGGAATTGTCTAAACGAGCCCATTTCTCATGCAGGTGGCACAAACGCAGCGATGTGCTACTTTTCCCATCTCGTTATAATGGGGTGAAAATTTCCAGTTTTTTAAGTGGAACAGATTAGCTGAACACACAAAGCTAATGCGAAACAAAATAGCCAATTAGTTTATTAATGAATGGAGGTGCGAAGGGTCTCAGGGATGTCACGGCCTCTAGTCACAGCTACCGAATGATCAACACGTTTTTTTTACCGGTGTTTCTATGTTTGCTGTTAGTAACTCATTCCTTTCAAATTTAAGAGATGACAATGGACTGGGTGAGAAATCCTATTGTAGTCTGATCTGTAGGCTATGTTTCAGTGTATTTAGATTTTATTTGGTTTTCAAACCATCAAACGTGTGGGGTAAATGCTCCATGTAGAAAGATGGGTTGAAGAAGTCCTTCACAATTTGTTATTTGACAAAACGAAATGCAATATTCAAATTCTGTACTCCTGCCCTATCTCATCTGTACCAACTTGACCTAGGCTGAAAATCCTGAAAACGTGTTGCTATTTGTTTACACTGCCCTGCTCTACATGCAGGCCTATACTGAAATGTGACATATAGATCTGGTCACATATTGCTGTATTTTCAATTGTAGCCTATATACATTTCTTAGTTTTAATTGTTTGTATTTATGTTTTTGACACTTGCTTTGACAATATAGGAAGCTCCTTTGAATTGAGAGAGAGAGAGAGAGAGAGAGAGAGAGAGAGAGAGAGAGAGAGAGAGAGAGAGAGAGAGAGAGAGAGAGAGAGAGAGAGAGCGCGCTCAGGATTAAATGGCTGTTTTTTAAAAACGTGCTTCACCTCCATTCAACCACTGGGTGGAAGCATTGTGTCAGGAAACAAAATTGAGGATACTGTCAGCTCCAGTTTTGAGCACATTAGAGTTATAATGGTTGAGCATAGTCATAATTATATTTTACAGTATACTGTAGGACAGGCCTATATATAGTATATCTATCTTATCTATATGTATGTATGTATGTATGTATGTGTATATATGTATGTATATGTATGTATATGTATGTATATGTATGTATATATATATATATATATATATATATATATATATATATATATAAGAAAAAAAACGTTTTAATCATCTCTGAGGTGCCACATCCTATTACAACTATTTGGCTGTAGCTTGCATGAGTCAGACTCCCTAAACATGCATGCTACAGTCAAATTGTTTTCATACAAGGCCTAAACGCAGAATTCTCGATGACATTAGACATAGTAGCGTATTGCCAAATTAGACGCATATATTGACAAATAATGTGTCAAATACACACACACACACACACACACACACACACACACACACACACACACACACGCGCACGCGCACGCGCACGCGCACGCGCACGCACACACACACACACACACACCAGCACACACACACACACACACACACACACACACACACACACACACACACACACACACACACACACACACACGCACACACACGCACACACACACGCACACACACAGCCTATAGGAGGACTCCTGCTGGTGAGCAATTCTGTATCGCTCCAACTAAAGTTGAAAAGCTTGCCTATTTTATCTTTATCTATCTAGTGCCCTTTAAATATTGTGCTTCCATAGATTCCAGAGGGAAGCACTTTCGCGCCGGGTGCTCGACAGAGGAGACAAGCAAATAAACAGCACCACACAAAATAAACGTTTTTTGATATTTCTGTAAATTTGAATACCCCAAACTAACTTGTTACATCCCCACAGATGTCCATATTAGCCTATTTTTCCTGTTCACAAGTACATTGTTGCAGTATGGGCATAGTCCTCTGGGGTGGGGGGACATGGGGAGGAAAAAGGAAAGAGAAAAATATTTAAGTTTGTCTTTCTCTGATGCTGTAAACCAGTGGTTCCCAAACAGTGGATCGTGGGTCGCGAGTAAATATCCCCTTTAGTTTTTTTCAAAAAAAATCTAAAATGTTCAATTAAAAACTAATTCTGACATTTTTGAAGATAATTTAATAAATAAATGCCAAAAATCTAAGAAATACCATAAATTCGAAAACAAATGTTTAAGAAGTAGTGAAAATAGCAAAACAGTTTGGGAAGTGGGGACCACTGCTGTAAACAGTAAACAACCCTTGAAATACAAATATTGTAAAAAACAAAACAAAAAAAAACATTGTTGCACAGGTAGAGGGGTATAGCCTATACCGTATAGGCTACTATGGCATTGTTTCTTATCTGCTCTCAGTAAATCTCTGTGCCCTGGGGTCAAATTAAACTACATCCGGAAGAACTGTAGACTGACTGCATTTGCCTTGTTTTGTCAACGCCAGGCGGCCTGGCCATCTATTAACCTGCTCTGATCAGGGTCAGTGGATACGGGCCATGAGCCTGGCTTTCCTTATTACACTTTTGCGTTGCATTTTCACAGGCCTCGGTCACCGTTAAAATTCCTGGCGCTGCATGAGTGGGTGTGTCACGTACAATTTCCCACGTCTCATTCAACGTTTTGTGACCGATGCGACAAGACAAAACATCAGCTTCATATTAAATGTCTCCCCATTGTGCGTATAGCATATATATATATATATATATATATATATAGAGAGAGAGAGAGAGAGAGAGAGAGAGAGAGAGAGAGAGAGAGAGAGAGAGACCTACATACTTATTACATTGGTGTAGGCTATATTTTGGGTTAGCTGAGAATATGAAAAAAATCACTGTCTGTGTACATTAATGAGTAGCCTATTATCCGATCACTAGGCTCTGTTATTATGAGTTTAGGTACTGTGATATTGTTTGTATTGTATGAAGGAAGTGTTCTCATTTAAGTCAATGATTCTGGGAAGAAGGCGAAACATTAAAAGGCTATTAAGGCCTATTAGCCTATCTCAGCATTACAATCGGTCGTTTATGCAGTCGCTGGACATGAAAATAGGCCAGGCTATTGTAGGTCTACTCGGCAATAAACCGACTAAAAATATAGCCTATATTTTCGACTATAGAAATAAGCCATTTTCCGCTCACAACACACATGGGGTTCTAACCTGCATGTAAAGGACGACGCAACTGCGTTTAGGAGACTAAACACCTAATCAACAACTTGTTCTAGCTCATAATTTCCATCGGTAATGATTTTCTAATGCACCCTCTGCACAAGCGGGTAAATTAAGAGGATAATTATTAACTTGGGCACTGCACCATGAAAGCTAAACACCAAGGAATAAAAGGGAGATGCCGGCTTTAAATGAAAATTAAGCAGCCTGTTTAAACTGTTGTTTTCTCCCAGGCCAAGGTGGTGGCAAATAGTTTTTCTTATTCTTTTAGAAAAAGCTAATTTCACTTAATTTGAGTCAACTAGGGGTCTTACATCAATAAGCCTTTGGGAAGAAAAAAAAACAGCATTTTTGGATTAGCCTTTGCCTGGAAAAGAATGAATACATGAATAGCAGTCTTATCCTCCCTGCACGTCTGAAAAGCAATAGATGTGTTTAGCTATAATCTATCTCCAGCGCATTCCCCGGTTGAGGTGAAGCTATAGATGTCTTCTCAACACCATACACCAGGTTAAATTCAATAACGTTTTAATCTGAAGGCATGCATAGCCAATTATTATCAATCATGTATCATAATGTATTCCTAACTTAAAGGAATTATTTTTGATGAGATGACCCTTTGCTGCAAATCGCAATTAGCATATATATATATATATATATATATATATATATATATATATATATATATATATATATATATATATATATATATATATATATATATATATATATATATATATATATATATATATATACGCCTATAGATAGAAGTTAAACAAATATACAAGTTAAAACAACACAACTATCTAAGTCAACGAGGTGTATTTAATGTAGGGTAGCCTACACTGTGAGTTCGAAATCGGTTGGTGTTTTTATCTCCTTTTAAAACTCTGATATTCAGCCTATACTTTTTTTTTATTGTATATCTCCGTGTGCCTGAAGACAGCCAAGTTTGAATTACCGTTATGACACTCTTTGATGCACTCCCTCTTTGCGGTTCACTTCGTTAAGCTAATAGGCCTATTAGCCAACAACAGAGTGTGTCAGAGTGGCATGGTTTCAAAGAAAGCATGATGCATAAATAAAATCAATAATATTCCTGAATTATATCCATACGTTTTTGAAGGTCTGAAAAAAGTGGCTATACAATATGAAGCGAAAGCAGCCATGCAGGATAATAACTATTAATAGCCTACCTAATATCAACTAATAATTAACTTGAACTTAACGCATGTTAACTCATGAGAATATACAGTAAATTAGGCTATAGTATACAAATCCAGATTTTCCCTTGCAGTTTGACTCTCGATTGTCATAATATTATGCCATTATTATGAGCCATAACTAGGCCTAATTGCATGCGCGAGCGCGCGCGCGCGCGCACACACACACACACACACACACACACACACACACACACACACACACACACACACACACACACACACACACACACACACACACACACACACACACACACACACACACACACACACACACACACACACACACACACACAGAGAACCAGGTACTTGAGAGGGGAAGTCATTGGCAGGTGTATCATCCAATCAACTCGCTTGCTCAGCGTCTCGTCAAGGCAAAGTGTTGCTTGGGGTCCGAGGCGCGCTGCACACACCAATACACTATAGATATTCTACACACACCAGTAGGCTAGGCTACACATATTCTGCACACACCAGTACACTACACGTATTCCTCAGAGCGCGCACCGCACGCACGCACACAGACAGACAGATTCCATCCATGGACCACGGCGATTAAAGGCACAACCGACTCTGATGATAGCGACGACTTTTTAAAAATAAAACATTGATTGGACACAAAACACACACGCTTCCTAAACGGTCAACATGTTTCATTGACACACGGCGTTCTGAAAGAGGACATCAACGCGGTTCACATTTATTCATATAAAACGGTCTTTGGGGGATTTCTTGCGTCTTTTCAAAGTGTTTTGCCATCATGTTTTCGTCCGCGGGGAAACGGTGCTTCACGATCGAGTCGTTGGTGGCCAAAGAGAACCCGCTGAACATGGAGGAGCCGATCCGTCCGACGGCTCTGAGCTACCCCTCCACGGACCCCTCCTCCTTCATGAACACTTATCAGGGGGGTCCGCCGGGGAGATCGCTGTACCACAGCCCGGAGCTGGTGTTCCCGGAGACGGTGAACCATCATCATCACGCCCTGTCCTCCATGGCACCGCACCAGCTGGGGAGCTCGCATCTACAGCACCCGCACTTCTTTGGCACGCAGCACCCACGAGACGCGCTCAACTTCTACCCGTGGGTCTTAAGGAATAGGTTTTTCGGGCATAGATTCCAAGGTGAAAAAGAAAAACGTGGGGATTAACCACTTAAACCCCGTATAGGTCCCTCAGGACTCAATACTAGTGTATTTTGTGTTTTCTGTTATTGTTGTGGGGAAAGCTTTAGCTGAATGTGAGCTTGTCGATCTGCTGTTTTCGGCGAAAGCTTTCCCCACAATACCGATGCTGGGGTTTAAGTGGTTAAGTATAGGCCTGTGTGTGTGTGTGTGTGTGTGTGTGTGTGTGTGTGTGTGTGTGTGTGTGTGTGTGTGTGTGTGTGTGTGTGTGTGTGTGTGTGTGTGTCTGTGTTGAAAGAAAAGAACATTAAAGGGACATTTCACTTTCAAATAAAATAAACATTAAATCATATATATAAAAAGTGAAATATAAGAGCGTATATATAAAATAACTAACAAATATTTTGTTTAATTAAATGCTAAAAAAAGTTTGGCTTTTGGATTTGACTCACCCTAAACTAAGTAACGCATACATGATTAGAACATGCTTGCAAACATTCGACAATTAAGGTCTAATATTTCTACAATTGCTACAAATTGCTACAAAACCTGTATATCCAGTCATTTTGGGGCATAACAAGAAGTTGAAGGGTAAATTAAGTCTGATAATGATGTACCATGCACGTTCACATCATACTTTATACTTCACGACAATTTTTCAAATATTCTATTTTTAACATTTTGGACAAAATAGCCAATTTTACATCGAGGTGCCCAGATGTCCCTAGTGCCCACCTATCCTGTATCCTCTTAAATTAGGCTAACAAAACATTACATGGCCACATTATTTACATCCCTATGATGACAATTGTATAGCTGGACGATAAACAATAGCCACAGGTGCATAAGGCAGGCTAACAAATGTCCCCAGCTGTAGAGGAGATGGGTTAGTCATAGATTGCCTGGAATATTTCCACTTTCCATTTGGCCGCGGGCTACACTTTGGTGAAGCCACAGCAAGGATCTGATAAGCACCGTTGTTGAAGTTTCTTCATACAGAGAAACTCGCCCAAGGTTCTAGCCCAGTGGTTCTCAACCTTTTTCATGCCAAGGACCCCCAAAATGATGTGTTTGGCTGCGGACCCCATCTAAAAAATATTTTGTGCCAGGGATGTTACAAAAATAGCAGATCTACAAGCTCATAGCGCAGCACTCGGTGCCGCGCTATGAGCTTGTATATCTGCTATTTTTGAATAGCCAAAGTATTATTACTTTAATCAAAGTAATGGTTAAAGTGGTTAAAATGATTGTGACGCTATACCCCGCCAAAGACCCCTGGGGGTCCCCGGACCCCACTTTGAGAACCAATGGCATATCCTATACATGTCTTGCAATACAACTGTTGTATAGCTTATCTTTGAATGAGAAATAAGATATGATTTAGCCCTATTTCCTATAACATTCTCATGAAAAGAGGTAACGGGTTTATTTTTTTTAAATATGGTACTATTTTAAAACGATTTTCATTTACATACCAGGTATTTGACGCGTTATATAATAAATTCAACATGGGTCAACTCAACAACACAATCTTTGCGCAAATATTTAGACCATGCGTTTCTGACGCTGAAAATGTCAACGATATGCCCATAATACTACAGGCAAATGTGCATAAGGTGTATATTTAGGTAGCCTAATTGGTCTTATTAAGCATTTACTGCAAGGGTATACAATTTCAAAGTTATATATTAGTATCATCTGCACATATCAGCCAAGTTGTACCATTGTATTATGAATTATTTCATAGACATAAGAACTGAAGTCTAATAAAATAATTAACATGGCCTATATGAATATCAATATCAATTGTGTCGGGGCACAAGTGAAGTTGAGTCAATATAAAAACGATGGATAGATTAGTTAAATTAATGATAAGGGAAGGGATTGTAATTGGGGGCCACATCGTTTCCGACAGGTACAGCCTACTTGTCGCTCAGGCGGCCCTTTGTTGCACAGAATTAACGTTTTATAGGCTACTCTGCACAAAACATACACTCTAGACCCAAACAGTGGGTCGGGACCCATGTTTGGGTCGCGGACCATTTTTTATGGGTCGCTAGTAAATTTGTCCTGCTTTTATTCCGTTTCCTACATTTAAAAAATATATATCTATATTATTTTTTTAAACAAAGTTTCAACAAAAACATTTATTTTCATCAAATAAAAGCAATTCCAACATTTTTCAAAAGTATTTCATAGTGAAAAAAATCTAATAATTTCCATGATAAATAAAAACATTTAAGAAGAATTTCTCTTTGGGTCTCGCGCTAAAAAGCTTGGGAACCACTGATCTGGAGGAAATAATTCAACATCATGGCCTAACCTTGCATATAACAAGACATTGTGACAGTTAACTTATAGATTACAAGAAAGTTGTTATTTTCCAAACTTGTAAAATGTAATTTCTAATAACATTTTCATAGGCTATGGCACGCAATGGGGGCTCTCACTAATTATGGTGGGAAACCCTGGAACAATAAGGCTTCCGACTGCCACTGGATAATAGAGCCATATTTACTAGCCCAGTGGGTATATGCCTTCCAAAGACTTTTTAAAAGTTGCCCTGTGGGCTATACAAACATAATCGGCCTACCTATACTCTAATACCCTGTCTCTGCGCTTTTCCACTCGGCTAAACACCCTCTTTTGTTTGTTCAAGTTGTTAAGCTGATCAAAGATCCTAACCGTGATGGAAGAAGTACTCACATGTTTTACTTGAGTAAAAGTATCAATACTGCAATGTAGATAGATATACTCTGTTACAAGTCCCGTATTGTCAAAAGGTACTTAAGTAAAAGTACAAAAGTATTGGCATAAAAACATACTTAAAGAAAGTACCAAAAGTAGAAGTCATTGTGCGGAATGTTCCATTTCACAAGTTAAATATACTCCGAAGAGTATAGAGTAGAGTATGTTTTCGTAATAATAATCAAAATCTACAAAGTAACTAGTAACTAAAGTTTTCATTTAATTGTAGTGTAGTAAAAGTAGCCTACAACATTTGCATCTGAGATGTAGAAGTAAAAGTACTGACAACTGGAAATACTCTCTCTAGTAAAGTAAAAAAAATACCTCAAAATTACTTGAGTAAATTTACTTAGTTACTTTACACCACTCCTAATACTCTCTTTTTCTTTTTGCCCCTGTATAGGGACCGACGTTTCCCCAGACAACCTGCTCCTGCACGGCGGCCCGTTCGCCCGCAAGCCCAAGCGCATCAGGACGGCCTTCTCTCCGTCTCAGCTGCTGCGGCTGGAGAGGGCCTTCGAGAAGAACCACTACGTGGTCGGGGCGGAGCGCAAGCAGCTCGCCAACACTTTAACTTTATCCGAGACACAGGTAAGATGTATGACAAATTGACAATCAATGATGTTCATTAAAAAATGTGTACAGTACTTTTTCATAGACCTGGTTGCTTGTTTCTCTCGCAAAACCTGGCAACACTGCCACTGGTCTATTAGTAGCCTACCAATAGATAGACCAGTGGCAGTGTTGCCAGGTTTTGCGAGAGAAACAAGCAACCAGCGCCCTTTATGCAGTATTTGAAAATCCAGATGTTTTTCCCCCAAAAAACATATTAAAGAAAATGTGAAAATGTTGGAATATATATATATATTTATTACATTTGAAAAAATCTTGTATGGGGGTCCCTGGTATAGAATATTTTCAGATGGGGGTGGTCTGCACTCTGCAGACAAATACATATTAATTTGTGGGTCCTTGACATGACAATGTTTGAAAAACACTGATTTAAACAACATTAGGAAGCCCAAATAAGCAACACGCAATTATAGTACCAATATTTACAAGCAACTTTACAGGAAAACAAGCCAAAAGTCGCTAATAATAAGCGGACATGGCAACACTGACCAGTGGTTCTCACTACGTGGTCGGCGCGGAGCGAGACACATAGTAGATAACTTATTCCTAAACGTAACCTCAGTAAAACGGTGCCAAAACCTAACCTTATTCCCAAACATAACCGCAGTCAAACAAATGCAAGAATACAAGAACCGCTGGTCCGTGGAAAGAAATGGGGGTGAGCGTTATTTGGGGTGAGCCTTCCGGTTACTAAACAGATTCAATGTTTTGCCCAAAATAAAAATAAAAATAAAATAGCAGACCTACAAGCTCACAACATATCCAATCTGGGTTAGTGGTGATATTAACTATTTTGCTATATTAACTAATTTAATTTGTCTGGGGACACCACCCTGCCTGGAACCCCCTCAAGGACCCCACTTTGAGAACCACTGCTATAGGTAGGGCCAACGCAGAGGTGCTGTTTTAAACGCGCGCAGGTGCACAATCAAATATAGCCTCGTAAAACGTTTTTTAATTACTTGCTATAAACCACTTATCAGTTTAACTTGCTTAACTGGCCATAGGTTTGTTTTCTGCAAGCACCACAGAACCAACCACATTTATTATTATTATTGGCAGCAGACTATTATATTTTCATAAATTATTGAATTATTATTGGTAGTCTATTATTATCATAGTATTATTATTTATGTAATTATATATAATATTATTAAAGGCTACTATTGTAATGTATTCAGCTGTTATTACTTGTGCTAGATAGATGATAAGTATGATTAGCATATGTACTGTAGCCTATTGATTATTTTTTAATCGTTTATAACTATTTATATGTATTACTTTATTAATAATTTAAATGAATGTTTATTTAAAATGTACAACGTGAGAGGGGTCTAAAGAGCATTGAAAGAGATTAGATTTGTGCATTTAAAATAGCTATTAAATAACCTAAAACCTGAAGTTATCAGAAAAACTGTTTACAATGTGATATTTGTATCTCACTGTAATGCATAAACTTTGTATTGACAATTGATATGCAGTTGATCCAATTAATAGGCTACTGAATTGTACTAATTTGCCCTCAAATATATGACATAAATTCAACAAATTAAAGAGGACTTCTTAAATGTTATTCTGTACATTTATTGAATACATGCTAAAAGAGGTCTTAGTGCCAAGGTGTGTAAATATTATTGATGCCAAAGTTTAATGAGTCCACACTATCCAGATGTCAATTAAGCCTAATAGGCAATAAAAAGATGGGCAAATGATGCTTGAGAGTTTGACATGTTTTCATTATCAAATAAGAAAGAATATAATTTAACACTGACTGCATTATGCAAATTACAATGTGTCAAGTGAGTCGAATTTTAATTAGCTAGTCACACATTGTGTGTTTCTTATTGAGTGCATAATAAGGCAGAAAACAAAGACAATTTGTGCCTGAAAGGGCAGAAGCCAACAATATCAATACATTAGGCTATGTATTGTCAGTAGATCATCTTTTTTAATAAGATGACATGGTAATTTAGCTATTTGGCTGCATGGTGCCCGGATGCAGGGCGGAAGCTTTCTTTCTTAATTTTTTAGACATATTAGACATAGAGGTGTAAGATGGGGGAGACATACAGTGTTATTTTTTCATCAGGCCCAGGGATCCATTAATCTGTCACAACATCTAAAGCTACAGCATTAGTGGAAATGGAGATGTCACAGGATCTAATGAAACTGCCCCTAAAGAACCTGAGCAGTACAGTAAACATCTTTAGTGTTCATTTATCCATTTGTACACTCCCAGAGTTAAATTAAAACTCTGGATTTTATTGTGTAAACCTGACTGAGTGCTGGTCAGACTTATCAAATGGCACAAAAATAATATACCGCTGTAACTGAGGAGCAAATAAAAAATACAAATGTCAATGGTGTCAGTCGACATGACATCAAAATACAGGATATCATATTACCGAACACACAGCTAAACTGTCCATCATTATGTTTTATTCATTTCTATTCTAATAATTTAGTTGCCTAGTAGCAGTGGAAGTTATAGTCATTGCGGCATATACCGTATCTTTTAGTTACATTTTTGACATTCTATCTCATGCTGTTATTCAGAGTGCTTACAATTGTTCAGTTCAGTGTTTGCTAAAGGAAATGTCATCAGCATATTACTGATGGATATATGTATCTTCATGTTTCCTGTCCTATTTGCAAGTAGACAAAGCCTGTGAAGTTGCATTTGATCTATTTTTTTGAATTCCTAAAGCCCAATTTGTTTTTAAGTATACATACAACAAAGAAATGTCCTCTTGACCTCACCCAGAAGAAGGATTCAAACCAAATCTAAAAAAAATAATTAATTAATTAAAACAACTATAGCCTGGGGATAGATTATTGTGCAAATAGACTCAGTGGCCTGTTTTTCAGTGTTCAGTGCATCTTGATTTAAGATAAGTGTCATGCTTGATTACTCTGATGAAGATCCAGCGAAATCTAAATGTTAGTTCTGAAATGAAGATGATGCTTTGCAAGAGCAATGGGATTTAGCTTGTTTGTCTTTCTCTACAGCTGAAGTGGCCCTTTAAATATAGCAATTATATTTAAAAATGGTTTGGTTTGTATTTCCACCAGGTGAAGGTGTGGTTCCAGAACAGGAGGACCAAGTACAAGCGACAGAAGCTTGAAGAGGAAGGACCCGACAATCAGCAGAAGAAGAAAGGGAACCATCACATCAACAGATGGCGTATCGCCACCAAGCAGGGCAGCTCAGAGGACATTGATGTTACCTCAGAGGACTAAAGCAACAACAACCACCCATAAACCCTCCTCAATTCAACCTTCTACAATGCTACTACCCCTATACTATACCCTGAAACCCCTTCTGAAGCAAACAGAGGACCAAACCCTATTTATTGTGTAATATTATTAGCCCCATTAGAAGAAGAAACGGGGACATGAGTATGTGATCACCATCGCCTGTCTCTTCATTGAGGTTCAGCACTAAGTATGTGAAACGGAGGGAAAAATACATTATCTTATGGCACTTGCATCAATCCTGCACATCTCCCACAATGCTCTTTGGTGTGTGACTTAAAGTCTTTCAGACTTAACCTCTAACAATACGGTTTGTTTGTTCTGTTTTTATTTTTATATATTGTGCACCGTTTAATTACAAAGTTTGCCTTTGTGACAGATTTTTTTATTTGATTGAATTTGAATTGAACATTTTAGAACCTTCCTATGCCATCCACACGTCATCCCCTATGCCCAACTTCACACCTCAGATTTGATTCAAATTCAAACTTCAAATCTCAACACAACAATATTGTGAAAGTAATTTTATTTTGAATTATATCGACTTGATCCAAGTAACTCTGCCATGCTGGGATATGGTCACAAACAGGACATGAATGAACTCGCGGAATGAATTATAACACCGGTACACAGATTCTGCCCTTATGGTGGCCACAGATATTCCATTGCTCCAAGACACTTCCTGATGAGGATTCTCCAGACCATTATCCAACCACAGAAAGATAGATTGTTCATTAACAGTTGTGCATGACTCTCTGGGACAGATAAAGACACTGATAGAGAGCCCCCTGGTGTTAAGAGGAAGCTATTTCATATTTTCCACCACATAAAAGAGTAGAATTTATGTCAACAAAAGAACAAAGCAATGTTAACAACATACCATATACAAGCTAGTGCATATAGACCACTGTTTGGGCTAAAAAGAACAACCGAGGTGTTTATGTCATGACTCAATTCATTTATATTACAGCCAAGAATGTTATTAATGCTGTCTTAAGCATAATGGGCTAAAGAACAACCACGGTGAATTATGTTGGTTGAAAACATGCTGCTTAGAGATGTCATTAATACAAACACACACAGGGCAGAAGTCTTTACAGATGAAAGATGCGTCTACTGGTGAAGTGTGTGCGTGTGTGGGTGCGTGTGCGTGCGTGCGTGCGTGCGTGCGTGCGTGTGTGTGTGTGTGTGTGTGTACTCGGGTGTGGGGAGCTGTTGATCACCGGCCTCCTATTCTTCATTTGTTGAAAGTTTGCAGATTTAATTGAAAACCATGTAGTATAAAACATATGAAAAAACAAATTTCAAGAAAAACAAATAAAACATGTGTGATAACAAAACAAAACAAAAAAATGGTTTAGGAATAATAAAAAAAATCAAAAGGGAAATTATGCTTAAAGTTTTTCTCGTGGGAGACGTAATGTTTTCGTATGTCACTCGAGTGCTCTTGATATGACATGTCAACAACACTGAGGAGAGAGAATCAGGAAATGGGGGCTTTGGGCAGGTGTCAGGTGCATTACCCAGAGTAGTGGACTCTTCACTTCCAAGGGAAAGGGGGAACGCAAGCTAATTCTCAGCCTTGGGGGTGGGGGGATGACCTAAAAAAAAAAAAAAAAAAGGCGAAAGTAGTTAACTATTGTTTGGAGGCGAGGGACTCCTTTTCACAGAGCGCCTCAGTAATCGCCTGTCATGAGAAAACGGAAGGAATGTCTGCTTTAATGCCCCCCTCCCCCGAGGCTTGAGGCACGACCCCTGATGTCTGACCTTGACATCTTTGTTTGGTAAGCTAAGCTAAGAGGCCACAGGGACAGTGAGGAAAAGGGGTAAAAACAGTCCGGGCGTGCTAAAAACGTCAGTGCTACCATTCTCTTAGAAAAAGCACACCGGCCCACAATACTAGAGACATCTGTGCTTCCAAAAGGGGCCGGATGCCTTGTTTTGAGTTTCCTGGATATCTAATACGCCCTGCAGGTGCAAATACGTGGTTAAAAAGCTCTGCATTCCTTATTGTTCAAACAAACAGCACCAAAGAGGGATCTTTAGCAGTACAGTAGCTCACAAGCATGAAACTTGGGGACTTGTAGTCTTCCCCCTTTACAAACAGACAGATGTGATTTCCAATCACACCTTGGAGAGGTAAGTGCATGGTTAACAAGAACCACACCTCTCAGAGTTGTCTGTTAAGGAAACAATTAGGCGAAAGTCACACTTGTCTCCCCAAACGTTGCGTCTCCTGTCACCTGAGTCAGCAGAGAGGGGAGTACAGAGCACAGGAGCTGTAGGAGGAGGAGGAGGAGGAGGTGGACTACGAGGGAGCAGGAATGCAAAATGAACAAACAACACTTCTCTCCCGAGGAGGAACACAGAGGAGGCTAGGGAGGATGTGTTGTGAGGTAGCGGGGGATGGAGCCATGGCATCAGCGCTTGATGTACAGCAGTGAGCGAAGGTGTTGAAAACCACATGAGATTTGATTGAACAACAGGGATTCTAACTAGTAAAATTACACGGATGCACATTTTACTGACCTATCAAACTGTCCAAGCATTCTTTGAGCAGATCCGGTTACTTTAATGCAGCAGAACACTGGATTAAAAATGACATACACGGCAAAATTTGAGTTTTTATTTGATCGAATTTAGTTTAGATTTTTTTTTAAAGACGCCTACTTCTGACAAAATCATTGCCTGACATTAAAAAGACCAACACGTGGATTATTACTTGATGATTATTTAGCTACTGTACTAGTACAGTTAACTGACCTTTGCTTAAAGAGAAAAACTGAATCATTTTTTAGATATTCAGTTTTTGAAACATTGAGCAATGAACCAGATATTTAATATAATTAATGTAAAGCATATCGGTGTGAAACTCATCAATTAGAAAATATGGTAAAGGTAGGGTAACTTATTCTTCAATTGTCATAATAGAAAATGCTATTGTCAAATGCTCACAACATAAACAAAACACTTGTCAATAATGACTTGCATGAACCATGTTTTATAAGTAGGTTTAATTTAATTAGTCTCAGCACTAGCACTTTAGCACTGTGTGCCACTACTCACACCCACTGTACAAAACACAGTCCTTAGTGTGATTTTATCCATCTAAAACTCAGGATTTTACTGTGTAGCGTCTTCCAATGATCCACCATCATGTGGTGTCTTGTCAGGTTGGCCTGAACCGCAACCTAGCGTGCCGTGTCCCCTTGACAACCAAGCAAACAAACTAATCACACAGATTACAGCAAAAGATAGCATCTCATGCGAGAAAGTTGACATGAATCAGGCATGATTACATACACAAAGATTGTTAAAACAATGAGGTCAGTGCTATAGGGAGAAGACTATGGCCATAAAACCCATGGCTAAGCACAGAAATGTGATTCGAAGGCTATAATAACACCAAATCAACTTAAGACTTGCGTGTCTGGACATCTGTAGTTGTCTGAGTTTGAAAATACCAATGCCTTTCATAGACCTTCAGCAGTTTTCTATGGAAGCTAATTCTAACAACTGAATACAAATAAAAAAAAGGCTGGACCGATTAGAACGAAGTACATCCACGCATTTTCTTTTCTCAAATAATGAACTTAAAATTTCAAAGGGGATCGGATAAGGAAAATTTGGAGTCATATGTCATTAATAGATAGAACGTGCAGATGACTGACATCACACGCTGGCCATATGAAGTTCTATACTAGCTCCAGTATGGGAGCTAAGCCGTTATTAGACTATGTCTTTTTTTTTGTTACAATTGCAACTCAGACCTTTGTGAGGTGGGCAGTTGCAACAAGAAAACTGACCTCTGAGATTAAAGTCACAATTGTGTGAAAGTCTCATAATTATGAATTCTTAATTGTGAGATTGTGGGGCGAATTCAGGGCTTATTTTTATTCAATGGGCAGGAATGGGCTTCCTTAGTTTTCACCTGGCTGTTTTTTGGAAGTCACTCAAATGAAGGTAAATCTTTTCACTTGAAACTAAACCCTGATTGACCTACAGTTTCCACAGTGCATCACATCAAGGTGTACCCTCGGATTTAAGTTCTTGAATGACTCAGTTTACCTGAACTGGCAGAAGCCAAACTTTGTCAGTGAAATCCTAAAACTTGAGAACATAATCTACAGTTTGTGTTGATTTCCTCTGCTTCAGAGGTTTATTTTTGGTCCACTCACTGGTTATAAAACAACACATGCTGTAGTTATGAGCAGTTTCCTACTTTATAATAGTGAAACATTTTTATAAACATATATATTTTTAAACACTCTGTCAATGTAGTAATATTAATATTATATAATATTAATATTATATAATATTATAATTAGCAGCACGTTATATGGTTATATAAGGTAAAATGGTGTCTACTATAATAATTACTAATTGTGCGTTAATGAGAATATGCCAGATTCTTACTCTTATCTCTTTGGCATCAATTTCAGTCTAAACATAACTGTACACATTATTGTATATAACATCATCTGGGTTTATTGCCCTAAATGACAAAAACATTTATTTCCATTCATTTACCTGATTAAGTGATGCTCTGTATTTAGCATGGGTCTATGCCAACTTCCATTGCATACACATGCGTTGCGTTGCAGACACATCCTACATGTTTTGGCAAAATGGATCCTTCAAAGCCCCTTATTGTATGTCACAATTTTACAATCAGTTGCCATGGCAATCTCTGGCTCCAGTTGACTCACATTGATCTGTGGGGGACAGAAAAAAATAAGTCAATAGTGCATAAAATAATATTTGGCATGTAGATGTGTCAGATACAGCATGTTTACATATACAATGTGACAGACATATGTAATCTCCATACATTGCTGCTTAAATATATGCAACAGTTTCATTTATAGACTAAATGTTTCATTAAAGGCCTTTAATATTCTGCTTTTGCTGCTAATAAGGACAAGGCAGCCAATTTGGCAGATTAAAGTCCAATTTTGAGCCTAGCAACTCCTAATATTTGAACCAGAGACAGATGGCTGTGACTCCGAGGCAGAATTCTAATCAAGACATCTTGGTAGGTGTGAAACATGGAAGTGGGACAAATTGAGAGTAGGTGGGGTAGAGCGGTGGGAGCAGAGCAAGAAGAGTGGGGGGATTCATATTGCTTTTTTGGGGGGAGGGAGTTCTTTTTTTTTATCGTCTGGTATCCTCGCAAAAAAAAAGTGCAAAAAGGACTAGCAGGAGAAAAACAAGGAACTAGCTACAGAACGAGGAGCCTGCCTTTCACAGGACTGTTGGCGGCACATATGTCTGAAGTTTTTTGCCATATGGCTGTCTGAGTTATTTCCATCGGTAATTAAATCCTAAACATTTTAAAGCCAGCGCTGGCAGGCTCATGTCAGCAAGTCAGTTGGCAGAGAGACAAAGAGGAATGGGAGGGAGGGAGAGAGACGGAGAGAAAGCGAGAGACACACGGAGGAAGAAGTGAAGTCGTCACAGCCCCTCCTGTTGAGTTGAATGACATGCATTGATGCTAAAGTTAGATTCTGCCCGCTAGTGTCGACTGCTTCAATGGCTGAAGCCTCATTTATGCTTCATGGCACGACTGTGTCACTTGTCAAAAATAAATGATTGTAAGTTGAATATTATTATTATTATTGTTGTTATTTTTGTCGAGCGACACAGTTTTTTGCGACGAAGTATAAATGAGCCCCGAGTGGCTGCCAGGCAGTAGGAGCTCTGTGCAATGCATGGAAAGATCATAATGCAGAGGGATAAGCCAAAGTCACGGCTCATTAAGGTAGAGTCTCAGTAAAGCTCCACTAGTTAACGTTAAAGGGGTCATAAGACTTCAGTCATCAACATCAGTCACTGAAACCAATGGAGGAAGCAGACCTAAGCAAAGCAATGAAGGCTGTGTATAATTTATCTTGTGTTACATGATGGATAATGGTAAGGGTCACGTTATAAACATATATACGTATATATCATGCATATTTTTTACTTCAGTAACACATTAAGCAAGAGATCTTTCTATCATCATCATTGTCATCATCGCTGACATAAATGACCATACTAGGATGCGCAGGTCTGAGAAAAAATAGTAAAAGTGAAGCCCCTCATCTCTGGACCCACGCACAGGCCAGGATCAAATCCCAACACTCCTTTTTCTCTATGCCTCACCTATGTCATCTTCCTCGCAAACTTTCAACAGTTTATCACCATTAGATTAAGAGCCTAATAACAGTGTGTGACCCTGTCCAATGGCGACTTGAACAGTCCTTTGTGCCATCAGGTTTACAAGGCCAAATTCAGGACACTCGAGGATGAACCAGGATCGCTGTTGTTAGGCAGGAGCGAAGCAAGTGGCTGAATGGCCACATCACTGCATTGTGGGCTTCAACATCTTCGTGTTTGTTTAAATGCTGCCTTTTCAATTTTCTATGGAAGCAGGAGGCAATGCCGCGCAAAGGCTTGTGGGATTGACAGCAGAGCTGAGCGAGTGAGGCGATCGTCAAAAAGTTTTAAAAATAAAGCAGGGTAAAAGGTGTAATACGTAGAGCTGTTTTATTTATTGTGCCCTTATATTTACTGTACTTAAGTCTTACTGTGCCCTTTCTGTGGTTTAATATGATTGTTGTGAGCTTGTAGACTTTCAAAAAATATTTAAAAAATCTTCTCTTATGGGGGTCTGCGGCCAGATTTGGGGGGTCCTTGACATGAAAATGTTTGAGAACCACTGAGAGTAGAGCAGTAGTTTTCAAAGTGGAGTCTAGGGATCTCAGATTAATTGAGTGGGTTCCATTTATACGCTCTCAGAGTTATGGGGGACTTTAAAAAGCTTAAGAACCAGTGAAGTAGAGCAACATAGCATTGTTGGACAGAGGAGAGGTGTTGTGAAGGAGGACCTGGGACATCTGTGGGAAGAGGCTGATGGCCAGAGGTAGAGCCAAACCGAAGGCAGCCAGACACACCAGGCTGTGAACGGGAAGGACCAGCCTCCGATGCCTCTGAAGTAGAGGAAGCCTAGAGGGACAAAAATGGAGAAGGAAACGGAATCAAGTACAACAGATTTGTCTTGCACTTGTGAGCAGACATATTGACAGCTTGCTGAGTTTCTCACAACAGTAACTGCTGTATCACACATTCGGCATAATTACAGGTGGTCCATGGGTGAATGTTTAAAAACGTTTAAAAAGTATTAAATCAAAAATATGTTTAAACAATATTTCCTCAATCAAATTTAAGAGATGTTTTGAACTGTTTCGAAACTACTATTTTGAAATGAAATATTGATTGTTAAGGGCTTGAAATATTTTGTTTATGTGCGGTGTTGCGCAATGGGAATGAAAGTGCACAGAGCGCACACCTGATGCTCTAGCTGAAGTGACAGTTTGTCTGAGCGGTATGGTTGAAGACAGGAAAAGTAATGGCAAAATGTGATGATGTGGCTTGTTTGGAGAACAAACAAAGTGTCACTTCATCCTCTTGTTAGCTTGTTAGCAATTAGGTCACACTGTGATAGGAAACCATCATATTTGACACATCACATGCTACTGTATCTTACAAAAATATATTAATGTTATTACAAAGTAATAAGGTTTCTGTTTCTTGACACCGGGCGTACCAAGTGTCGTTCAAAAATTACAAAATAACTAAATGCACTGATGAGATTGCGCTGATTCCACAGCATCAGAATGGATTCACACCCTATATACTGTAAGTGACCTCTTTTAAGAGTCTGATATGCAAGTCAAATTTGCAAGTTAAACAAGTTTTGGTATGTTTCTCTTTTTCTTTCAATAAATCTTTCCCTGGTTGCCTGTGTGTGCTGAGTGACATTCAGACCCCTTGGGCCTTTTAAAAGCTGTTTATACTCCATTGTATAACTTGCCCAAAACATGGCCACCAGTTGGAAAACATTCATTATTTTCTCCTTCCTCAGAAAAAACATCCTTTTTGGAGGCGCATGGTTTTGGTCTGTGATATGCTCTCATCTCCATCCCACTCTCGCTCCCTCCCCCCCTCTCACTTTTTGCCTTCTTCCTGGCCCTTCGTACATTAATCCCCTGTTCAGAGTGTGGGACAGCGTGCTCAGCGGGCGCTCCAGATAGGCCCTCTCTGCTCTCTCTCCTCCTCCTACAAGCAACGCCTCTTCTCCTTAACGAGGAGAGCTACTGCCTAATGAGGGAGCTCATTAACACATATGGCTGCCATGGTTTAATTAGCCTACTCACACACGCACGCGCACACACACACACACACACACACACACACACACACACACACACACACACACACACACACACACACACACACACACACACACACACACACACACACACACACACACACACACACACACACACACACACACACACACACACACACACACACAAATGCAGACATACGAACAGACACACATTTAGAGGGAATACAGACAGAAAAGTCAATGGGAAAAAGTTGCAAGGTATGTGAGGGGCACAGGGTGGGTTACTGAGGGGTGGTTGGGGAGAAGAGATGGAGGATGGGGTACACCCACGCACGCACGCACGCACACACACACACACGCACACACTTGCGTCTGAGTTTCAAAAGCCTTAGCAAGAGGTTGAAAAGCCCAATATACTTCAAATATAACCTACAAACTCACAAAGTGTCACCTGTTCAGTGACCATCTGGTTAGAGTGTCCGCCCTGAGATTGAGAGGTTAGGGGTTCAATCCCTGGCAGAGTCATACCAAAGTATAAAAACTATAAATAATTGGTAGCCATTACCTCCATGCTCTGCACTCAGCATTGAGGGTTGTATTGGGGTTAAGTCCCTATACCTATATGACATACTTGTGTCATGTTAGGGGGTGTACTTGTACATCGGCTGCCTCACCTATGGTCCACATGGCTTGTTGTGAGCTTGTAGAATATTTCTGAAAATGTTTGCCTATTGGCTAAAGTAAGGACGCCAGGTTGAAATGCAAAGGTTACAAAGAAATGAAAATACAAGTTGCTTCTAGGTGAGAATATGAAGAGTACCAGATCTCACAGCTATACTAGATGCACGAGAGAGAGAAAGACAGAGAGGGGGTTTTGCAGTCATTGCCCCAACACAGCTCTCAACGATGTAATCCATCACTGGGGGGCCGTCCAGGTACCTCACTCTGTCCCCTTGTTCTCGCTCCATTGAAAGCCAGTGAAGGCAAGCTGACATGGAGGACGGCTGAGCAATACACAATTCACCTGCAGCCACACACACACACACACACACACACACACACACACACACACACACACACACACACACACACACACACACACACACACACACACACACACACACACACACACACACACACACACACACACACACACACACACACACACACCAAAACTCACTCCAGGCTTTCCCTTTTCTACTCTCTCTTGTCCCCCTCCCCCCTGGCTCAATCATTCAAGTGCTAGGAATCCTAAACACACCTGGCCAGTCAGTGCCGCCATCGCGACAGCTGCTGTCAGAGGCTCTCAAAGATGGCCACATTCCTCGGCACCTCCGCAGGTACAGTTAGGCCGTCTATCACGGGACGTTTCCACATAAACACAATGCATTGTTAAATGGATCATTACAGTCACATCAAACAAGGGCCGAGTCAATCCAGTCTAAAACGGTCAGGTAGTCGGTGGGCTTACAGGTATATGAAATAATGACAACGTCTGGGATAAAGGTAATGGACGTGACATGCTGAAACAGCCAGCAGTTATGCTGTAGGAGCCGTTTAGATCACTGGATTTGCCGGGAAACTATGAGATGGTAGACATCAAGATAAACAAATAAGTTACACTGCCCACTAACATCTTGCCCAATTGCCCTTGAGCACGAAACCAACGCTTAATTGCTCCAACAGTTGTTTAAGACTGTGCCGCCGTGGTACAGGGAAGCTCCTCCAGCAGTATTGTGTGAATTTGAAGAATGGAAGTAGGATTTTGATGGAACCAATTCCTGAGGGAACTTGGGGAGCTTGTAGACTCATTCAAAGAAAGATGGAGCCTTAAGCCAAATACATACTTCAGTACATGTGACCATGTCGCTCAACCCATCAGTTATTTTCCAAGTCAGTTATTTTTTGGTGAGCATCACGATTGACAAAGTATAAATTAGTCTTTAAAGCAGCACAACAAAACCATCTGCCTATTTCCTCTGTTCCTTCTACTGAAAAAAGTATGGAAATGGGTGACCCGAGCCAAGTGGTTAGGGTGCATATACCACATGGGCTCTAAAGCCTGACAGCGAGTTCCTGGTTTGATCTCCGGCCGGCTGGACCATTTGCCACATGCCACTCCTCTACTCTCTCTCTCCATGTTTCTTGTCTCGCTCTCTATACTGACCTATGTGAAATAAAGCATTAAAAATGTGTTGTTGCCTGGGGCCAATTATCAACTGAAATCCCTTAAATCACTTGAAGTAATTTGCTTGAGCCCGCCTGTGGTCCAAGATGAGCAGTGTTTATACTGATGGGTACTATCAGGGCCGGACTGGGACCGAAATTCAGCCCCGGCCCACCACGGGGGGGGGAGTCCGTTTTGTCAACGGGGGGGGGGGGGGGGGGGTTTCACTGTTTCAGACCAGTCCTGCACATGAACTCTGCAGCCGCACTGAGGCCCCTGCTGGAAAGCATCCCAGCCCAAACATTAACGTAACTAATAATGGCCGCGCGACCCGGAAATGACCGTAATAATCCTAAAACGGGGGCGAAAATATTTTAAGACCTGGAAAGCCTATATGTTGTTATACCTTTAAAACCCGGAAAGCAGAAAACTTAGGTTAGGATTTAGAAGGCGTTTTTAAACCCAGCCTCGGGTCTAAATGGATTAACCACTACTGGTTGACAAGTGGTCAAACCGGGACCACAGGATATAAATGTCAACCTGGAGGACTTGCGCAGGAGACCTCGGTTCAAATCTGGGGTAGGACATGAAAGGGATTTTAAGGATTTTTAAGTACTTGTCTGCCTCACATGTGAGGCCTGACACATCACATTTTTCACTCGAAAATTTGAAAAACATTTTCTTCTAGAGACACAGTCTACATTAAACGCCTTCTAAATCCTGACCTGAAAAACTTCAAATATTTATTAAAAAATTACAACAAATGTATGTTGCTATATACTGTACATAGCAACAAGAACCCCAAAAGGGGTTCCCGTCCTGAAAGGTATAGTTACAAATAGGGGTTCCCGCCCAAAATGGGCTAACCAAATTAACCCTGGTGTCTGTACTTTGGACATTTCATCATGGGTGATCATTTTCAAAAATGTTCAAAAATAGATCTATAAGCTCACAACGCATCACACCATGGGCCGTTGTGAGCTTGTAGATCAACTATGTCCCCTATTTGTCTAACTGGTTAATTTGCCCAAGATTAAAACCACTCACCGCTGGCAAAGAGGCAAGTTAAATTTATAGCCCCAGATATAATTTGTTACTTGGGTTATTAAATATTATGACCACCCACACGAAAACCGAGAACGCAAAAGAAGCAGGTGACAGCAGCATCATCGGGGATATTAAAAGCTAATTTAAATTTAATTGCATAACAATTTTTTTACCCAGTTGAAAAGATGTCAGTTTTATCAAGCAACACTTTGTCAAAGGGGTTCATCACAGATTTCTTGTTAAATTATCTCCATAACACCTGCGGGAGGTTATATTCTGGTATCCCCCTTTACACCTGCACTTGGTAAATATCAACCGCTATTATTAGGCAGTAGGTTAAAATTAGTAATTTAATATTGTTGCTGTCGGACAGAAAACTTGTATCTCCATTTTTCAACTTTTTCTCGCCCCCATAAATGAATGCCATAGCTGCTAGGACACAACACTTTTGTACGACTAAGCTGCTAGGGCCTAGCAGCTTAGTCGTACAAGAGTGTTGCGTAAAAGTCGCGAAAAATGCAGATTTAAAAGCTTGTAGATCGGCTTTTTCCCCTGCTATTTTTGGAGGAGAAATAAGTTAAGACAAGTGAAAGTGGTTAAGTGACTGTGAGTTTCATAAATATTTCACCAATGAAAAGTATTAACAGGAGCTTGTGTGACTAAATAATAACTACGTTGGATTTATTGGAAAACTGCTTATTTTTTCCATTTCCTGAAAAGTAACGCTTTTGGACATGCAAGGTCTCCACCTGACAGCGACGAAATGTAAAAATGTCCTATAATTTACCTTATTCATGTAAGGTTTCTTAAAAAGATTAATTTAATCAAATTCATTTAGTTGAATCTTTTCGGTATATTATACCTGTTTTCTCTATATTTTACATAATGTATTTTTCATCTGGCAGAATCTTGAACTTTTCAGCTCTGGTAATGATTATGTAATGTAATATAAAGTTTACTTACTTCTCCAGTGCAGTCATGACCAGGGGAGGAAGTACCAGGATTGGCATGGGTAGGACCACCCTGGTCAGGGCTGTCTCTGAAAGTGCCTATCATGAAAACATAATGAAAAACACAAGTTTATTGAAGGCTGTCAACAAGTATGCTGCATCCCACACTGTTTTAAATGAATGGATTACATTTAGTGCATAGATAAGTTAAAACCACATGACAAGTTAACCAAGTATATAGGGTTAACCTAAATACTTGACGATCAGGGTCCCCCAAGGGTCTATCCTTTGCTACCTCCTTTTTTCCCTCTGGATCCAATCACTTCACCGATCTACAATCTCATAACTTGTTGCAATGCGACGAATGTTCGCCTATTTTTGCTGACTGTTCACCTATATGACATGCCCAGAATGAGGAGGCAATGTTCAATGTTCTTCTCTAAGTGCTTAATACCTAAACAACTCTCTGTACTTAGTTGCACGAGAAATGTTTTTGTCCTTTTTGTTTAATAAAACCAAAAGTCTGCACTGAATAGACACACTTATTTACTCAGGCTTTTGGCAATTAATTTGTTTATTTTGTGTACTGTAAAGCGTCCTTGGGTTTCAGAAAGGCGCTATATAAATTCAAGTTATTATTATTATTATTATTATTAAAAGCCACCATGGTTCATCCGGCTTTCTATGCGAACACAATTGGCCCGTGTTTGGGGGAGGGAAGCCGGGCGGGGAGGGTGATATTGGTCATTGGTCAATAAAAATAGAAAGCATGACTTATACACAAAAAATGTCTTTATATAAGAGGTGAAGTAAATTCCCTAGCGTTCATTCATATTTAAAATCGTATTTACATACTGCCCTAAACAACGGTAATAATAATAATAATAATACATTTTATTTGTATTGCACTTTACATTTGAAACAAACCTCAAAGTGCTACAGTACATAATAAAACAAATAAAGAAAACCATTTGCAAGAGAATCAAAAAAATCGAAAAGTCTAAAACAGGATTAAAACATGTTTAAAACAAGTTTAAAAAGGAGAGACAGGGTTATAAAACCGGCTTAAAACGCTAACCAAATGCTTTGTTAAAATGGTAGGTTTTTAGTGCTCTCTTAAATGTGTTCACAGTTTGAGGAGCTCTGAGATGGTCTGGGAGTGAGTTCCACAGCCGGGGGTACTACGCTACACAACGGTGTCATGCGAAATTAGCTAAACTAACAAATCTACAAACTCACAAGGTGTTGCATCTCAATGTGCTGTGAGCTTTTAAATCTTACATTGTAGGGGAAAAAACATGCTATAATTTGAAGATTTTCATCTATAATGACATGACCAAAATGGGGACAACAGGTTGTAAGTGGTTAAAGACACAATGTTTCACAACAGACAATACTCTATCATCATAATTATCAACAATTCATGTGTTCATCACATTGCCTGTAATAGACTCAGTGCATATGAGTAGTACCAGGTTTCCAGAAGGTGGCATACACATTTCAGTTTCCCATAGCTTTGTTTGATTAGCTCGGCAGCAGATTTGAACCAGAAACACATATGACACCTTCATATGTGGAAAACTGATCCGGAACAGGAAACGGGTATATGCCACCTTCGGGAAACTCAAGACAACAGTTATACACAGAAAATGTTAGAGCTAAAGTCAGATTTTTACTTAGTTGCTTGCTGGTGTCGTGCACCAAATATTGCCGATCTACAAGCTCACATGTTGTGCTGCAACGTGTTGAGCTTGTAGATTGGGTATTTCCGGTGTGCAACACCCGTGCGCAACCAAGTATAATGGGCACTTAAGCAGCCTTACATGTCTGGCAGCCACTTTGGAGGTTCCCACCACATTTCCGTTGTCGTCGAGCACACTGATGCCTTCTGACAGCTCAGAGTGCCTCATAAGGACCACGTTGCAGACATTGGCAGTGGCTGTGTAGAAGAGAAGATGATTTAGAAAATAAGCACTTCATTAGCAAGCTGTATTTTAGGTCTCGAGATAATTTGACATTTTGGGAAAATATTTGACATTTTTCAGGGACGTTCAGGTTGAAAGTGGATAATAACTGCAGTGAGAGTGGGTGAAAACATGCAGAGAGGCCTCTGGCAGGATCCCATCCAGGTCAGGTGGGAGCACGTGTGGTTCCAGATACAGGAATCTTCACCATTAGACGTTCTACAGCATAGTGCTCAGCTATATTTTGTCAAACGACCATTTTCCACGCCAAAAATGATGAGAATGATTTGAACTGAATATAGCGTTTTTGATAACGTACAATTTGGTATAAATTAGCCTTAGAGTTTATTATCTGGCTTTTATGCCTGCCTGAGTTTCACTTTTGAGATAGTAAAGTCTTAAACTTAAACCTGAAGTGGATTTGGAGTACAACATGTCAATGTGCAATATGCAGCAGAGCCTAAAATCACCTCAAATCAGTTTGCCCACCTTTGCATTCGGAGAACAGAGTCTGACCCCATTTAAGCTGATGGATATGGATATTAAAATAATCAGATATTCTGTAATCTATACAGTATATTAAACTATTAAGTGAAACTATTATTTAGTCATATAGTGAAAGTGATAGTAATTATAGTAGCAGTATTACGTTACCACAATTACCACTTCTATTATTGTGAAAACACCGTTTTTGGCGGTTGTTTATTTTATGGTGAACATTGGCATAAGATGCTGACCTATAACAGCACCTTCCACAAAACAGCTGTGGGACTAGTAATTTAACAGTTTAACACCACTCTCCTCCTGTGCATGTGTGACTCTGACTGTGAGCCACAGCCCCCACAAACAGGCAATCTAGTCAAGGTTAAAGCAGTGGTGTTGTCACCCTGTGATGTATTCACAAAATGAACACAAATGTATATGTTAATATAGATAGACCTGTCTCCTTGACTCTAATAGGAATAAGAAAAAACTCATTTTAGAGAGTTTAGCGTTAGTGCCACGGGCCTTTTTAATTTAAGACAACAGCGTTTCAGACTTATCTTTACTGAGGGCCTGAAGGCCTGTCGGCCCGCAGCGTGAGTGGAATTCAATTGACTGAGCAAATAGCTCTTTTTACCTACAAGGGATTTTTTTTCATCCCAGACCAATTAATAAAGGGACAGATATGAGGGGATTCTGGCAGGGAGAAATACAAACTAAGAGCAAACGGATCAAATAAGGAGGAAAAAAAGATTGCAATTAAAACAAATGAAGGCATCTAAGTCAACTCTACATGATTAATACAATTTAATTGATTATTGTGTGTCTGCAAAGCTAAATGGCAATATGTGGGTGCACGTTTATAATTATTGTCAATAATTACATTAATATGCATTCTAATTGTCATCTAATAAATGAAAGTACACTAATGGAAATGCAGACAAAGCGTTTAAAATGGTCTTCTCGCCGCATTACACCACAAATATCACACGTAAATGAGAAAATGTTTGTTCAAAAAGACAAATTAAAAAATAATTATCCCTGTGTATTTCTGGAGGTATAGCCTCAATGCTCCAGTTAAGGTCTTCGTCACAATCTAAATGAATGACAGACAGCCGCTTGATTAGGTTATTACAAATAAATCTACCCCCTTAAGTAAGCAGTCACATCAAACAGGGGGGTTGGAACATTTTAAACGGCACTTTTTACTTGCTCTCTTCAATTAGCCATTTTAATTACCTTTGATGCGAGACCCGTACCGGAAAACAACAAGCACAACCACAACAACAATGAACAAACAGAAATCAGGTAAATGAGGCCCTGACATAGAGGCCACTTTAGGAGTAATTATCCAATTTGTTTGCGGTAGCACAGTACTAACGAGGAGCCAATTACCAGGCAAAGAGCGGGTCTGCAGAAACCTGTTGATTTAATTAAAGATACCGCCAGGGTAAGGGAGGGGCGGGAGGGAGGAGGGTGCTTTGGGTTGTGGGGGTGAGGCGGGGGGCAGGCAAAACAATTTAATTACAAGCCAGCAGCCCCCGGGGCACTCTGGGACACACAGTCCAATACCCTAGGGTGTGACTATGTGTTTGGGGTGCTGAGTTTGTGTTTGTGTGTGTGTGTGTGTGTGTGTGTGTGTGTGTGTGTGTGTGTGTGTGTGTGTGTGTGTGTGTGTGTGTGTGTGTGTGTGTGTGTGTGTGTGGAGAGATTGGTGGGGTGACATTAGAAAAAGTGGGGGCCTTGTGGCAACGTATGTCTGACATAACAGACCCTCTCTGCTAGCCTGATTTATACTTGGACGTGCACCAGTGTCGCACACCAAAAATAGCAGATCTACAAGAGCTTGTAGATCTGCTTATTTTGCTAGTTATTTTTGCTGCGTGACACTGGTGCGCAAGTGATAAAGAATCAAGCCTATCCCTCCTGAGATAGAGGGGACAATTGGTTATGTAGAAAAACATGTGAGAATGTGCTGCAAAATTTCACGGAAATTGCATGCTGTGTTTATGATTTGAGGCACTTAGTTGAAAACGGAGCACTCCTGCAAACTTTGTAGGCCATTCTTAGCCAATCAGGATGGAATATGAAAAATCTAAAAGACCAGTTTCGTTTAATGACTATAGAGATACCGTGTACCGATTTGCGTGATGTTTGGATAAAATCTGTAGAAGTAGTGTCAACAAATGTGTTTTGCAAAAAGCAGTCTCCTGGTGGCGCTATAACAGGCCCATGTGAAAACTTTGGGGCAGAGGTTCTGAACGGGCATCCAGGGAGTGTGTGTGCACAGTTTCGCTGCGATCAAGCCAACAGTGGCGGAGATTAGCTGTCCACAGACGGAGGGGGCGACGGACACAGACACACGGAAAGACGGACGGACGGACAGGGTGCAAAACATAGTCTCGGTGGAGACAACAACACAGAAACAACAGAAATGTGAAAATACATAGGCCCAGGCCTAAATGACGTGTATTTAAGTGTTCAGGCATTTCTTCAACACACGTACCTACTGCTGGAAAGGGAATAAACCTCTGTACCAACAGTCTGGTGGCTGGACTGAAGCGGTTAGCTTTCTGGATCAACACGTTCAGCCCTACCTGCAAAAGTTACCACACACACACACACACACACACACACACACACACCAAGACAAAGACAAAAATACACGCATGAAACCCCCATTGTTTCAGACTATCTTAGAAAAACACTGGAAAAAGTTGCACTTAAGGGCTGAAACTTGAAACATCGCAAAACTGCCAACGGCACCTAGTTCTGGGGACTATACCAAGTCAATATGCCCCATTAGATTTGAGCATCCCGTAACTTCCTCCGGATAACAAAGCCTCTTCTCATATAAGACACCACCTCCACCATCACACCACATCACCCTTTTGCCCTCTAGCTCTCCCGGGCCAGGCAGGGGGTCGTCACCAAGGCATTGGTTTAATTGGAGACGTCCCGCCCCCCCTCCTGACCTGTCGCCCAACCCCACTGCCCCCCAACTCCGGAAACCTTGGCGGTTCTCCATGCCTGCTGCTGTTGTCAGGGCCTGAGGGCAAGCGGGCGGATGGGACACCCAGCAGGAAAACTAATTGGCTCAGTTTGAGTCCCTGTGTCTATACCGAGAGGTGTGTCAGGTAGGTGTGTGCATGTGTGTGTGTGTGTGTGTATGTGTGTGTGAGAGAGAGAGAGAGAGAGAGAGAGAGAGAGAGAGAGAGAGAGAGAGAGAGAGAGAGAGAGAGAGAGAGAGAGAGAGAGAGAGTGTGTGCAAAGAGTTTGTGTATCTGGTATTGTGTGTTTGCATTTATGTCTGAGTGAGTGTCTGTGAACATGCAGGTTATAGCCAGGGCCCTTAAGTCCATTTTTATGTTACAATCGTTCACTTTGTGATACAAGCGCCAAATTTTCCACAAAGTTTCTTCTGGACCTACTTTTTCACAAAAGCCCGTTAGCCACCCAAAAAAACCCAATGTGGCTGCCATTTTCCAAAATGGCTGCCGGCGAAAGACATGCTATGTAGTTTTTGACCTGGATTGTGATTGGATAATCCAATTTTGATTATTTTGGCATCAGAATATAGTTTTGACTCCCCCCCCACCCCCTCCCCCCGTTAGCCACCCAAAAAAAACAATATGGCTGCCATTTTCCAAAATGGCTGCTGGTGAAAGACATTTTATGTGGTTTTTGACCTGGATTGTGATTGGATTATCCAATTTTGATTATTTTGGCATCAGAATATAGTTTTGACTCCCCCCCGCCCACCCCCCATTAGCCACCCAAAAAAACCCAATATGGCTGACATTTTCCAAAATGGCTGCTGGTGAAAGACATTTTATGTGGTTTTTGACCTGGATTGTGATTGGATTATCCAATTTTGATTACTTTGGCATCATAATATAGTTTTGACTCCCCCCCCGCCCCCTCCCCCATTAGCCACACAAAAATATATATATATGACTGCCATTTTCCAAAATGGCTGCCGGCGAAAGACATTTTATGTGTTTTTTGACCTGGATTGTGATTGGATAATCCAAATGTTTTCTGAGGGTGTTGGCCTACTGTAAAAAGGTTGCGCAGAATGCGCACCACTGAGCTAAGGGACTAACGGGACACAGGTGGAGAAATAAAACTAATCACAAGGTAACGAGACAAGACAGGAAACGTTACGACAAAATAAAACAAACACAACAGTAAAGTAAAAAGTAACAGGACAAACTAACACATTACAAAACAGTACTGTACTGTTATTGTACAGCACTGTACTTTACTCTACTGTACTGTTCTGTTATTGTACAACATAGTACTGTACTGTACTGTACTGTACTGTATTGCTATTGTACAGCACAGTACTGTACTGTTCTGTACTGTATTGTTATTGAACAGCACTGTACTGTACTGTATTGTTGTTGGTTACCAGTTCACGATTTAGTGAAGAATCTAGGCCCTGAAAAATCCATTGGCATCCTTTTCTTTCACGCTTTCACTGGATGTGAGGTTGTGTCAGCCTTTCGTGGGAAAAGGCAAAAAGACAGAAACCCGGTAGGTGTGGCCTGAAGTGTCTCATGTCTTCCAGAAGCTCAGTCAATACCCACCAGTAACAGTGCATGACAAGAACAGCCCTTGTGATGGGGTTGATGATGCAATATTTGACCTGTTTGCATGGAAGCAGAGGTCCTATGATGCCATTCCACCTACAAGGGCATCTCTTGCACATCATGTGAAGCATGCCACTTATCAAGTTGCCCGTGTCTGAAGCCAGGCAACTGTATGTCAAATGCATACAGAGAGCCCTGCAGCTGGGGATGGCGAGCATAGGATGACATTTGGCAAGTAAAAACTATATTCTGATGCCAAAATAATCAAAATTGGATTATCCAATCACAACCCAGGTCAAAAACCACATAGCATGTCTTTCGCCGGCAGCCATTTTGGAAAATGGCAGCCATATTGTTTTTTTTTGGGTGGCTAACGGGCTTTTGTGAAAAAGTAGGTCCAGAAGAAACTTTGTGGAAAATTTGACGCTTGTATCACAAAGTGAACGATCGGGTCACTAACAGCCCTGGCTATTAGGCCATTATGACACAATGACGCTTTTCAACTGAAAGGTACAACTTGACTCTACTCGTTTGTGGAACCAGTTTGCCATGGCAGATAGTACACCGTCAATTTCAGTGTTTGTCATTGCGACGTCCAAACCTCTGCGTAGTTCCAAAAGAACAACGGCACCTATACAGTCCAACAACAAAACATTTCTTGTCACACTTTAGGCCAGAAATATGCCATGCATTTGCTCAATATTGATTCATTTAACATTTACAATGGCTAGTTTAAAAGTTTGTTAAACAGTATTCAGGAGCTTCCTTGCAATAATGACGCTAGTGACGATACTGGAAAACTGACCAATCAGTTTTCACGTCACCTTATGGTATCGCCTCAGCTTGCTCTGAACCTTGATGGAGGTGATACAAAAAAAAAGTACCAGGTACTATCCACAATTTTTGCCCGATGGAAAACCAAAAAAGGCGAGTAGAGTGCTGTTGAGTTGAGCCCGGTACCACGCAGCGGTAAAGCGCTGTTAAGTGGCATGTAAGGCAGGTGTCTGTGAGAGTGTCAGGATGTGTGTGCTAGACCAGCAGTTCCCAAAGTGTGATCTTGACGGTGTTCCAGGGGGTCCCCAGTAAAATGAGCTAATATAGCATCAAAATCAGTTTAACCCCATTTTATACCGAAGCTAATCTAAAATAGGATATCTACAAGTCACAACGTGTTGTGAGCTTATAGATGTTACTATAACACAAATCTTCTCTTATGGATCCCTGGCACAACATCCTTTCGGATGGGGGTTCTTGAACTGTCAAGGACCACTGTACTGTACCTCTGTACTTTTCGCAAACTGTTAATAAAGTATTGATTAGATCAATCAATGAGAACCCCTGTGCTAGACCCTTTTGACATAATTTGCTCAGGTTTAAAAGACACATGACAATGATTCACAGATTTAATCTAAATTATATGGTAGACAGGTGTTTCCCATAGGCTGGTGGACCCGTTTTATATGGCTCGCGAGTAAATATCACATTTTATAACCTTTCCTACCAATTTGTTTTGTTCTTTTCTGAATTTTTCAAAAATGTTCAACAATAGTGAAAGTAGCAGATGAAAGGCTTGATTCATATTATACATTTTTGTAAGCTTGGGTCATGGAGAGACACCAAATTTATCATAGGTAGACATTTAATTAATAAACTCATAGCATAAACTCACAGCAATGGAGACTGCACTGGTCACTGCACCCAGGTATCCTTGGAAGAATGTGGAAGCAGGCGCTGGCTTTAGTGGCAAGAAAACGGACATGAGGTTACAAAATTAAAAAGAAACATTAGTACACACTCACAAACCTTTTTGATTATTTATTTGCGCACATCATAGAACAACATGAATGCATTTCAGACTAAAGCCTTCTTCAGTGTGAATAATTGAAAAGGCTACATTTGTCAATACTGACTACTGTTTGTACTGCATGCTTTCAGGTTTGGACCCTTTATAAGACCTGGGAGTTTACTGCACTGTTTCTTTTATTCTGTTACAATATTAACCTAATGTTTGTCGGACTATTGGGACGTCAGAATAATGGGATATCGGAATTATGAGCGGACCCCTTGAAACACGAGTGCACGTGTTGACTGTCATCTAACATTACAATTACAATTACATGGAGTAAGTGATTATATAGGCCAGTGGTTCTCAAGGTCCTTCAGGGAGTTCCAGGGGGTCCCAAGGAACAGTTTAAACACATTCGAAAATAACCCGATCTACAAGGTCACAAAGCATTGCATTGCAACTTGTTGTAAGCTTGTAGAGCTGCTATTTTCAAACAATGTTGACAAATGTTAACAAATCTTCTCTTATGGGGGTCCCTGGCCCCAAATCTTTTCAAATGGGGGTCTGTGGCTAAATACATATCAATTTTGGTGTCCTTGATATGAAAATGTGTGAGAGTCAGTGATATAGGTTACTACAGTTATTTTTCCTCTGTGGGACCAGTAGGTTCTTAGCAGTGGATGCTATACTGTACCTTGGATGCATTCCGGTTGCTGTAATTGACACAAGCATTGTGACTCTGGTTTAACCACTGGTAAAAGAAGGTGAAACAACAGATGCAACAACAGGGTTGTTATTTATAATAAGCACACTGTTGTTAGCAAAGTTGTGTTAAGAACTAGCTGTGCTCAGAACAAAGTCAAGTCATCATTTCACTCCATTCATGAAGCCTTACAGGTACCGTATGTGGACAAAAGATTCAGCACAAATACACCCACAGTGAAATATCATTTTAATTTGCTAATCATATTTTCGGGCAAAAACCTTTATCTCCAAATATCATTATGTTTTTTCGTAAATTAAGGACCCCTTTTATACTTTGTTATATGACAGTATCGCCCAAAAATAGCCTGTCTACAAGCTCACAACTGTAAAAGCTTTTGAAGACTTTCGCCTACAATTAGATGCCAAAAATAGGGACACCAGGTTTAAAGCGGTTAAGTCTGTCTGTAGAATTTATAAATGTTTAACCAATGAAAAGTATTAACAAGAGCTTGTGACTAAATAATAACTACATTTGATCCATTAGAACACAGATTATTTTTTTCCATTTCCAGAAATGTAATGGTTTTTGGACATACAAGGGACAATACAGCATTGAGTCACTACCTGCCAGAAGATAGTGGTCATCAGTGTTTGATTGGGAAGAAGGAGACCAACAACCTAAACACAAAGACAACCTCTTAGTAGCCATAAAGTAGCATGAATGAATTAAAATAGTAAAGGTAACAGAAATAATGATTAACAGTTTCTGGTACATCACACAGGAGAAGATGGAGGAACATTTAGCCTAATGTTCTTTATCTCTGGACACTGTTCCTCATTCTAAACTAACTAACTAAGTAAATAAATAAATAAATCCCCAAGTTTAGGCTAGGTCCAAATTTGGCATTTGGCAAAAATGTTTGTATGCTCCTAGATATCATCCTGTCAACATGATATCTTTCAAGATTTCTTACCACTGGTGTACCAAATGGGATGAAACCTGTAAAAAAAAGAGGGAGTGGTGTAAACAGTGTTAAAATCACAATTTCAAGGGATTTGACCACATTGACATCATGGACACAGTTTTGGGAAAAACTTCAAAACAATGACAGATGAATCCCTTTTCTTTTTGTTGTTGTCTTTTAGTTTTTTGGTGTTTCCATTTCACTCCAACCTTCCTCATCTCCCAACGCATTTTCCTCGTCCATGACTTCTCTTCAGTTCTTTTTCTCTACTCTCTATACAATGCTGCTTCTCTCTATATATTTGTAATTGTATTGTCTTCATTACGTAATTTTTCTCTCTCCATACCTTTATCATTTCTCTCTCTCCATTGTTATTTTTCTCTCCAGCAGTTTAATTCTCTCTTATCTCTCAATTTCTCATAATCTTTCCCCATAATTTCTCTATTTGGCTCTAGCATCTTCCCGTCTCAATCTCTTTTTCTCCATGCCTCATTCCACCTCTTCCCATCATTCCATCTCCTTCTCTTACATTCCTTCGATCTTTTTCCATTTCTCCATTACTCTCCATCTCTTGCTCCCCCGCTCTCCTGTCCATCTCCATGTCTCACTTCATATCTCCCCCTCCCCTCCCTTTGTCCGTGTCCAAGGTTGTCTTTCCTCCCGAGAAGGTGTTGAGAAGAACTCAATCAAAACACTTCGGTTTCACCCGAGGTCCAACCGTACCTCTTGGTCACTGTGGGGGAGCAGTTCTAATCAGCACCCAGCTGCGAGTGACCTTTTCCAGGTTTGAGACACCCTGAAGAGTCCCTGTGGTGCCCTGACAGTCCCCAGGGGTGGATGAGACCACTATGGTGGACCTCATAACAAGCACCCTGAATGTACAGCTCTGCTACTTTTAAGGATCACACAATAAAGTTATAATAAAGAGATAAATATTATATTATATACTTATTGCTAAAATGATGCTCTTAATTATTTTGTTGGATGTTGTGATAATGATTATTAATCACATATATTACTCATTAGGGGTACATCATTGCAAGTCTCCGTGATTTGGGGTTTAAAACACAGTGCACACAGACATAGAACCACCACCACCCCAGTCTTCAAAGGAAGGTGACTGAATATACCTGACATGCGGAAAGGCATGATGATCTTGTCCCCAGTGTCAGGGTGAATGATGGCCTGTGATCAAGTGTGCAATGAATAGAATAGAATAGAATAGAATAGAATAGAATAGAATAGAATAGAATAGAATAGAATACATGAGTACAATCAGTAGAATGAGAATGTTAAGTAAATATTTGCGACATTATTTGAAACGTTCAAATATTGGGTATAAATTTGGTAAATACTGCATAATACTATACTATATTACTATATGCAGTTTTACTTTTAATATAGCCTGTGCATGATGACATTATAATAAATAATTGCTTTATTATACATTTATGTCATTTTGTTGGTTTTAAGGCTTAAATACACTAATTCACAAATGAAATTAGTTCTTTGTTTGTTTTTACATTTAGGGAGTGCCAGATGGGCAGGGCTACCCAGTTAGAGCTAGACCATTTTCAACAATCACAGGAAAATATGTCTAATTCTAGTATACTTCTAGTATAGTAATATACGTCTCGTATACTTCTCTGTGACCGACCACGTACTCGGCACAGAGAAGTAAAAAAACAAAACGCTTATGGCACTCGATGCAAGTTAAAACAAATGCTAAGTTTTGAGCTTTACTCCACCCAAGTCTAGCATATATAACAGATATTCACAGTAGAGACAGAATATCTCTGAGTTACAGATTGACAGGTGAAGGGGGACAGACTGAGATACTGCAATTGAGAATTTCCCCGTTAAGTCATTGCGACATCACTAAGTGATATACGTGCTGACTAAACAGACACATGTTTAGCTCAAGTACAAAGCACGGGTGTCAGTTTCCTGGCCAATTCAGTGACACCTCACCAAGACAAACACGGATAACACCGATAATGATCTCAAGATTTGTTTTTGTTTGTGTGTGTGTGTGTGTGTGTGTGTGTGTGTGTGTGTGTGTGTGTGTGTGTGTGTGTGTGTGTGTGTGTGTGTGTGTGTGTGTGTGTGTGTGTGTGTGTGTGTGTGTGTGTGTGTGCGTGCGTGCGTGCGTGCGTGCGTGCGTGCGTGCGTGCGTGCGTGCGTGCGTGCGTGCGTGTGTGTGCACGCGAGCGTGCGTGCGTGCATGTGTGCATGTGTGAGTGAGGGAGACAGAGAATGAAAGAGTGAAATGAAAGAAGCATGTTTTACCTGTTTTATTTTCTGAGCTTGCCAAAGCTGAAAAATAAATAACAAATAGACTAAATTAGAGCCCACTTCAGCCCATCACAAGATGAGCCACATCATTTCAAAGTAGTAACCCAACCGCACACCCAAAACATTAAGGAAAAGTAAATACAAGGATCTTTAACACAAAATGGCATGAGTAATGTGTATTGCTAAGTGCTTCATCATGGCTTTGGGCCATGTTCCAGTATGTTGCATTGAATATTCCCTGAGAAGAAAACTGTTATCGCTCACGCACATTTACATCTTTGTGTTGTTTAATAACCTCATGAGTATTTACAATACTTTGTGTCTGTGTATTGCTAAAGTAAACTAAACTACCCCAGGTCTATCGATGACCTTTACGTTCAGGAATTTCCCCACTTATGGTAATTTAAATTGGATGTCAATATTAGTTAAATTTTACAAAATCTAAGCTTTTGTTGAGTGCTGCCTTGAAGGGATAGATCCCCCCCAAAATGACTTTTTTTCTATCGATTAGACACCCAATGGAGACTTGAATTCATGGATATGTTTTTGTTTTTGTCACATTCCTAAGCCAATAATTTGATGACCGGCAGCGGTTCCGGTAGGAGACACAAAGAGTCTCCTTTGTAGCTCCTACCGGAACCACTGCCTACCAGTCCGATGGTCATCAAATTATTGGCGTAGGAATTTAAAATAAATTAAAATATCCATGAATTCAAGTCTCCATGGGGTGACTAATCGATAGAATTTTGGGTGAACTATCCCTTTAATTTATCGTCTATAGCACTGGTTCTCAAAGTGGGGTCCAGCCCAGGTACCCTTCAGGGGTCCTTGAGAGGATTCCAGGGGGTCCCCAATCCCCAGCAAGATGAGGAACAATTCAAACCCTTAAGCCCTATGTTATTTTTCAGCTATTTGAAAACAGCCGATCAATCGGCTGTTTTTGAAATCTTTCCAAATGGGGGTCTGTGGCCAAGGTCAATTTGGGGGACCTTGACATGAAAATGTTTGAGTATTAGTTTGGCAGTGAGTTTGGCAGTGAGTTCAGGTAGATTTCCATAGCAACACTTACTTAAAGAGTCTCATGGAACTCATCTGCCCTTTGACCCTTCCAACACACCTGGTTTCCCCTGACAGCCCCCACCCCTTTGTCTGTGACCAGTCAACACATCCTGAACACACCGCAGTGTCCTTTTTCAAAAACAACACACAGCCAACAGACAACAGAGAGGAAAAGAAGAGACGTCTGACTACTTAAGACGCTCTTCAAAGGCTCGTCAAAGGGGAAATGCTTTTCATTTACTCAGGGAACGACCCATTTACCAATTCCTGATCCGCGTTCACAGACCTGAGACCAGTCAGACGAGAAGCGTGTTGTGTGTTGTTGTTGAATGAGTGCTGAGCTTACCTGAGCATCTGTCACCCCTGGAGGCAGAGTTCCGTGTTTGAAATGCTCCAGGAGTTCCCCACACTCCTGGAGGCGTTTCTGGATCAGCAAAAATAAATACAGACATTTGGGTTTCATGGTCATGGCTAAAATATCTATATTTTTACGTACAGTGATACGTATAGTGATACTGATTGTTAATCACAATTATTTGTCTAAATAAGGCACATTATTTTATTGCACTTTTGAATCTCATAATGTAGATCAATAATCAGTCGTTGTTGCTGTTAAAGATTTTTTTTAAATCAATATTTCTATACTGGTAATAATAATACAAAGAAGAATCTGAACACAATTCAATCCAAAAACTGTCAAATAAAGGCAATAACAGCAACCCATTCCAAAGATCTTTTAACAACTTAAGCCCTATACTTTGTCATACGATGAATAGCCAATCTACAAGCACACAACACATCGTGATGTGACGCGTTGTGAACTTATAAGTCTGCTATTTTCACTATAATAAAAAAAGTAAAAAATAAATAAAGTTCTCTATAATGTCATGCCTGAAATCGGGACACCGGGTTGAAAGTGCCGAAGGCCTGGCTTCAACTGCAGTAAGAGGTTATTTCTAATTCTTCTACACATGGTTCAGTGTGTGATAGAAGCAGTAAGAGGTTATTTCTAATTCTTCTACACATGGTTCAGTGTGTGATAATTGCATGTCAGTGTGACTATCATGCTGATTTTCCGTTGACAAATGAATTTCCTAAAAGGTAATGAGCATCGATCTATGGTGTGATCATTGACTAATGCTGAGCACAATACAGGGTCATATGGTCCAATTTGGTCTAATTAGCTTAGCTTAGTGTGTGTGTGTGTGTTCGTGTGTTCTTGCACACCCCGTGTGCATGTGCCACAACATTAAATGTGTGCATGCGTGTGTGTGTGAGTTCACGTGGACATTTGCCTGTGTGTGCAAAAACAAGGGCCAACTCTGCTCCACTCCTCATCATTAGGGGCAAGTTGAGGCTATGTCTGGCCCAGCGGGGTGCAAGAGTTAGGGGCAGAGGGAGCTCTCACACACACACACACACACACACACACACACACACACACACACACACACACACACACACACACACACACACACACACACACACACACACACACACACACACACACACACACACACACACACACACACACACACACACACACACACACACACACACACACACTCCACCCCTCACAGCTGCCCCACATGTCCACACCTCATCTCATCCCAGGAGGCTCTGCTGCTATTACTGTCAGCAATGAGGCTGCTAACAGCTTCATTACCCAGGGCACTGATGACTGCACTGCACTGCACTCCCTCCTAAAGCCAAACCCTCCACCAACGCCACCTGGGCCAGGGGGAAATATTATGCCAGACGTGACCAGAGATGATGTGGTGGCAAAAAAAAAGTCCCCTGCATGTACTGATTGAGTCCCGCCTCTGCCTTTCTCCTGGGCCTAGAAATGTTTTTCAATCTCCCAATCTACACTGTAAAATCCACCGTTTTTATTTAACTCTGAGTGTGTACAAATGGAACCAGTATACACACCATTTGTACAGAGAGTAAGAGTTACAGATCTACAGATCTACAAGTGCACAACGGCTTGCTTTGCGAGGCGTTGTGAGCTTGTAGATCGTCTATTTTCAAAAGTTTTGACTCCCCCTTATATTATTTGACAATTTGGCCAATGTTTGACCCGTTTTTATAGAATAGTTTGTTGATTATTACTTTTGATGCAATGATGGTCTTTTTCCTGACCCGGAGGTTGAGAACCACTGCTATAAACTGTCTTCCCCCAAACTTCCCGGTCTGCCACAGTTAAGAATTGAGTAGATTTTTTTTCAGACAGATCTCGCCGCAAAGCGGGCTGCTATGGGCTATAGTTCCAAACATTGGAACTATACCATTGAGATAGACAGAGCACTTCCACATTCCATTCTTACAATGGGAGTCAACGCTAGTGTCATAACTCTCCGTACTGGCTCTGGTAGTAATAAAGTAGACTACATGTGTACATGATGATCTTAAGCAGGGGAAGGGTTTGTGGTGCTGATGTTGATTTTAACAAGCACACAAACTAATACAAATGTCATGTTAAAGTTCTAAGTATTACATATTTGGTGATAAAGGCTCTGTACCTCTGTCACAAAGAGTGTGCTGGGGTCAATCACATCCAGGAAATGTCTGAACCTTCCAAAGAAAGTGTTCTGAAATAGAAATAGGGAGAGAGAGAGAGAGAGAGAGAGAGAGAGAGAGAGAGAGAGAGAGAGAGAGAGAGAGAGAGAGAGAGAGAGACAGAGAGAGAGAGAGAGAGAGAGAGAGAGAGAGAAAGATTATTATCAGGCCAAATACATTTGGGATTGTGCCTTTAATTCAGGAACTCACACATGTCTCTCTCCACCCGTTACCAGACGACATGGGCAGCTGTCGCAGAGTAAATTGTGACACCACAGAACGCCAGTTGTTTTATCACGCCAGGTGGAGGCTCCTCATTAATACCTCTACAAACTGTGTTTTTTCCCTCTCTCTCTCTCTCTCTCTCTCTCTCTCTCTCTCTCTCTCTCTCTCTCTCTCTCTCCCCCCCCCCCCCCCCCCCCCCAGGAGCGAATCAGTTCACATCCATGGCAATTAAAAATTTCAAAGGCTGTGCCAGAAATGTATCTCTTTATCATTTATTCCTAATAGCATAAGGAAGTTATAATAGAGGGAGGGGGGGGGGGGCAACGTCCATTCTTTTCAGACTTAATTACAGCAGTCTTTAATTTGAATGAAAATCTGGCAACTGCCAAACTGTTGTGCCTTGCAACTTCCTGAACATATGGCTAGTTCAAAATGTCTTGGTGTGGAAACTGGGTATCAAATCTATTTTTTATCTGGCCAATAGAGGTCCCCGTTGGTCCCAGTGCTGTAAAGTAACTAAACATATTTACTCAAGTACTGTACTTACGTACAATTTTGAGGTATTTTTACTTTACTGGAGTATTTCCAATTTGTAATACTTTTACTTCTACTCCACTTCATCTCAGAGGCAAATATTGCACTTTTACTCCACTACAATTATTTGAAAACTTGAGTTACTAGTTACTTCGTAGATTTTGATTATTATTACAAAACATACATTAATCACTTCAGCCCTACATACATTTCGGCCATTTGAAAATAGCAGATCTGCTATTATCTGCCATTATGTAAGATTTTTATACATTTGAAAACTTGTGAAATGGGATATTGTGCATAATGAGTACTTCCTACTTTTGTTACTTTAAGTACACCTTGATACCAATACTTTTGTACTTTTAGTCAAGTAAATTTTTTACTCCAGACTTTTACTTGTAACAGAGTAATTCTATATCGCTTTTACTTAAGTAAAACGAGTACTTTATCCACCACTGAACAGTACCACTCTCAACCATGAGGATCCATCCACATCTCACAGGAGGAGAGTGTGAGTGTCCACCTTTACTCCAGTTGCATTGACTTATGCACCTTGCACCTGCAACAGGATCATTTAGGAAAGCTTTTGCGCAACGTTTATGTGTGAAATTCAAAACATGTATACTGGGGAAATACATTAAATACTAGGAAAGTCTATTCATAGAATATTACTTAAAGCATATCTCAAACTGGGGTCCAGGAACCCCCAGGGGTCCTTGGGGGGATACCAGGGGGTCCCCAGCGAAATCACTTTAACCATATCTTATACTTTGGCTATAAAACATAGCAGATATACAAGCTCATAGCGCGTCACTTCGTGCTGCACTATGAGCTTGTAGATCTACTATTTTTGAAAAATCTAGAAAATGTGTGCAAATCTTTGATCATTTGTTTGTTTTAGTTTTCTGCATTTTCCACTCAAATCTTTGCTTCTGGAGGTCCCTGGCACAAAATATTTAAGAGATGGGGTGGCGGGGGTCCGCAGCCAAATATTGTGGGGGTCCTTCACATGAAAAGGTTTGAGAACCACCGACTTAAAGTATCATTTAAACGTCACCAGTTTTCACATTCAATCTGGTGAATTTGTGCTTTTTGGACATAATAAGGATTTAATGAATGTGTTTGTGTTGTCAATACTGTACAGTGCATGAAAATAACTTTAAACTACCTGGTCGAAACGTGACTTTCCATACTCGAATGTCGTAGACTCTGACATTTTGCACGGTGCAGCTGAAAAGCAGCGCAAACCATCCGAATTCACAACTCAGTGAACTTGTTGGTTTACTGTTCTGAACTTCTGAGTCTGACCACTTATTTAAGAGTTGTGACCAGAAGTTAGCAGCTAGCCAGTGTTGCCAGATTCTGCGAGAGATATAAGGAATCAGGTCTATGAAAACAAGCCCAAAAGAAGCAACTATGGCTATTTGAAAAACAGCCAATCTACAAGCTCACAACGCCTCAACATATTATATTTTCAGATGGGGGGGGTCAGTGGACAAATACATATTAATTTGGGGGTCCTTGACATGAAAATGTTTAAGAACCACTGGTTTAAACAAAATGTGTTAACAAGCCCAAATAAGCAACTACACGTTTAGAAACAAGCCCAAAAGCACTTTACAGAAAAACAAGCCCAAAGTCGCTTATAATAAGACGACATGGCAACAATGCCGTCAACAGTCATATCACAGTGGAATTCTTGGTAATGTCGTTTTTCAGGCTGGCTGGACAAAACAGGAAGTATCTTGAACATTGAAGTAAACTACAATTCCCAGTGAAACATCTGATATTTTAGTTTTTATAAGAAAGAAAATAGAAGGCGTGGGTAATGTAACTATCTGATGACGGCGCAAATACCAGTGGCAGATTATACTTTCAATATTTTAAACAATGTTTCGCAATATTATACTCTACATTGTTTTTGAAAGACTGGTGATGCGAGGTTAATACAGTGTAGGGGGGAAACATAGCCCTCTAGTGGTAATCTTTTATAGTAGTAGTGCTGCTGCCAGTCTGTGTGGCCACAACAAAACAGATTACATACTAGAGAGATGAGATAGATATCATGATTAGCATAAATATTTTAACCATGCTACAGAAGTTTGCATTTGTTATATGGCTGTTTAACAATAACTGACATATTACAAATATTTTAAGTCAAGTTTTCCCCAAATCTGGTACGAAATGCAGGTGAAACAAGGACACCTGTGCAAATAGCCAAACCCTTGTGTAATTTAAGCTCACAGATATAGGCACACAAAGTCCACTCAAATGCACACAAAGAAAGATTTACATCCAAATCATACTGTGAGCAAGAAACACAAAATATTCTTTATTAAATATACAAAATTTGTGAAACAGAATTGCATCACGGATTGTAAACTTTCCAAATGTTATATTTCTACCTTAAGCACATTCCACCTGCTACACGACCGAGGACGAAATACAATGGAGTTAAAACTAAAAATAAATAAAAATAAATGCTTTTCAAAATGGAAGACATGGAGAGGACAGCAATTGCTTGATAAATGCAAGTCACATTTAATGTCTCTACAGTCAATCTATGCACTTGATATTGCAATTATAGCAGAACTGAGATGATATGGCAGTCTTTCCAATGTTTTTGTATGCTTTAAGCTCAGTCATTTGTGTGTTGTCACATAGCCTTGGCTAAGTCACAAAGAGCAATGAGAAACACGCCACCATGTTGTAAGAGTGACAACAAATGGAAATGGAGCAACCTTATTTTCTCTTTTCTGATTTTGCTTTGAAAATTCTTACCATCTCAGAAAAATAGGCAATTTCTTTATTGTCATTGGCAATGACACTCACTCCTCCAACATGGCGCACAGTTCTTCATAACTGCTGGTAAGTGCTTCTCTAAACCAGAGGTTCTCAAACATCTTCATGTTCACCCCATCTTAACCCCCAAATTTATATGTAATTGGCCACAGACCCACATCTAAAAATATTTTGTGTCAGGATACAAGATACACAAATCCCACAAATCGCCCACAAGCCCACAAATCGTGAGCTTGATGATCAGCTATTTTCAAGTAGCCGATCTAATTACAAGCTAAACAGCCATTTTCAAATAGCCGATGTAGCCTATATAGGGTTAAACTGATGCTTTTGATGCTATATTAACTAATTTAGCAGGGGACCCCCTGGAACCCACTCAAGGATCCTGGGGGTCCCCAGACCCGACTTTGAGAACCTCTGCTTTAAACACTCGAAACAGTCAGACTTCTGTCGGAAAGTGTAGTACGCTGTGATCCTAGATCTACTGCAGCTATACCAACAACAACAGATGGGTACAGTAGAAAGTAAATTCTGAAGAAAAAGTAGTGCAAGAACATCCACAAATGCTGTTGAAGGTGGTGTCATATTAGAATACTTTACGGTGTATCAATTTTGCTCCATATATTAAGTTTCAAGGCTTGGCTGTAACATTTGGTGTTTTACCGGAATTAATGTAAAATATTTCTGTTGGTATGCATACATACATACATACATACCATACCATTTATTTTTGTGCAATGATTTAAAAAAATATTGTAACAAAGTATAGGACAAATAACTCGGTGAACAGATGGCTTTTGTTTTTCAAAGCTTGCCCCCAGGCCCCTACAAGTAAAACGAGGTGCTATACCAAAACAAACCTCAGGAACTATATAGGACAAGAAAACAAAATAAGGCAGCATTTGGCATTTCCATGGCATATATGCTGTACATAGATACGGTATATATCCATTTTGTAACACACCTGAAAGCATAGCAGCAGTTTGCGTGCTTTAGCAGAAGCGGATGTGACAAACAGAGAGACAGGTGGGGAGAGAAGGGACGGAGGAGTCAAGTACTAACATGTTTTAGGCATTTTGGCAATGGTAAAAATCATGTTGATAATGTAGGGACGACGGCAAAAAGCATTAGATTAGAGAAGCGACGATGGCTGACTTTGATACTGACTGGTTACAGTGTGTGATACTGTCTTCACCTGATAACGACAAGCCCTATGCTGTACTGTATGTGTCCCAACTCAAACTACTTCAGACCAGTTAGCTTATGCAGCTGAGCATTATATGTAAATGTCAAAACATGCTAAAAAAAGAAAAAGGAACAAGCAGAAAAGATATTCAGCACTGTTATGTGCATTTATAAAACATAAAATAAAACCATTCACTTGCTGGCTAAGAACACTTTTGAACAATCTTTCTAACCCTACAATCAACTTCCCCCAATATTGTGCACATGACAAGAGTGGATACTTATACCTGCTGTTTTGGATTGTAGCTCCAAAGCTAATTGGTGCACTTGTTGTCTATTGGGGAACATTTGAACAGTTTCATTCCACAAGAGGATATTCACCATTTGTGAAAGAAATGGTTGAAATCCATTATGAAGTGGTGATGTGACAAAGTGAAGTGAAAAGGAGGAATTCAATGTTTCTACAATCAGTAGGTTCCAAAATGGAAGCATTTGGAGAGGGGGGGTTACCAAACGAACCTGAGGACCCACTACCTTTCCTAGATTCACCGACCAAACAAACCAAACCCCTTCAACGAGGATGTGTTTCAACACAGTAGAAGCATGCCGGCTGAGAAACAATCGCCCAGACTGTGTCTCAATGCTGAGCTTCATTATATAAAAAAGGACAGCATAGCAGTGGAAAAGACTAGACAGCTGTGGTGTGGAGGTTAGAGTGAACAGATGCATACTTGTACTGCAAACTCAAGTTTTTTTTGTCCTTCACTTCCCCCCTTGTCACTTTTTCTTGCAGACAAATTGCAGAAGGGTGGGCGTCTGCTCCATGATGCGAACCAGGAGCGTATCAATGTAGTCCTCCAGATCTCGGACCTGCGGCTTCAGCTTCTTAAGCTCCACCTCACGCTTGGCCAGTAGCACCCGCTGGCACTCAAACTCTGCCTTCTGCCTCTGGAGCTGAGCTTCCCGCTGCACCAGCAGGGCCACCAGCTCACTGTGGTTCAGGTGGTAGTAAGACCCAGCTCCCTCTGTCAGAGACTGCACAAAGGATGAAGTGGAAGAGAGAAAGACAGGAAAACAGAGGGAAAGAGAAAGAAATTATGTCAATGAAAAGTGATGGGGAATAGAAATGAATAGTTCATGGTGGGCCAGCATTGCGCTGCAATTGTTTGTAATAAATACAATATGTAAGTAAACACAATATCCTTTTCAGAATTCTTCCATAAAATAAATGCAACACATGCATGGAACACATGTTCTAAATCAGGGGTCTTCAACATTATTCGGGCCAAGGACCGCTTGGATGAGAGAGAGATGAAGCAGGGACCCCCACTACATACAGTATTGTATACAATTGTGTTGCAGATTAAACTTGTTCATAGATAGCTTCATAGACTTGTTTGAGAGCACTGTCATCTACATCTGAAAATAGCTGAGCATGTGAGAATGTAGATTGGCTATTTTCGTTGATGCTAGGTTTCAAGTGGTTAATAAAAAGAAAAAGGTTCCCATCTCAAAGATTTGGCAGCCCCCCTGTAGCAACTCTGAGGACCCCCTGTACTAAATCATTACAGAACAGTTATCAACTTTGTAGTATTATTAATATTACTACAAAAAGATGACGATATACATCCTATAACAATATAAAAATGTCTATCGTTCCATATTACTATATTATATATTATTTTGTCGTGTCACACATGTCACAGGCTTTACAGCAAAATGTACATAATTTGGACAAAGGTTTGCATTCTTCCATACCGCACATTGAATGAAAGGCAACACAAACAAACATGGAGAAGCATGACACTTAATGCTTCTGAATAGGGGAAGGACTCCGACCAGCCAACACAAAACGAGGGGGTTATACCTAAAAGAGGAGCTACTTCTGTCGTATTGAAAGTCTGATACTGACCAGAAAACAATACTTTGCAAGAATGTCACAGATCGGTCGCCCCAACAGACGCAAACCTCTTTTACCCCCTACCAAAGAATAATGTCAAACAGTACGGAGAGTCTACGGATGAGAGCCACAAAAGACATTGCAAGAGGCTGTTTGCTTGCGACATGCCATATGGCAAAGAATCACAAAGATGGTAGGAGATAACAACTACCATTGCAACTTATTGTATATCTGCAAAGACATGGGTTTCATGAGTTGGTGGTAACACTCGACCCAAGACAAAAACACTTCACTCATGTGGAGTTGCCTCATTTATATCAAGAGTGCTGGACCAAAGCAGAGGAGAAAATGCACAAGGTATTGTACTACACTACAACAACAGATATGTGGTGGATGAGCAGAGTGACATAGCCCTAAATGAGCCTGACAACGCACATCATTCAAGGCTGGACACTGCAGTCATTGTTTTTACAGACAGGGAGAAAATTATAGCCAGATGTCACAGGAAAGCTCTGGGGTTGTTGTGGGGATCCTAGTCTCTGTCACTACAGATGATGTCCAAACAACATCCTTGCACTTCAGCTGAATGATTGGACGCTCTTACAGTGTTTTGGCCTGTCTTCATCTAGCCATTGGTGAGTGTCTAAAATAATGTAAAAATATATTTCAGTTGGACATAAATAATTAAATATGAGTAAGTGCCTATCATTTGTCTAGTATATAATTCAAAATGTAGGCCTTTCCATGTGGTCATAAATAATCTTTTTATTCATTGAATCTACAGAAAATGTGCCATATCGTGATATGTTGTATGATTACCTATATCGGGATATGAGTCATATCACACAGCTTCCACTGTGTTAATGACATTAATTAATGACATTAATCATACCCTATTTGCCATTCCTGGGAGTTTTTTTGTTGCGTTTTATCCGTTCGTTGCTCACTCACTTCATCAAATATGAAGTATAAGTGAGAAAATAATTTCTGAAGCACTTGGGGCAACACCTGTTTTGATATGAACGGCACTATGCAAATAACATTACAGTCATTATCACATCATCATCACTGCATGCCTTTTTGCTCTCTGCCTCCTGCTCGCTGTGCTGGGCGCTCCTTCCTGGGTGGATGGTAGACTTGAGCTTCTCCAGCACCGACCGGCCTTCTGTTCTCTTCTCCTCCACCAGTATGGCAGTGGTCAGTGGCTTCACAGGGTGGGGGCTGGAGAGGGGAGGGGAGGATAAGGATAGACACAACAGTCATTACTGACAACTGAGAGAGAGACATTACTGACAACAGAGAGAGGGAGAGAGAGTGTTATGGTTATCAGAAGTTATCACCAGAAAGCACCCATTACCACCACAAAAGGTTTTGAGAGGTTGGAAGAAAAGGAGATGGGATAGAGTTCTTCAGGGGAAGTGGAAATCATATTAAAAACACAAGGTCATTAAATCGTGTGGAAAGATTCCCATCCTCAAATATATTTTTTTAAACATTCAAGTCATTACATAATTCTTGTCATTTCATTAAATCATTAAAACTGTAAATAATTTAATTGTATTCATTTAATTGACAATTAATTACACACATTTGTGCAGTCAAACATGTATGATTATGTTAAGTGCGTAACTAAGCCGAGGTGAGACAGGAGGGAGAAATAGTGGTAAAAATGTCATCTGACACACAGACAACACCCTTTCACTTCATCTATAGTACATGCCTAGTTCCTGATGGAGATGGAGGTCTGTTGTTGTGTGAGAACACTATTTGGACTCTGGGGGAGGTTAGGGAGAGAGATGGGGTAGTGGCGGGGACCTGTGGTAGGAGCGATGGAAAATAATAACTGCTAATTGGACTGTGGCTCCGTTTCCCCCCCACCCTCTCGGCCACAGACACCTGCAGGATAGTGTCGTTCACGCTGAATTATGTGTGTCTGCGTACCCTGAGATGTGTTTGTGTTTTTGTGCGTGAGAGTTCCTGTCTGTGTGTGTCTGAGAAGCGATACAAAGAGATGGTCACACCACAACAGGAGAAATCCCTTGAGATCCTATGGCACAGAAGAAGAGGAGGAAGAGGAAAAAGAAGAAGAGAAGTGGAAATGCCTGAAGAAGAAGGTTGAAGGCACTGAACAGAAGATAGAAGAAGAAAAATAGAAAATGCTGGAAGCAGCGCGTAAGAAGAGGTTCGCTGCCATATATTCGACACCTGAGCAGTCAGCACCGCACGCAACCTCACCTGTTCTCCTGATTGGCCGGTTGCCACCATGTCTCCTGGGGCAAAGCTGTGTGCGGCGCGTCAGTCGTTGGCAGTGCAGTGCAGAGAGCTGGGACAGTGGCTTGTGGGGCCATGCTGGGTGGTGACCTCACAGAGCCATTGGGGAGCGGGACAGGGCTGAGAGCTGAGGGGAAGCTACTTTTTGCAGTTAGGGAGGAAGAGGAGGCGGGCAAAGGAGGAGAAAGGTCAGAGACAGGCTGGGCAGAGGCAGAGGAGGAGTAGAGAGACAAACCAGGGTCACTGCCAAAAGAGGGCATGTGGAGGCTGTCAGATTGAATGTTCATGGTGCCCTCAGAGTGGGAGCGCTGTAGTGTAGTGCATTCTGTCTTGGGGGGGTCTGAAAAATGATCATTGGAGACGGAGCTTATATGAGAGTCCGTAAGCGCATTAGAAAGTATGTGTAAACTAAAGTCCTCCCCCATCGTGAAACATGACTCAAACACTACCATCCTCTCTGCATTCAGCATCTCCAGTCCTTCAGTCTGGTTGCTTTCATCGTCACATTGACTGCATTCATTTGTAGAATCTTCTAGACCCAGAACAGATATAGGCTCAGTGTCAGCAACTGAAACTGACTGAAACTCGCCCACCTCATCACAAGCCTCTGCTCCACATACTGTTGAGTAAGCAGAGGGTAGCGTTCCAGCCCCTAGCTTGCCCACGCTTTCCTCTGAGGCATCGGAGTGGTGAGTTAGGCAGCTTTGATAATGCTCTGTGTCAGCACTCACGTACAGGCTGCAGCTGAGGAGGGTGCTGGGGCTTTGATCAAAAACCCCTGTGTGTCGTAGGGAGTTGTTAAAGCCTTGGCCTTGAGCAGGACTGGTCCCGATGTAGCTGGAGTTTAGAAAGTCCCCGAAAAGCTGGTCTGGTCTGGGAGAACCTTTGCTTAAGTTCTGTGGTCCTAAGCCAATGCTAGCAACAGCTGATTCCTTCAAGGATGGATTGTCACAGGGGGAGGAGGTCATGATGTGAAAGGAAGTGTATGTGGCAACATTTTTATTATCCAAAATAATGTTTGGGATGTTTGGCTTTGTGTTGTCAATTAAGGTGTTATCTGTATCCTCAGAAAAACCTCCTATACCCCCTTGAGGTTCTTTGAGGTTACAAAGTATCTTCTTTCCATGGTCGTTGACTGATTGTAAAGAGACTGAAGGTTTTGGCAGCAGGTCTCGACTCAAGATATCAGGTAGATTTGGTGACAGACAGAGTGTTTCATCATCCCCAAACTCCTCTTTGATGACCATGGGGGGTATCAGAGGAGGGATCGTAATTTGCGGTGCCAATAACTGCCCGTGCCCCTCAGCGCCACTTGGTTGGACTTCTTTGTCATGAGAATTTTGAAACGGGATGAACTGACATGCTTCATCACATAAGACAGACAGGACATCTGACTTGTTGAAAACTGGATTCACAGATTCTGAACAGTCTAAAATTTCTTTCCAGGTTTTCTCAGGACACTTCTCATGGAAGGCGCCATCAACAGTCTGGAACTCGACATCCTCAGATGAAGACGACGTTGAAAACTTCTCGGATGCAGAATAAGGAGATAGACTGGTGGGAACATCCTCCTCTGCAGAGCTTCCGATACCTGAAGAACAAGCATTTGGGGAGTTGTTGTGGAGCTTCCGGATAGGGCTGGAGCACGGAGATGTGTGTATGCTGTGTATGTGGTCACAGTCATGACAGGGGATGTCATTTGCATTAGAGGTGGTTGCAGCAATAGCATTAGTGTTGTGGTTAGATATAGTTTCAAGACAAACACCCAGTTCTGGTGAGTGAGCAGAGGCATCAGCAGAAGCAGCCAACATTATATTATCACCCTCCATGCATTCATGTGTGTTAGCATTGGGGAACCGTGCAAACATGACTGGGTTTTCCATGTCAGAGTTAATAACCTGATTAGTAACTTCCTTTGCCTCAATTGATGTCTCTGTGCAAGTATTCTGGGGGTGTACTGCATCATTCATGTCCGTGGTCAATAGTAGCACTCCTTTGTTACTGCAGTGATCCAGTTGAGGGCCATTCAGCACAGTGTGATGGGGCTTGCAGTGTGTAGTTGGGCTCCCGGGGGACTGCAGTCTGCCAGCTGTAAACAAATCAAAGTCTGCGTCCCACTCTGCCTCTGGTTCCATAGCCCCGGAAGATGTGAAAGGATTAGACAACTCCTTGATTAATCTCCTCTCTTCTTCTGTGGGAACCGGAGGAAGAGGCCGTTGCTGAGGTTTGTCCAAGGCAACGGGATCTTCAGGGCTTGTTTGGCCATGGCACAGGGCAGGGTTAGGGTTCCTTTCATGCTCTGGGAAGAGTTCTGATATCGGTGGCCGAGAACTGGAGAGACAGGGCAGAGGTGGAGGCACAGATTTGAGGGCTTGGTTGGCCAGCTTGTCTCCAAAGAAAGGGTTACAATGGGGCAGAGGAAAAAATGGGTTGGCCGGGGACATGGGAGGTGGGCTGGTTTGTGAGTCAGAGAAGGGGTTAGTGTGGTGGAAGGGGCAACCCGGAGAAGCAGAGGGATCTATGGGGGGTACAGGGGGACCCCATGGGTGATCACTGGGTGGTTGGGATGGGAGGTGAGGGTGGTGGGGGGAGTAGTGGTCAGTGCTGGGCTCTAGCTTAGGTGATACCACCGGGCTGTGAAAGGAAGGCACACCATCCTGCTGATTAGTGAGGATTGTTAACACTTGAGTCTTCATTTCTTAGTCAAGTCAGCAATTCAAGTTCATTCAAGGACTGGACTAATTCCAGGACTAGGCATGAGTGGTAGGAGTTTTGTACCCTCTTCCTATTTCCAATTAAAATAAGTATTTTTTTCTTAGTCTGTGACTCTTGGCATGCTTTTGAGTGTGGAACAATCCTGGATTCCTGTATAGAGTCATATCAGAATAATTATTCATTCATTCTTAAAAGGATCCCTGGCTAATACGCCAATTATGCCTTAATACATTATAATTGTCACTAAAATGTTAAATTTTAAATAAACACCTTAAATATTGTATTTATTTTAGAAATAATTCACCGTTCACTCAATAGGGGCAATACCCGTCGCAAGTTGATGATGACATTTGTCCATGTGTGGTCCAGCTCTATGGAATTTATGGAATGCAAGTGAAAATAAAAAACAAATTAATACTTCTTAAGGTTAATATGAGCATCAAATCAATATTTTAAATATGTTTTTTTTCCACATGCATTCCATAAATTCCATAGGGCTGGACCACAAATGGACAAATGACATCATCAACTTGCTACGGGCATTGTCCCTCTTGAGTAAAAGATTAACCGTTTCTAAAAGAAATACAATATTTAAGGTGTTTTGAAAAATATATTTTAGTTATATCCTTTTAAACCCATTCTGGGCTTACAGTATATGTTAGGAGGTCAGTTTTGTATTGTATAGCGAGAAAGCTGATGCAACTTGGACATAGTGGCTGCGTAGCAATGCTGGTGCCAACTTGGCACTATTCCCAAGGTTTTAAAAAGCATGAGAGTGCAGGCTATGAAAATCTCTAGTTGTAGAGCAGTCAGAAATACGATCCAATGTACTCGTGTCCAGAATATCTGACTTGTGGCAATCAGAATGCTCTCATCTGTCTGGTAAAGATTTAGCTTCCATCCAATATATGGAAACACAGTGGCTTTTTATTTTATATATATATATATATATATATATATATATATATATATATATATATATATATATATATATATATATATATATATATATATATATATATATATATATATATATATATATATATATATTTATATCAACAGTATAATAATAGTCAATAATTCAATGCTTAATTTAAAAATAAATACAGCCATAAGTACAGTAGCATTGTGCTCAGTATAATTGTGAGGGATAAGTGCAAGATAAATGTCTAGTGCACGCACTATCCAAATACAATAACTTAACCCACTCACAATGAAGGGTGTTCAAAGTGATCGCAGAAGTGAAGCTATAATTACACTATTAATTTGCCCCTTTTTTTCAAATAAATGGACAAATATGGATGTAAAACACATGTACACAGACATGTACAGTAAAACACATGTACATAGACACAAACACATATAGACAGACACACACTTGCAAATTCAAAACATATGCACACACACACAGACACACACATACACACTAAAACAACATTTCAACCTCACATTTATCATTTTCACTTTACTTTTGAGCAATAATATTGACTTAAGTGGACTGGGACTCTGGCCTCGGTGGAGCAGCACCCCACCCCATCTGCATTGCAGATACCTGCTTTTGTAAGCCTGTAACCAGAGCCTTGAGAGAGCAACTGCTGGGGGAGGAAGTGACGTACAGTAGGGCACATGGAATACAGAACTGGATCCTGTATCATGCTGGTACGCAGATGTGAAAACTAATTAGTTGCCATTACTGAAGACATTTTACTTGAGTATAATTGTTATTGTGAAAAGCCCAGTGACTGAGTTCATTATTTTTCTTGTAAATGTTCCATCTGTAAATGTATCCTCTTCTCCCTGCTATTATGCATGCAAAAATAAACTAAAATAGCTACATAACAAAAGCGCCCTTTCTCAGATAATCTTTCTGTATCTTTACTTAGAATTGTTTTATGTTTTATTTTTTCTTCTACTTTGGCTTGAGGAAGTTTACATTTTACACACAAGAGTGGTTAATACACTCAAATAAAAGAAAATACTTTAAAATGTACTGACCATCATAAAGGCTACCTATCATCAACCTGAGACATTAGCTCTGAGACTTACAATGATGCATCAAATTATATTTTTTCCCCCACAGATTTAGCATGAAAGTATTTTTACTGGGTGACAATGTTTTGCTAGCCGTTCAGAGCTATCACTGAGCTAGCGCTATCTCTTACATGCTTAAAATATTTCAGTGCTCTTCCCACCTCTGCTGGTACAATACAGGTCTCCACATCAAACACATTCTTTCATGCCACCAGTTTTGCAGAACAAGCATAAGGCAATATAATACGGGTCACACGCAATTACACATTGGAGTCAGGGAATAATGATGTGGGGAAGATGAAACCAATACAGGCATCATCTTTGTGCCGGCTCATGCTGTCTGCTCCAGATGATCTAAAGCAGTGGTTACTAAACAATGGGTCGGGACCCATTGTTGGGTTGCGAGTAAATAACCCCCCCCCCGTTTCCTACAATGTTTATTATTTAAAAAGATTTTAAAAAAAGAAATTCCGAAATTCAAAAGAATTTCATACATAAAAAAAGAATAAATTCCATAAATTTAGAAAACTTAAAATAGCCGATCTATTTTTTAGTAACTAGTTTGGGTCCTGGGGAGACATAAAATGTCTCTGTTGGGCTCTCTAGCTAAAACGTTTGGGAACCAGTGATCTAAAGGCCCTCGTTCTGTCAAATTCACAGGGAAATGACAATTCATCATCTGTTTAGTGTACACTAACTAAGGAGCTCGTTTCTAATGGACCACAGGTACCACTTATAGGCTCTTTCTCTTTTTCTCAGAATAACACCATCGCTCTTCCTGTCTTGACACTTTTGTTGGTAAGGTTAGACACTTCCTGAATGTGGCGAACCCCCGCAGCACTCATCGTGACAGAGGTACAGAGCCTTTATAGGTTTTCACATTCATATTACAACTAGCCCTCTATTATTCTGTGACACAGTGTCATAAATGTCTCTCTCTCGCTTTCTCTCTCACATTGGATTGTGGCCATTTAACCACTTAAACCGTATATACTTTGTGGTGCATCAACTAGCAAAAATAGATGATCTACAAACAACGTGTTGCAAAGCAACAATTCTGTGCCCAGAATAGGGACGCTAGGGTTCATGTGGTTAATCTCACCTGGGTTTGCTGTCTTTCGATCCAAACCATCCTCCCTTGTGTTGTTTCTCCTGGGTGTGCGTTGGGGCGTGTTGGGGCTCAACGCCGGATTGGCTTTGCCCCTTCCCCGAAGTCTCACTCTTGCCATGAGAGAACAGATTCCTCCTCTGCTTCTTACCCGGGCTTACGGACTCCACTGCCCCAAAGGAGGAGGCAGGAGGAGGATTCGTGGCAGACTCCGTCTGCCCCAGTCTCTCTACTGAGTCTCCGAATCCAAGTATGGGGCACCCGCTTTGTTCCAGGACCGCAGCGATGGCCGCCTTCTCCTCATCGCCGGCCTTGTCGAAGGACCAGCGCCGGCCATCTCCAGCAGGGCCCTTGGGCAGCTCCTCTTCAGCCCTTGGTGGCCTGAGGTTCTGGAGCGACATGGACATTGGCAGGGACCTCTGCAGCAAGCCCAGAGAATTTCCCAGGACGGGTTTCCCTGAGCCAGGCTCTTCCGTGGGCTGGGTGTGGCTTCCATTGAAGCGGGCGAAGGGCTGGGGCACGAAGAGGGTGATCTCCCCACCAATCTCTTCATCACTGAAGTGACCTCCGTGGTAGAGGGGGGACAACTTGGGCGAGGTGTCTGTGTGCTCTGTGAAACGAGAGTGGGGGAGGGGGGCCAAGATGGACGAAATACAACAGGGTGGAGTAGAGGCAGAAAAAAAAGACAAGAGACAATGAGAGACAGAGACAAGGAGTAAAAGGAGTGAGGGAGACATACACAGGAAGGGAGAGAGAGAAAGTGTTATAGAGATAGCAAGAGAGGGAGATTCAATCAGGTAATAATATTTTCTATCACATACACGTGATACCATAAATCACAGCTTGTATTCATTAAACCTTTATTTTTCCAGGTTTGTCCCATAGAGCTCAACAGTGAGGCTCTGGAAGTAAAAATCCCTTGATATTCTGCATAGACAGGAGGCCTGTATTATTAACCATAATGTCATTCAGGGTAGACTCATGAGCTACGTGGTTGTGAAACGATAGTATAGTGTATGTACCAGTTGAAGCCACACGTCTGCATGAAATTAACCTAATGTTACGATGTTGTTATATTCACGTGGAGAAATCATGGCGAAATACGACGGTACCCACAAACCTAAAGTGTGGCAGCGACATTTCTGATTGGTGGCAATGTTAACACCCCCAAAATCACAGTTGACATTTTACTACACTTGACTACTTAACCTCATAGTTGGTTGACTTGGAACCAGAGTTAAAACTCTTAAAGTAAGTATTTTCTGAAATCGCAAAAGTAAATTAATGGGAAATCCACGGAAACTAGGAGCTTTACTATAATCAAAACTTCAAAAGACAAGCTCAACTAAAACAGTTGAGCTGTACTAAAGCAGCAACATGTTATGTTTCATGGAACTACACAATTGTGTAGGAAATACTTGACAAAGAAAATTACAGGGAGAAGTAAGAAAGTAAGAGACAATTGCTCCAAGAAATCAATGGGCACATTAAATTTGTAAGCTGCCTATCAATTGAAAACACCATAAAGGCTCTGACCAACTGCCTGGTTGGGCTTTCAACATAGCACTGCAGGTCAGAATCACAAGTAGACCCGGACTCAAGAAATATTGGAACAAAATTAAATTACCTTTCTGGGATGGCAAAAACTTGTCTTGCACAGCGGAACCAATTGTACTCCCATACCAAGTGCAAAACCATGCCAACCCTGCACTCCACATACACTAACACAATCACTCAATGTAAATGAAATGACTGATTTCAATATTAATTGGTAACAGGTTTAGGTCTGACCAGCGGCCACTCTGGTACATGCATTAACCCATTCAATGAAGGATGGGTTATTTTAGATTTCTTTGGCTATTCAAAAATAGCAGATCTACAAGCTCATAGCGCGGCACCGAGTGCCACGCCATGAGCTTGTAGATCTGCTATTTTTGAAAGATCGTGAAAATGTGTGCAAATCTTTGAATATATATTTTAAAATGAACATTTGTAAAATATTTTGTTCCAGGGACCTCCAGAAGTTTTGAATTACAAATGTTCAAGATTTTTCAAAAATAGCAGATCTACAAGCTCGTAGCGCTATGAGCTTGCAGATCTGCTATTTTTTAATAGCCAAAGCCTAAAATAATGGTTATAGCTCAAATCTAAAATGACACAGATGCGTTCCAGGATTGAATGGGATCTGCTATTGTTTGAATAGCCAACATATAAATGGATAAAGTGTTTAAGATGATTGTGATGCTGTATTAACTACTTTTGCTGGGGATCCCCTGGAACCCCAGCAAATTTCAGATTTTAGCTATAACCATTATTTTATACTTTGGCAATTAAAGCTCATAGCGCTGCACCGAGTGCAGCGCTATGAGCTTGTAGATCTGCTATTTTTGAATAGATGACACAGATGCGTTCCCCGATTGAATGGGTTAAACCACTGTATCCAGAGGCGTCTGTATCCAGAGGCGTCCGCCTCTCTTCAGTGAGGCTGTGAGCCCGCCTAGGGAACCAGAGGCCCTGGTTGCCCCAGGTTTGATTCCAGGCTATCCCAGCATATGTGCCGATGATATGAAATTTGTCCCTGAGCAAGACTCTTAAAGGGATACTTCACTTTCAAATAAAATAAACATTTAAAAAAATGATTTAAAAAAAATGAAAGAAGTTATGGCAAAATAAAGGCCCCCTCACACATTAGTAGGACACTCTAATGCGTGAGGGGGCCTTTATTTTGCCATAACTTCTTTCATTTTTTTTAAATATTTTTTTTTAATGTTTATTTTATTTGAAAGTGAAGTATCCCTTTAACCCCAATTGCTCACAGGTTCTCATTGGAAACAAGACCGCAAGGACTTTCATGAACGACCTGTTAAAAGGAATTATCCTTATCCTTATGGGAGAAATGCGGGGCCCTGTGCGAAGTCGCGTTTGGCGGTTTTGGGCGGATATTTCCGAGTTTTTGGTGGTTATTTGCGGTTATTTCTCGGTTTAACTCTTACTAAACGTGATTCTGTTCAAGCGCGGGGCCCTGTGCGGCCGCACCGTTCGCACTACCCTTGGTGCGGCCCTGACTGTATCCTAGTCTGGGCTTCAGTGAGGCTAATGATAATGACAAGAAATGGGGGAAAAAACTTGACAGCTGCTTTATTGAAGTTCTAACTAGTCTGTACCATCACTGGACCCATCTCAGATGAATGATGTACACAACCAAACCGCCTCTCTTTTGTGGTTTTGATGATTACTACAACAGAAATACGTATGCATAGGACCAGATAAAGTGATTCTGATCTTGATCGTGTGACTCTCACCAGGGCTGTTATCAGCCGTCAGGTTGCTGCTGTTGCTGGGTGAATTGGAGAGGTCGGACACCACCACGCTGATGCCCGCCGTGGGGCTGAGACTGCCCCCCCTGGAGGACGACTCGCTGCTCTCCGAGCCCAGCGACGTGCTGGAGCGCGTGTCCGACGACTTCCTTAACTTCCCCCGCAGGAAGTAGCTTCTCATCTTGCTCCGCCGCGCCTCGCCCCCTTCGTCGTCCTCGTACTCCTCCTCCCCGCCGCCATCGCTTGGCAGCCGGTCGCGCCTCTTGACAAGCGTGCCGTACCCGCTCGTCAAGATGTCCGCGGCGCTGTCCTCCTCGCTGGATCTTTTCTTCCCCTTCATGCGCTCTTTCAACTTGGTGAAGGTGGAGTGGCTCTTGTCCTTCACGGCCAGGTCGTACATGCTGGCCGTCAGGTTGTTGCGGGTGAACGTGACCGTGACCTGGATCTCGCCTCGCTCCTTCTCCTTCTTCCCGGTTTTTGAGTTCAGCTTATACCACCTGGAAGAGAGACATCAGAATCAGCTTTATTGTTACATCACAGGTTTACAGAAGTTAAAAAGTGGGTGGAATTCATTTTCGTGCATAGTTCCCAGCGTATCGTTATTTTCATAGGGAAAAAAAAGAAAGGGAAGAAGAAGGAGGGGGGGTGGCAAGGGGGAAAGGAGATCAAACAAGAGAACCAAAAAAAAACACATTATCTACATATTTACACATGGTACCTGAGATAAGATAAAAGGTGCATAGCAGCAGACGTATACTGTGCATGATATACTTATGGACGTTAGTTAGTATGGATACTCTCAACCACTGTCAGAGAATACAAGATCCCTGTGAGGTTAAACAAAAAAGAAGAACGCTAATAACCAGGCAGGCAGCCTGAAACTGTGTGTTTATTATTCGTACAACCCACTGGGTAATAGGTCTGCATACATCGTCAGACCCCAGGAAGATTAGCTTTTGTCATGGCAAAAGCTAATGGGGATCCTAATAAACAATAAACATGTATTATATGATTAATCAACAGATGGAACAAGATGGTTGGTCTTTGGCAACTGTTTAGCCATTAGTCTGTTTAGAGGCCAATGAAGGAGTCTGCAGGTATAGTGGTTTTCCAAACACTGGGTCGGGACCCATGTGTGTGTCGCGGACACATTTTTATGGGTCACAAGTAAATATCCCTTTATTTTGTTCCCTACATTTTGTTTTTAATAGTTATAATTTCAAAAAACATTCCCAGAAAATTTGACTATTTCACTGGATGGCACACACACACACACACACACACACGCTACACAAAAGCCAGGTATGACCTACGGAGTGCAATCAAAGCTGCAAAAATACAATTTAGGGATACATTTGAAAATTACTACGGTGGATGTGACTTGCTTGGATGTGGAGGCAATTATGGACTACAAATCCCAGTTTGGACACCAACACCTCTGCCTTTCTCCCAGCTGAGCTGAACAACTCTTGTGCCCGCTTCGAACTTCACAACTTGGGCCCAGTGACAAAGCACAGTGTCCACCTAATGTAGTCGATCTAGAGGTGACAGAGGCTGATGTAAGTTCTAGTAGAACTTTTAAAAGGGTTAAGGATCATAAAGCCGCTGGCCAAGATGGCATCCTCAAGACATGCTACCCTCATCAGGTTTGTAATTACTTTTTTTTACAGCTTGGCAAAGCTGTCAATATACAGACGCTGGAACTAGTCGTCACTTTCTCCCCTGTCTCCCTGTTGGCAAAAGGCCAGCCAATGAGGGGTCGCCAATGGCTTCCCACACTCTGAACGGACGGCAAAGATGGTTAATTTAGGAATATATGCCGTCCCAATTGGAGCCGCTAGAGGCAAAACGGCACAAAATCCTACAAATGGTCTCCTAAGTACGCACCGGCGTCTGACGGAAAATCTCGCCACTCGCCATTTCACACGATACAGTAAGTAAACCGGAGATGGTATGTCTTGCTATTTTTGTCTTGGTGGACGGCCCACAATGGGCTCCCATACCATACTCTAAAAGGGGCAGAGCTCTGGTGACATATTTTGCGCTATAATGGCAAAAAAAACATAAAATGTAACAATGTATACGTTCCGTAATGCAATTCCAATGGTGAAAGTTGTGTTTGACCCAGCAAAGGAATGGCGGATTCGAACAAGCCCCGAAATACCTGTATGCGTGCAGTGCTGTTCAGCCCCTGAACCGGACCAGACCTGATGCAAGCAGGCCTATGAGACAGGCCAAGGTAAATAAAAAGAAGGTACGGTCATCTACGTCATTTTCGCTATCCAGCAATTCCAGGTGGACCAGCTTAGAACAAACACAGACACACTGGTTTTCTTTATATTGGCAGCCAAGCTGCAAATGACATTTCATGTCTTGTTTTTCCTATTGCTCCAATAGAGCTGTAGGTGTGACGTTATCTCACATACTCTGCATACTGCTTTAGTACACCTTGAAAAGAAAAAACTACCCATGTCTGTTGTTTATTGATTTTAGCTGTGCTTTTAATACCATTGGAATAACATCCAAACTGGGGTTGAAACTCAGAGGTCTTGGTCTGGGCGACTGTATCTGTAATTGGGTATTTCATTTCTTAACTGGCAGGCCCCAGACTGTGAGAATAGCTACATTAGTTCTTAGGATCTCAGGGCTGCTGTCTTAGTCCCCTACTATTGTACAGTCTGTTTACACACAACTGTACAACAGCATCATAAAACTTGCAGATGACAACAATAACATGACAAATAAGCAACAGTGATGAGAGAGCCTATGAGAGGTAAGTGGAAGATCTAACATAATGGTGCCATGATAACCTCTCTCTAAATGTCAATAAGAAACCATTGTTGACTTGAGAAATCGTAATCAGAGGATCAGAAGAAATCACATTCCTACTTCCATCAATGGATCTGTTGACATTTTTGATTTCTTGGTATACACCCACACATTGTCCCTCAACACCAACTGTATACCGAATATCCGAACGACTCGAGGGAGGGCCCCCATCGCACTCGAGTCCTTGCCGATGCACGCACAGAGTTTGAAGTCGGTTGGTCCCATATTTGTGCATGACCATATGGGCACAGCGGTCGGATCTGTGGCTCTGGACAACCGGATCTCCATATATGCCTATATATGGGCGTATCTAATTTGTTTATGGTTCTGTTTGAGTCATAGTGACATTCCTAGATATGAGCGTATCGGGTTTGTTTATGGCTATGTCTGAGGCATAGTTGGCGGCCCGCCCACCCATTAGCCAATTTTAATATAGAGGATACCATTGAGACTGAGAGTGTTCTTACAGGCTGTAACACAGTGTGGTTTGGCAACCTGACTACTCAGAACTGTAGACTGCTACAAAAGACTGCAAAGACAGCAGCGAAAGTCATTGGCACAGAACAAGCACAATTCCATAACATTTACACCACCCGCTGCAAAAGGAAAGCCCAAAACATAATTAAGGACAGTAGGCACCCCGGTTCTGCTCTCACTCCTTCCATCAAAAAAAAGAAAAGAAGAAAGCCCTAATCGGATCATCAAATCACACAGCATCCATCTCATTAACTATTTCTTTCCTCGGGCAGTCTGGTTGCTGAACAGCTGATGCACCCATGCACCACACATTGTTATTGTATAATATGCAATGTTATTGTGTATAATGTATACATATTAGAGTTGGGCCAGTTTACCAGATCCGGTCTGGTGTACAAGCTTAAGCCAGTTTTATTATATATGGACCAACTGAACCGGTACACAGTACCTCATCTATCTTGTATTGCATTAGTAATAAGCAAAATGACACTGTGATGAACATAATACTTAATCACTCAGGCGGTTGTTGAGATACACACGCAGAACTAAAACTTTAGAAGAAAACTGTGACTCCAAGTGGCCAAAGTCAATATTAGTGGTTCAGTCCAGTTTCAAACATGAATATGAATTCAAATTTACACCGGCCCAATTGTAATACATATGAGTGCATTGTGAATGTGAACACACACATATGTAATGTAGTGTTCTTTTTTGTTGGTTTTGAGATGAGGTGTGCTTTGTGTTAAGTCAGAGAGAGCCAGAGCACAAGTATTAATTTTATCATAATACACATGACATATAGTTGAACACCCCCCCCCCCATACACACACACACACACACACACACACACACACACACACCTCCTCCCCCCCATTTTTAAAGTACCCACACACACCCTCCCACCCCCCCCATTTGGAAAGTACCCACAGCTACAAGAACCATACAAATCTCTCCAAAACCTTTCAATGAGTGCTTTTCAACAATTGAGTGCAGACTTAAGTGAGGACATGCAGAATTGTAAATGAAAATAAGGTCAATCTGTCCTCATAATGAGACTGTGCGTGGGCGCGCATGCGTGCAAGCATCTGTGCACGTTACACAATACTCTGTCAGTGTGTGCACGTGTAGAACACAATACATACTGTGTGTGTGTGTGTGTGTGTGGGAGGGGGGGGGTCAGACTGTGTCCTACTAAACGGACACCAAACAAACTTTGGGAGTAGAGCCAGCAGACATCCCATAATACCTTTGGGAGGCGTCTATTTTTGTCATCAGATCAGGCAAGCAAGGGTAATGAGGTAAAATAATACTCATCTCTGACTTAACAATGTACACCCTGAATAAAACTGGCCATGAAATCAACGGGTCCCAATAAAAGTACACTAATTAACATTTACATTTTAGCATTTATCTTACGAGTCTGTTTGGTCTGGAGTTACCTTAAGGTCCTTATGGTCACCATACACCTCTTATGGTTTAACACCTCATCACAATCTACCGTCTAAGGATAATTCCTTTTAACAAGACGTTCATGAAAGTCCTTGCGGGCTTGTTTCCAATGAGGGCCTGTGAACAATTAGGGGTTAAGAGTCTTGCTCAGGGACAAATTTCATTTCATCGACACATATGCTGGCGTGGCCTGGAATCGTACCTGGGGCAACCAGGGCCTCTGGCTCCCTAGGCGGGCTCACTAACCACTCAGCTATGACCGCCCCAGTCTACTACTATTATCTTCACCAACAATATACCTTACCAACATACATGCATCTCACACTAGTCTGAAGAAATAATCCTTATTTTCCGTGAGTATAAGTAAGTATAAATCAGGCTTTCTAAGAGTATCCCTGCCGGAAGACCAGAATCCTACCATCCATCTTGTCTTGGCCAACAAGGGATTCCCCTTCGGTTGAGTGGTAGATGTTTGGTTTCCCCATGCGGGAGACCCGGTTTCCAATCAAGTGTTTTACAACAGCAGAACCTCAGATTTCTAGACCACTGAGAATAACAAGCAGCCAAACTAAAGGAACACAAAGCCACAGTGTCCACACTACTCCTTTGATCTTACAATGATCATGTATAAGACAAGTGTCAGTGTACACTTAGGACACAGGTTTGCCATTTCAAAATAGGAGGGCCACAAACAGAGGTTATGCCTATTTCGGGGTCCTTGGCAGGGAAAGGTTTGGGAACCCCTGGATGAAGGAGGAGAGATGCAGGAGGGATTTTCTTTGCTTTCAGTTTGAGCATGAACAAAAACAATTCTTAGAAATGGTATGGTTCGTTTGTGCATACCAACAGGTGGAATAATGTCAAACAAACAAGTCAACAACAACAACATGACTCATGGGGAAATCTCATCAGAGACGGCTATGACTGGCAAAAAGTGGCTTTTTTTTATGACTGAAAAGAGAAGTCCCCTCAAGGTGATTTTTTTTGACACTTCACACTGCCAGATGGAAAGAAAAACATCTATGGATGAGAGAGTGAGAGTGCATATTGTAGCACATAATCAGGTTTGAAACTGAGACATGCTACTTATAGCACACACACACACACACACACACACACAATTTCCTGTTTGGTTCCTGTGATGGACTTTTTTTGTGTTACACCTCGACCACAATTGTTCCGTCCTCGTTTTATGCATAAATGTGACTGTCTTGACAGTTCTGTATCTGATACAGCCCTCCATATTCCTGCACTATTGTGCCACGCCAATATAGTGAGTCTTTATTCTTTTTTTTTAAATAGGACAGCTAAGGGTAAGTGTGGGTCATCATCACAGGGAACTGTAGTTTTGACTTAAAACCAAATCATAGTTTTCATTCTGATCAAATTGAGCAGAATATACATGCAGAGTGCCATGCTAACTATGGATAACCATTTCCCTTGACAGCCCAAACGTTCTACAATCACAGCTGCAGAACCATATAATCTTATGATTAGATAAAAGACAGTGAAGCAAGACGGTCACCTTGGCACAGAGCATCTGCAGTTACTTTCTGTACCATAACAGACAGACAGACACAGAGGGGGTCGATGAGAGAGAGTTGAGTAGAGCAAGGGAGAGGGAAACAGAACAGAGCTAATTCACAGAATGAGTGTGATCTTTTGTAATGTGAAAATTAACAGGATATTTACCAACAATACAAAGGACCAACAGAAATACATGTTTATACAGGTAGATGGACTAACAGCAGATATTCACACTATCAATTATATACAAGTATGAAATCAGAGATATATTTGCCTTAACCCATTTTGGGCAGGAACCCCTATTTGTAACTATACCTTTCAAGACGGAAACCCCATTTGCGGTTCCTGTTGCTATGTACAGTATATAGCAACATACATGTTTTGTAATTTTTTAATACATATTTGAAGTTTTTCAGAAAACTTAGGTCAGGATTTAGAAGGCCTTTTTAGAATTGGCCTCAGGTCTAAATGGGTTTAAAACATTAAAATGAATTACAATCTGTAAAGTAAAAGTATTTCCCTGCTCTGATGAAGTGAATCAGAACTGCAATCAGTGCATATGTATGAATTGCTAAAAATGGGATTCACATGGTTAAAATGTTTTAGTTTGCTCCAATTGTTATTTCAGCCTCGCTAGCCCAATTGAAATGCAGGAAATCATATACATATGATGTGAAATTATCTACGTAAGATGTGACATATTGTGTCAACATTTAGTGCTTTGCAAGCTACTACAAAGTTTGATAGTGCTGTATGAAGAGGTTGAACAAATCTCTCATCTACATCACAGTAATGGACTGGACTAGAGTGTCATTGTTGGGTCTGTGTCGTGCATGTGATTAAATTATTTTACTGTGGCAGGTACTGTACAGGATTGGGGGAAATGATAAATGATGCTGATCTTAAAGTGACTTTTTTTTGTCTCTCCAGCTCGGCATATGGAGTCTTACCCTGATCGTGTAGTAGTTTGCCAGATTAGTCCAAACTTCTACACTATTAATTATACACAAACAGTCAGACAGACACACAGGGGTGAAAACTAAATCTCTGGGCATGCCTTCGGCCTGGCGGTTCAAACAATCTTGATGTAAACACACTGAATGACCCATTTTGGAACAAAGGGCTCTGGTAAAACACGTGACCTTTGGACTTGGGACAGTTATTTCACACATCAGAACTGCGCAAAGCCTCTGCTTAGGCTTCTGCACGAGTGTCAAAACAGCTCCTCAAAATTGAACATCACTCGGAAATCGTTGCTGTCGGGCAGGAACCTCGTATCTCCATATTGTTTATATGTTTGATGTTGATGTCCTACTTAGTCATGCAAGAGTGTCGCACAAAAATAGTGAAAATAGCCAATCTACAAGCTCACAATGCGACGAGTTGTGAGCTTGTAGATCGTCTATTTTCACTATTTTTATATAATAATAAAAAAAGGAATGGTTTTGGACGTACACAAGGTTTCCACCCGACAGTGACGAAATGCTTCTTATGGTGTTGACTCTAGTTTCACACCAATGCTCCAACAATAGTATCATTCCTTCCTCTCCTCCTGACATAGCCAGGACAACACCCTGTGGCCAGGGAGTGGTCCACAACATTCCAAGACCATTTCATTGTGTGTGTGTGTGTGTGTGTGTGTGTGTGTGTGTGTGTGTGTGTGTGTGTGTGTGTGTGTGTGTGTGTGTGTGTGTGTGTGTGTGTGTGTGTGTGTGTGTGTGTGTGTGTGTGTGTGTGTGTGTGTGTGTGTGTGTGTGTGTGTGTGTGTGTGGTAAAAATCAGTGTTTTAATTTAACTCTGAGAGTGTCAATGACAACAAATGGACTTAGAGGCTCATTTGGTTACAAATTAACACTGGGTATTTGACTGTGTAGGACTTTCTTTTCTACGACTTTTCTACTAAATGTCATCACTCACATGATGAAATTAAAATTATACAACATTACTGTGGTAGCAGCATGCGTAGGGACTATAATTTAGGACCTCAGGGGGCATTTAAGCTAGTCTGTGACCACCCCGTTCTTGTTATTTTGTTAAGGAATAGGAAGCGAGATCCATAATAGTCTTATGTCTCACACAACTTAAACATCCTATCAAATATCAAACACACAAAAGCCTTAGTGAGGTCTCCAAAAAGGATGCATATTGCAGGCATTCTAGAAATCAGAAGGGCCTTGTCTGTGTGAATCACAGCTCTACTGTAAGATTATGACTGCAATTACTACAACTACAGTGCACATGATCTTAGATTAAATTATTGTTATAGGGGGCGGGACCTGCTGTCTTCCCACCCACTCACACTACCATTGTGTTCATTGGAGCGACTGGCCAAGCCGGAGGCACCGCTGCTGGGTGGTGGTGGCAGGGACAACAGTGTTTTTTCCTCCTACCCCGGCTTAAGTGAAATGTTTCACTGTTGCCCATATGCCACATTACAGTATAGCATATGGGTACATTACAATTATGAATCATTAAAAAAAAGGGCTATATTTTATTGCACACGATTACTTGTGCAGCCCTGAAACACTGCCAGATAAGTGAAATTCTCCTGCTTTATTAAAAGGCTGAGGTGTTCCCGAGAAGCGGAAAATATATGGGACACAGCCTATGCTGACAAAAGGCATTTTCTAAAAAGCTATTCTCATGACAGCTACTGTCTTGCTTTTTGCAGACTATGCAGAAAATATTACAGGTATATTTCTGTGCACCTGTGCTTATAGGTCATGTGGCACATAAATAACTGGCACAAACAACATCTGAATGCAACCAAACCTACATAGCCAAGTACAAAACGGAAACATACATAGCCAAGTACAAAACGGAAACAAACAGACAAAAATGACCAGCCTATAAAGGAAAAACTACAGAATATGTCTTCTGTTAAATAAAAAACCTGCACACAGGAAGAGGCTACTATTGCTGGGTTATTGGTGCCATTGCCCAGGGAGCACAACAAACAGAGCTTGGGACCAGTGCTACTAGGGTTAGAGGTTGGGACCACCAGTCTCATACCGTAAAACTGTTTGGATGAAAGGATTTGGTAAATGACAGATGTTATCGTTCAGGGGTGGCATGGTGGCTCAGTGGTTAATACTGTTGCCTCACAGTGAGAAGGTCCTTGCTTCAATTACATTAACCCATTAAGACCTGGAACGCATCTGTGTCACTTTAGATTTCTTTGGCTATTAAAAAATAGCAGATATACAAGCTCATAGCGCGGCACCGAGTACCGCACTATGAGCTTGTAGATCTGCTATTTTTGAAAAATCTTGAAAAACTTTTTTATTTTTTTATTTTTTACTGTTAGGATTTAGATTCTGGTTTATCCTACTGGCTCACCTGCCACCGAGGAGCCCCCAACGGAAGGACGTAGAGCCTCCATCCTACTCCTTCCACCCAACACTCCTTGCTGACAGGTGCCTCCCCAGCCTGCAGACGTATGTGCAATGACAAATATCACCCTCCCCGCCCACCTTCCCTCCTCCGAACACGGGCCAATATAGACACTCGACAAAGCCGGATGCACCATTCGAAAACCCCAGACTCTACGGTGGTGGGTAGGTACTTTACCACTGCAGCACTCGAGTGCAGCTCGCTTCAATTCTGACTGAGGCTTTTCTGTGTGGAGTTTGCATTTTCTCCATGATGTTCACGTGGGTTTCCTCTGGGTGCTCAGTTTTCCTCACACACACCAAAAACACATGCATGTTAGGGACAACACGTTGTAAAAGAGCATGCACGTTCAGTCAACCTACTCAGTATAAATAAGGGTTATAATACAAAATAATAATGATAAATGTGCTCAGCAGAGAACAGACCTGTGCCAAAGTGGCAGTTGTGTTGTGGCGCTTCTGGCACCATGTCCCCTTTTGGCCAATAGACTATAACCTCCAAGATGCATGTGACCAGTTGATCGGTTATTCCTACGGGGCCGTGGGCCCATGATTTGGCATATCATAAAAAGTATTGTTATGTGTTGTTTTATGTTAAATCTGTTCAAAAGTTAGGTACGTTTTTTTTGTGACAAGCCACACCCATTGCCACACCCCCTTTGGCCAATCTGAATGAAAAGTTAATTAGTTTTTCCTTGGGCAGATAGATGGCAAAAACATGAAACATGAAATGAAAAAAGAAAAGCACAAGCTTGAAAATGCTTTTGAAAAATTACATCTTAGGAACAAGATGATTTTTAAGAGAGAAGGAACCGATAAGCAGAGTCAGTCTACACAGACATTTTGTAAACAATCCCATTCCAGAGCCTCGTCGGCGCACAACCGCATATCTGCTTCCCCATCTCCCCAAAACAGGAACTCACAACAATCCACTCCACTCCACTCCATCCCATCCCAGCACGATACCATCTGCATCATCCACCGTCTCTCTGATCCTCTTAGGAATGGGAAGGGGAAAAAATATACAAGATCAATTCCAGGGACTGCTGCTGGTGCTTTATTTTAGGTTAACACTTTCAAGTGCAGTACATAGATCTACTGAGGAGGCAACTGGGTCCCCAGAAACACCCTTCAAGGCAGGACAAGGCACAATGGTATTAAAACAAGTAGGTTATCAGCCTACTTTATCCAAGACATATTCAGGTGTTCCTCCAGTGTTCTCTAAAGTGCTCTAGGGGAGGAATTGCAGCCGGGCAGACAAGACACTGTGTTTCTGGAGCATTATGGGTGCCTGGGGGACTAGGTTTCATTTTGACTTGGGTGAGGGAAAGTTAGAAGATATATTTGTAATTTAAACACTTAAATATCTGTATTAGTGAGAATTGTATTTATTAAGTTTAGCAACATGTTTCTTGGGATCTCACTCACTCTGAGATGGACATACGGTACATTATATTTAAGTAGAGGGGGATAGCGAATGGAGACCATCGGGGTGGGGTTGACATGACATAACAAAATGGCCAAATATAGTGAAGGGAGCAGCCAGCAGCAACACAACAGGAAGAGGCAGGGCTTCAACATGCTTTTTGCATTTTGTCAATTTACGGTTGCAATGACAGTGGCAATATTTGGGGATGGTTTTCAGTATGTCACACGTCAAATCTATACCTAGGAACAGTACAATAACATGGGTCATGTGAGCTTGAGTGGTGGCTGGCTTTCTAAACTGCCTCACTAGCAGAAGCTGTGAACAGGCATGGAGGAGACAGAGGGGAACCACATTCCACATCTGGATGTGATGAGCCCTGGCCTTACCACAGACTGACCCCTCAGACAATAACTTTTATTCAGTATATGGGAATGTATGTTTAAATAACACTTCTCGGGCTTAACCCAGGGATCAGGAATACTAAAGTGAATTAGAGTTGTAGCACAATTCTGGGAATATTCAAGGTGGAAACTTTCCATGTGAATTGACTGGATTTTACTGGGAGATAGAAAGAAAGTGTACTCCTTGGAGCGCAGATATCCACCAGGCCAAATCAACTGCAAGTTGGTTTTGGCAATAAATGTTTGAATATTATGTGAATATTCTGTTCCGTTTATAACGGAAGTCTATCGGTCGGCTCGGATCCGTCTATTTCCAGAAAGTGCTGCAGCTTGGTGGCCAGAGAAAATCAGTCATTGTATGTTTCCACTGCTCTCGTCCTGTACAACTGTTATGTGAAAACATAAACATAGATTTTAATGTCATGGAGTCTTTAATGACATACAACCCATTACGTTAGTCTAAAAAGACTAGCACAGGTAGAATGTGGAATGTAGCATACAGAGACACTGCATAATAGTACATCCTGAAGGTTACCTGTTACTGCTGTCTCCTCTGTTCACATACTACTTTGTAATCAACTTTCAAATATGTTCTCTTGACTTGCATGTATCGACACCTAAAGGTCCATTTCTTTTGGCTTCACAGGAGGCTAGGCTTTGTAAACATTGCCAAGTGTCCAGATGTTTCTGGGCAGTCGCGTAAGAAACCAACTGTGTTATTGCAAATATATTGCGATTCTCTCCATTTCCATCTACTGAAAAGACTCACTCTAGATTTCTTGGTTAATCTCCCCAGTCTAAATGCCTGTGGGCACTTAATGTAAAAGGATAAGAGCCAGGCGTATTACATAACAGCTAATGCATTAGAGTAACTTTCTAAAAGTTTGTTGTTTCAGAAGGCCTCAAGCAAAAAATCCAGGAAAGGATTAAGATATCAAAATCAGTCATCTCAGAGAAACTGGGGAGAGTCAGCTAACTTTCTGACTAGAAAGGATGTATTAGAAAGCAAACTGATGATGAAATAAACTGATGATGGTGCCTACTGACGTCAGTACAAGTAATTGTTTATTCATCGCTTTGGCCATATATTGTACATAAACGTTTAGACTTCACATTTGTTTAAATTTCGTCCAAAGTTATTAAAATGTTACTAAACGTACCTCAATAATTTAGTCAATGTTCAGTAAATCAGTCAAACAATTGTGCGGTTAAGTGATTCAATTTGTAAATCAATCTTTTCTCCAGGGACTATTTTATGCTTTTCAAATGAATCTGCACTTCAAAATACATTAAAATGCTAAGATAATGGCCTGGACCACTGGCCTAGCGGTCCGGGCACTTAGTATTATTATACACTACTGTATAAAGGCTCCAATGCAGCCTGACAGCGTGTCACTGGTTCGTGTCACTCCCCGTCTCTGTCTCCCTATTTCTACTGTACTCAATCTACTGTATACTATCAATAAAGGCAGAAAAAGACAAAAGAATATCTTAAAACATGCTAAGATAATACCATAACTTTGACAAAAAGAACCATATCGTTACATTTAGCATGTTGGACTACACAAGGTAGTTTCAGGCGAGTTTATTTACACACCATACTGAATCCAATGGTTTCCTAGAAAATCAAACCAACAATGATATGCCTTGCAAAATGGTCAGCAGAAACATACTGTACCATGAATCATAGTCTAATAGAGCCTAAACATGCCAGGCCGCTGGTATGGTCCTCCAACTATTCATTTCATGGATTGACGTGTGTATGGAGATTATTATAATTCTTTCCTTCATTTCTGATGATGGTGTACAGATTCTGTTTCCTAACCAACAATGGTATGCTTTGGAAAATGGTTAGCAGTAATGCTAAATACACCATGAGTCATATTGAATGGCCTAAACATGCCAGACCGTAAGTATGGTCTTTTAACTGTTCATTGTATGGATTAACCACTGTGTGGAGATTCTCGTTTTTCTGATGGTGCACAGATTCTGTTACCGATCATTGTACATTCATGTATAAAACATTAGCTAGTGGTCTCATTCTGCCTTCTCAGCTTAACTACAGGACTGTAACTGGTGCACATCAAGTAAAAAAAGAGACTGGGGCATCTCTAGTTATGCACCTGTGTGAAGAGGCCCATAGATCACCCTTTTACTTTCAACTGCTTCAGTTACACCCTTGAAAATCCCTTAAGTAAGGCATTCAACCCAAATGGTTTCAGTGAATGAGCTCAGTGGCCAAGGAATGCAGTGGTACTGGGCAGCTCCCAGGTGTGGAGTTTTGTAACTATATAATTATATCAAACGGTGTTGCTTGAGCCAACACCCAATGTGCTCTCACTGCTCTGCAAACCTAACCTGAATGAATATGTTATTCCATGAAATTCCAGGTTCACTGATAAAGACATTAAGCCTTTATGCTGCTCTCTGCATGGTGTGCATGCAGTGCCATACTCGGTACACATTATCTTTGTAGTCGTGTGATCAAGATGTAAGGCCAAGGAAGATCTGCCACCCCAAATGTTGCAAATCGGGGCAGGGATTGTAAAGAGGGAGAGCCAGCGGTAAATAAATAAAACCTGATTACAACATAGGACTACACAACTGATTAAAAAGCAATATGATTATGAACTGTTTTATTTAGAATTTAGATTTACTTACTGCAAATATTCCCTAAATTGCAAGAGGCAGCAGCTTTTTTTATCAGAGGCCCAGGCCCCAGGGGAGTTTCTGATGGCCACCTAAGAATGTTCGGGAATGCAGGTTCTGGTGATAAACCTGCGCCATGTTTGCATACTGGGCCCTGATTGGTGCCCCACAACTTCGGGGCAGCGAAATCCAATCACAGCCGTGCAGGGCCAGACTAATGTGCAGAGGCCTTTTTTTGCACTGGCAGATTTGTCTGGTTTCCAGGCTAGTGCTGAGCAACATCCTTGGTCTAAACATAAAGTTGCAAAAAATTAATTTGAAAAGTCTCACAAGAAAAACATTTTTCAAACTGAGCCTAATTAAGCAGTCACTCACCAAAAAAAATAATATGAAAATAAGGTATTATCTGTCATTACAATGTCAGTATATTAATACATTATAACTTGTATCTTAACATGCAACAAAATAATCACCAAATAATTGTCTTAGTACCAAAGCAGTCATACTGCAAACAGGGAAAGACCTGTCAGTGGTCTCAATCTATTATTTGTGCTTGTGTCTGTCCTCTGTAGCTTACTAGCTTCCTCCTCTCGGTGTGCATGCATGCAGGGTGAGTGTGCCCCTTGTGCACCATTCTGAGAATCTGCTCTATACAGTGGTAGGTAGCAGAGCACTCATGCACATCTAAACTAGAGCCATCTTCCCCCGTCTCTTCCTCGACAATACTGTACGTACTACGTAGGGTAAAGTGCTCTGCCTTTTACTTCAGTGTACAAGTAACTGCTGACACAAGCATAGACATGTTGGACATGTTTAATCTGGAAGCGTTACTCATCCATTTAATTACTTTATGCTTAATCAAACTGTGGGCTGGATACAAACTTACAGCAAAAAATATTGTACTGCCATTGGGGAATAGGCCCATTTCCAAACTCCTAAGTGAATCTGTGCCCCAACTGAGGCTTGTCAAATACAACATGGAGGCAGAATAAAATACATATCTAGGCAGGTGACCAACAATGTAATGGTTGTCCATTCAATCACACTTTTTCCTCATGGTATTTCCCCTTTAGAGCTGATGTAGATATAGACCAGCTCACACTAAAACATCACTCAATGAGAAATGCAGGTACATACTAGGCCTACAGCTTCTCTGATACAACCACCACTATTTCTCCAATCTACACCGATTGTAGTAAACAGAAAAAGATATGCAGAGTCCTGTCCTGCAAAGACCTGAGAAGAAGGGAGGGCTGAAATATACGAGCTGCAGAACTGTACCACCATCCGCCTCTGCCTGCTGTGAAAGACCTTATAAATATTAGAAATGGGTAAGTGACAGGGCTTTTGGCAGGGCACTGGCTCATACCCACCCCTGGCATCCTCCTCCACAGCATTGGTCCTGAACACCAGTGATGCTGCATGGAAAAAACATGCAAGTGCAATCCCCCACCCCCTCTGTCTCTCTCTGACTGACAGCTTGTGTCGAGTCTGATGGCCATTCAGGCCCTTTGCTAGCTGTAACATTCCCTTTCAAAATGTAAAAAAATGCACAGCCCTTTAAATGGGGAAATAACCATTATTTTCTGCTGACCTCCTTAAGACCACAACATTGAAGTTACTGTATTTAGAGACACTACAAAGCTGGGAAACCCCTCCAGGACAGTGAACATGCCAACATACACATCACTAAACTTTACTCCTCAGGACTGCTGGGCTGGGAACAGTCCCAAGTTCAAATCATCCAGGAGATAATGGAACAGAATGTTGGAGACAGACAGGGATTTACATTTTGGTCTACTTGCCTTTCCAAGCAGGTTACAAGTTTAAACTTAGTGTAAATGCACCATGTCTTGTTGAGGGACCATTCCTTCATTAGCACTGCTCATTTTATGTTTTTTAGTATTAAGTTAGTCTCTTGTCAGTATGTATCGTGTTGTATGCATACCGGTAGATAAAAGCAAAATTCCAAACGGGAATAAATAGAACACTTGATTAAGAACTTGTCTTGAAAGTAGGAAAAGCGTTTGCTCTTTACAGCCAATGTGTACAGTAGTTTACTGTTAAGAGTGAGTGTCTTGGGAAATGAATATGTAGTCATTTAGTTTAGGGGGGTACGTTTTGAAAGCAACGGTCACCATCAGGTGCGATGGTTTTGTTGTCTAACCTAGATTTACTGAACGCCACATGAAGCCACTGAATCTTCCAGGGGCATCAAACTGCTGACACATCAACTGGCTGACAATAACCTTCAAGTGACCAAGCTCAGTGGGCAGTCAGTGAGGCAAATGGCTCCCCTTTCATTTTGCGTTCAAGTGTCAGGGCCTTAGGTGAAGTGTATTCACTCAGATGCTTTTCTGATGACCTACGAGTCAAGGCTGGAGGAAGAAATAATGAGGTAGGTGGAAATTATCTAGTCAGTAATCTATTCTACGTCAGCCTAGTCAACACAATGCCATGATGTTGTGACAGGGTTTGAAGATGAATACTACCTAGGAGGGGAACGTACAGATTGTGATGTGCAGATCTTCTGATAAAACACACACACACACACACACACACACACACACACACACACACACACACACACACACACACACACACACACACACACACACACACACACACACACACACACACACACACACACACACACACACACACACACACACACACACACACACACACACACACAATTTCTTCCCACATGTTTCCATAAATAACGCCAGTGTTTCTAAATTGGGAGTTGCTTTCAGATGAGGGTAGACTGTCTATGAACTGTATTGATTAGCATTATGGAACGCATAAAGTGAACCAAAAAAATTTTGGGGTGCACAACACCCTCTATGAAATGCCATTTCTGCTCGTTTTGATTATGCCGATGAAGTTTATAGCTGAAACACATTTGTTTTTACCTCAATAGGTTATGGTGCGTGCTGATATTATGTTTGTTTTGGGGTACACAGCATCCCTGCTACACAACAACCAATCTTGTTGACTTTCAAAGGTCTAGAAAGATCTATGGGTCACTCTATATAATAACATGTTATGTTAAAAATACATCCAAAGCTTTTAGATTGTACAACTGTTAGATAATCCTTGGAATTAGGACAGCCAGTAATCCATGTGGTACATCACAGGGGAGAGAGAGAGAGAGAGAGAGAGAGAGAGAGAGAATTCCAAGAATACCCAATAAAACTAATGCAGTATAGCACCTTCTCAGGAATAGTAAAGGAATAACTTAGATGTTCTAGAACATTTCTAGTGAAAAAACAGCAGGTTGGGGTGGGTACTCCTCAGTGAGGACAGTAGTGGGCACTCTGAATCTAAACTAGTTTACTATCCGTGGGAGGAGAGGGTGTGTCTGCAGGGGCCTGATGCAGCACAGCACAACAACGATATGTGACAGTTGTTTTAGCTCAAACCTGTGCAACTAACTAACTGACCAACCATCCCATATCAGCCGTTTAGACAGGAAACGACCTGATAAACTGAACACATAACATACAGCAGCCACAGAGGTGCTCTTTCCAAACCGACGCAGTCTAGGGTCAGCAGCACAACAAGCACACCGATTTAACTGTAGGCTATATTAGAAAATAAAACACATACAAGAGAACTTATAGGAAAAAGATTGCTTAACCATAGAATGAGAACCTACTCGTTTTTCACGCATACATTGTCACGAAAGGCCTTATCCAGGGGAACCACCGCTTGTCCGAGAAACACCTCGATCAGAGCCCGGTGCATCACCGTGAGCGTCAGGTCGCAGCTCCCCGGGGGGTAGGCGCCGCTCCGGCCGCCGTTCTCCAGCACCCCCGGCTGCAGCTCGAACGCGCATTCCTCCTTCCACTCCGGAGAGGTGGTCTTCTCCACCACGCCGGTCGAGTACTTCTCCTTCCCCACCTGAATGATGGTGTAGACGTCGCTGGTCCCGTGTTTGCCCTTGCCTCGCAAGCCCCGGCCCCGCAGGACTGTTACCTGGACGTGTGTGGGCACCCATGTCTGCTCTGTCTCCTCTGCGATTAATAGCGAGGACATAGTATCCGGGGACGCAGGCGAGGCGACACGGGGGGACACGGGTGGGCTCTCAACGCGATAGACCCGCCGTTTCCTCCTGTTCGTCAAAAGGTGTGCAGTAGTCGCATTAACTCCGCGGCTGACAGCGCCGCATTATTGCCCCTCGTGGCCTTAAAAGTTGTCGAGATGTATTTTTGGGTTAATTTCACCCTCGCGTTGCTGTTTTAGCCCCCTTGTTGTGTGTTTCTTCGCAGTGTGGCTGCCTGCCGCATACGCGCTCGCCTCGCTCGTTCCCCGACACAGTGCGTGTCTCTCTGTCTGCCTCTCTCCTCCTCTCGGGCACGCAGGCCCCTCTGCAGGCAGCGACGTCACGCCTTTATCCTCCTTTCTGCAGGACAAGGAAGTCCAGCAGCGCTGCGAACACATGTGCTGCTATGATGGGATTATAATGCAGGGCATGTGCTTCGGAATGTAATGTAAATATGCTCCTGTTGTGAACACACTCTGCAGGTCTGTCTGTGGAAATGAAAAGATTTATGTGACTAGATGGCTGGCCTTAAATGACTTCATTGCAGATGCTCATGAGTAAATATGTCTTTTAATAGGCCTACCTGTCTAGCCTAGACCCATAGCATGCCTGGTGGGAAAGACAAATTCATGAATACATTGAATAAATAATGAATTATAAAGTGAAGTGCCATACAGTACTACTTAATAACTATAGAGCATACGCTCCTTTAATATAGAATGTAGGTCAATATGGTTAAGTTTACTTTGCAATAGACAATGTAAAATATGTTCTACCCATTTCAAAATAAATACAGCAAAGACATGAGAACAGATGCTAACAATGTATGCTCCATCAGGTGGTGGGATGAACAATGTGTGCATGGATTGCACATGGGGGTGAGGGGGGAGACCCTGCCTTAGGATACTAGGTGGGGTCTGTCTGGTAAATGTTATGTAACTTTGATAAGGTGTGAAATCTACAGCTGTGATTCATGTTTTACCAGCCTTATTTACGTGTCTATGCACAGGTATATTTTTAGTAACTTTTCTATTAGGCGAGTGTGCCTTAAAATATTAAAGTGTGTGTGTGTGTGTGTGTGTGTGTGTGTGTGTGTGTGTGTGTGTGTGTGTGTGTGTGTGTGTGTGTGTGTGTGTGTGTGTGTGTGTGTGTGTGTGTGTGTGTGTGTGTTTTTGTTTGTTTGTTTGTTTGTTTGTTTGTTTGTTTGTTTGTTTAGGACAGAATGGCAGCAAAGGCTGAAGAGCTGGGCTAAATCTCATGCTGGAATAAACAGTAAATAAGATAAACCATGGTGTCCTTGAAGATAGCTACCTGTCAGTCTAGGGCCCATGGAATCTTATGTCATAGGAAACTATTGTAAGAGCCATACTTGTTTTCTGCCATTCAATTAGGTCTATGTCACTGAGGGTAACCTGGTGTCACCAGTCTTTCCACCTGGAGGAAAACACTGAGGGTAGTCAAGGCCAGGCTGGCCAGGTGCTTAAATGAGGTGTAGCACAGGTGTAGTTGATTTGATTGGGAAGAGGGAAGCCGTTTTGACTGTGTGTGTGCTCAGTTTAAGTTTGGCCTGTATTTTCGCTTTGAAAAATGTATGCTGAAAGTGACGACAACTGTGTAACATAAAATAAATACTTTTATTATGAACTGCATGGAAGCGTTTGGACATCCGTTTGTTGAGCACACGTCAATCTATCTAATCGGCAACCAGTAGTGGTTGAAGGTAAAGGTCACTACACCTATTATACTTCAACATAGACCTCATAGACCACATAAGACCAATCCGTGTTTTGTGGTGAACGACACAGTCATATGATGATGTATAAATTATAAGACTTCATGCAGGGAATTGAAATGGCTTGAGAGAAGATTTCAAATCAATGTTATCCTTCTAACATGAATAGTTCAAAAGTCATGTAATCAAGACAATAATTGACCTTCTTGACCTTGAACACCAAATTGCACCATACCGTATGTCAGATACACAGTTTGAGATCTAATATATGAAGTTATGATTTGATGAGGATGTATATTGAGTCACTGGACAGAGTAACATGCATAACAGTCCCTTCAAACAGTTTAACCATACCACCTAGCTGTGGATGTATGCGTCCTTGCATGTCGTTTTTGCCAGTGTTGGAAAAAGTACACAAAAGTTTTACTTGAGTAAAAGTATCAATACTGAAGTGTAGAAATACTCTATTACAAGTAAAAGTAAGGTATTCAAAATTTACTTGAGTAAAAGTACAGAGGTATTGGTATCAAAATTTACTTAACGTACCAAAAGTAAAAGTACTCATTGTGCAGAATGTCCCATTTCACAAGTTCAAAATGTATGAAAACCTTTTGAATATAGCAGATCTACAGATCTTGTAGATCGTGAGCTTGTAGATCGTTACCTATTTCTCACAGACCCAAAATCTTAACATTTTAAATGTTAGAACTAGAATCCATATCCTCCACTTTAAGTTTGAATAACAGCAACGCAGCAAACACAGTCCTGTTCCGTGTGTAATTCTGTTTGCATCTCAACAGTTCTCCTGATCTGCCGGGATAGAGTCATGATGGATGAGCCTTCATTCAGATTCACCGGAGTTGACAGTTTTGGTGCCTTTGGAGCAAAAAGAGGGAGATCTTTCGTGAAAAGGTATGGTGTCATTTTCACCCGATTGCCCATCCATCCCTGGATACAGACCATTCAACAATTCTCGTTGTCATTCATAGTCAGAAGAGGCCACGTGAAACTACTTTGTTACGATAATGGAACAAACTTTGTTGGATTGAAAGGGAGCATCAGAAATTGGTTGCAAATAAGAGGATATGCTCTGCCAACAGGGCATCCAGTGAATATGTAATCCTCCCCCTGGCTCCCATCATGGCAGAGTCTGGGAATAGCTAATAAGATCTGTTAGGATTTGATTTGATTATCATTTGATTATCATTTGATGCAGCACTCCACCACAGCCCTTAGCCTTGAGGTGTGTTTTGGATCATTGTCCTGTTGAAAAACAAAATATGTTCCCACTAAACACAAACCAGATCGCAGTGGTGGGAAAAGTACTCAAATTCTTTACTTAAGTAAAAGTACCAATACTGCAATATAAAAATACTCTTTTACAAGTAAAAGTCCAGAATTCAAAATTTACTTGAGTAAAAGTAGAAAAGTATTGGCATCAAAATGTACTTAAAGTACCAAAAGTTAAAGTACTAAATATTTGAAAATAGCAGATCTACAAGCTCACAACGCGTCGCATCGCAACGCGTTGTGAGCTTGTAGATCGGCTATTTTCAACTAGCCTATGTATAAAATAGGGTTAAAGTGGTTAATGTATGTTTCATTATATCATAATTTATATCTGAAGAGTAAATAGTAACTAAAGTTTTCAAATAAATGTAGTGGAGTAAAAGTACAATATTTGCCTCTGAGATGTAGTGGAGTAGAAGTAAAAGTATTGGAAATTGGAAATACTCAAGTAAAGTACAAATACCTCAAAATCGTACTTAAGTACAGTACTTAAGTAAATGTACTTTGTTACTTTCCACCACTGCCAGATCGGGTGGCGTATCGCTGCAGATTGCTGTGGTAGACCTGCTGTTTAAGTGTCACCAGTGTCACACCACCTCCATGCTTCACGGTAGGAACCACACATGCAGAGATAATCTCTGCATCTCACAAAGGCACAAGACAAAAATCTCACTTTTGGTTTGTGTTCTTGGCCAAAACAAGTCTTTTCCTCTCACTGGTCTCCTTCAGTAGTGTTTTTTCAACCAAGCAGGCCTAATCACTGTCTCCTCTGAACAGTTCATGTTGAGATGTGTGTCTGCTACCTGAACTGTAGAGGTGCAGTTAATTGGTGATTTCTGGCTGTTAGCTCTAATAAATGTATCCTATGCAGCAGAGGAAATTCTGCAAATTCCTTTCCTGTGGCAGTCCTCTTGAGAGCCAGTTTCATCACACTGTTTTTTGGGGGGGCTTGTTTGTGGATTTTGCTAGAAACATTTCAGACATTCAGCTCTTGAAACGTTTTGTTTCTCTTTGATTAGTTGAGCTGCTCTTGCCATGAGCAAATATGGCTATTTACTCTGTACCACAACACAACTGATGCTCAAATAAAGTAAAATTAACTTTTAAGAATTTAAGTGAATTTAAAGGCATTCTATGAGGTGACTGCCTCATGACACTGGTTGAGAGAATGACCATGACTGGCAGCCAAAGGGCCTTTTTTGGCTGAAGTATGACATTTGGTATATCGTTTTTTTTTATTGGCCTAAAATATTGTCTATATACATAGATTAGTGAAACCACCTGCTGACCGCTCAGCTGTCAGCATTGAGCAATTTATTTTATAGGGGGGTATAGTCCAAGCAAACTAGCTAATTTTGGACAAAATCTAAGTAATTGTAACAGAATTGTTTTCTTCCCAGACCATTTCTATTAAGTCACCAGTACACAATACTAAATATCCTAAGAAATCCTGTTTAATTGGCATAAATCCAAAATGGCCACCACATTATTGTCAAAAAGCCATATAAAAGGATGCTGAGTCGAATTTTCATTTGTCTGCTATTTTTTATTTGTATACGTTTTTTTGGGGGGCTTTTATGCCTTTATTTATAGGACAGTAGACGGGGAGAGAGAGATGGGGAATGACACGCAGCAAAGGCCGTTGGGATCGGGACTCGAACTCGCGGCACGTACGCTGTCAGGCTGGCACTGCAGCCTAGGGTGCCTGGACCGCCACACCACGGCCCAGGCCTCATCTGAGATTTCAATTGACTTCCATATACACTTTAAGGTAAGGAATAAAATATGAAAAAAACATTTGAGACATTTTTTAATCAATATAACAGAACTACAGGATGTTATTAGCAGATAGTCTAGCAAACTAGCATTTCACATCAAAGTAATTGTAACAGAATTTTCAGGCTTCGGTCAGGGTATTTTATCTTAATTCCTCACCTCAAAATTTTGGGAGTCAATTGAAATCTCAGGAATAAAAATTGAACTCACCATAAATTTATATGCTTTTTTACAATAATTGGTGGACATCTTGGATTGATGCAAATTAAACATATTTCAGCAACTAGGATTTATTAGGACTTTTAGCATGTTGTTCTGGACACCTCATTGAAATGGTGTCTGGTGAGAAAAAATCTGTTACAGTTACTTTGATGTGAAATGCTAGTTTGTATGGACTATCTGGTAATAACATCCTGTAGTTCTGTTATACTGATTCAAAAATGGCTCAAATGTTTTTTTTAATATTTTATCTGAATTCCTTACCTCAAAATGTATTTGGAAGTCAATTGAAATCTCAGACTAATGAAAATTCCATAGCCATATAAAAGAATCATTTTATATGGCTTTTTGACTATAATGTGGTGGCCATTTTGAATTGATGCCAATTAAACATATTTCTGCAACTAGGACTTCTCAGGACTTTTAGTATGTTTTTTCTGGTGACTTAGAAATGGTCTGTGAAGAAAAAAATTCTGCTAGAATTACTTTTGATTTTGAGGTCCAAAAGGAGCTTTGCCTTACTATACCCCCCCTATAAAAAAGATTGCTCAATGCTGACAGCCGGTCAGCAGGTGGTTTCATGAATGTACTGTATGCATATAGACAAAATTTTGGCCAACCCCCCCCCCCCCCCCCCCTGCCGGACTAAGGCAACGGGCAAAGGGTGGCTACTTTAAAGTCATACTGTGTCACTTTTTCAATGAAACAAAAGTTATTTTTGATATAATCTTTTGCTGACGGTGTATTTTTCACAATAACATACCTCATAAATGAGTTTTTTTTACAACTCCTCTAAACACTATTGTTTGTCTTGAGTGTATGCCCCGACACTCACGCCAAAATGACGCAGGCACCAGAAATGTACAGGAAATAGAGTATATATATATATGTGTGTGTGTGTGTGTGTGTGTGTGTGTGTGTGTGTGTGTGTGTGTGTGTGTGTGTGTGTGTGTGTGTGTGTGTGTGTGTGTGTGTGTGTGTGTGTGTGTGTGTGTGTATGGCATTTGTTTTGGAGACAACTTTTGTGGTTTTGTTTCAAACTGAATTCTGGGAATCGTCGTTCTAACAGACCATAGACAGATGCTGTAATGACATTTTAGGCCTCTAGCTTAGTGATTCTCCAGGGAATGTGACTAACTGGGTCTGCGGTGCGATGTGTCCAGGCGGTACACAAAAACAGATGTCAGTGGGTCATCAGGCCATGGTTAAGCTAATATCCAGTCTGTTACTATCATATATATATTGCTAAATTACACTATAGGAGTAAGGAGTTTAGTATAGGAGTTTAGTGCCCTTGTAGCTCAGTCGATAGAGTGCTTGCTTTTGAATAACAGGTTCTGGGTTCTATCCTGAGCACGGCCAACTCAGCATATGAGTAGCACAGCTTGGGTTAATGTTCTACCCACGGCTTGGGTAGAGCGTGTTGCGCTGACTGATTCAGTCAGGGAACAAACTGTCTGTGTTTCAGTTCAGTGAGTGACAACGCAACACAGGCGGAAACCCAGCTAAGCAATGAACCAACTGGTGAACAAATTGTTTGAACGAAAATATTTTTTTAGTGAAGTGTGCTGAATGATTGAGTACATTGAAAGGAATGATAACTCTCATTCCCATTTTTCTAGTTATTATAACTCATGGGCATTTTTCTGAGCACACATGCTTTTTTCTGGCACAACTCTGATTTACAGTCGCACATTTACACACATCCCCACTTGGAGCTGCCAAGTAAACCCACAGTCCTTTTGTTCTGAGATCAGCACTGGCTCACATCAGGAGCCGGTTTCTCTTGTATTTGAAAGTGTGATGTACAGTTAAACACCCTGAAGTTCTGTCACTGGGCCAAAAGCTCCAGATGTAGTAGCTCCCTGCCATCTTTAGACTCTTTCTTGGGCTTGACGTAGCTTCATATTCTCACAACTGTTCCTTTGCACAAGCCCTTCAAGTTAACCAAATACAATTATTATTAGGCAAGTGCCCAATAATAGGCCAGTGCCGTGGTAAAAAGGCACCAAGGCCTTGCCCATATATGGGCACTCCCTCAGGCGCACGCCCTAGGGATCGTAGTTGATAATAGTTGATGATCGTAGTTGATAATCTATACATGTAAAACATTCTTTCAGCATATCTTGTAGTTAAACCAACATTGTTCTTATGAAGTACAGTTACTTATTGGTGAAGATTGTACAGATCAAGAAACGGAGTGGGGGGAGAGAGAGAGAGCGAGAGAGATTGAGACAGTTGGGTTGAAGCACATGTTTGAGTAACACGAACATTCATTAAACCTGACCCCAAAACCCCCACATTACTAGTCATAATGTCTGTGCATATTCAACTCTGTCCACAAATATCTATGAGCGTACAGTATGTATACATTGAAGTCAAGGCTCTGTCCCAATTCATTCATTCCCTGTAAGCATGAAAATGTTTAATAATAAATAAGTAATCTGACAAATAGATATTACAGGGAATTCAATTAGGGAAGACCCCCAAAGGGAATTGTATAGAAACAAATCCCACAGTTGGATGCTAGGATGGTGGTGGGAACGCAAAAGTCTTCATAGAGCAAAGCTCAAAGCAACAGCAGCATAGCAGTGCAGCAAGATGGCAGAGAGGCAGCAGCATAGCAGAGCAGCATCAAACAGAATGAGCAGTAAGCAGGGATGTTTAAATAGCCTGTGCCAATCAGTGAAGCGTGCATGTGACTGATCACCTGATGTTGAGTTGGCGCTGCTTTGTGTTGTCTGCCTGATCTAGCTCTGCAGGCAGGCTTTGCATCATTTCTTACTTCCTCCCACGAAGGACTCGCAAAGCGAGGGTGGGCAAGCGGCAACCCAACAAGTTACATTTCACATGGCTAACTTTGAGTATAACTTTTAATTTGTAGAGGTTTGTGTTGGTTGCTAATTATGCCAGAGCTGGTGACTTATCAAAGTGTGTGACTCCAGTGGTCCATGTTAAAAGGCTGCAACACTGCAAGTGGCATCAAAATATCAGTTTATTTCACAAACCTGTTAAGTGCACTACTGTATAGCATGCAAATCACATGCAGAGGACTTGTCGTTGACTGACTGATCAGCTGGTTGGCAGCTTGCTTATAGAAGCCTATGTCAATTTGGACAGATAATGGGGCATTATTTATCATATTATATTTGTATGATTGTTTTTGTCTTAGCTTCATAGAAGACTTTGTAGTTTTGGGATATTTCTTTTGATTGGCTGATATCGTGATTGTTGATTTTATTTTTTAAACTGGGCAATTTTACTATTAATATGGGAAACCAGGCTATGGATTTGTTAGCTTACTAATCATAGATAGGTGAATTCATTTCCATGTCTTTAATTATCCATAGAGGGTTTGTTGACACTGCTTCATATGCATCACACTTTCACGTCTGTACAATAACTGTCTCCTATTTATTTCCACTGAAGCTCTGGTTGGGGGTTCAGTGCCTTGCTCAAGAGTATCGTGAGAACAGGGATTGAGAGAACTCAATAAAATACTAGTTTTGAGCTCATTTTGGTTGAAGACAAATTGTCTTCTTTGTTCATGGAGATATCTGTATCTATTTAGTGGGTATTTTGACAGAAGCACTTGAGACTTTCCACTCAAGTAAAGACCGAATAAACAGTCCCTGTAGCGAGTAGCGACCAAGAAGAGAGCATCAACATGGTCCACTTGACAAATCCTTGTACCCATTATAATTTATTTAAAGTGAACTGGATGTTTTCAGGTCATGCATATCAATGCCTGGAATAGAAGCACAGAGTGAGAGAAGTGAACAATATTATAGCAGAATAATGGTGAGATGTTGCACAACACAGTGATATAAGTGTTTATTAAATTAGCATTGAGTAATGAGTGTGTGACACTGTTTGTGTGTGTGTGTGTGTGTGTGTGTATATGTGTGTGTGTATATATATATATATATATATATATATATATATATATATATATATATATATATATATATATATATATATATATATATATATATAATTAATGTCTGCCCAGCTCCTTATCCAGGCCTCAGTCATATCAAAACTTGACTACTGTAACTCCCTCCTTACTGGCCTCCCGGCATGTGTACTTAAGCCCCTCCAAATGATCCAGAATGCCGCAGCACGCCTGGTCTTCAACCAGCCAAAATGTCCACATGTCTCTCCCCTTTTCCGCTCCCTCCATTGGCTCGCAGTTGCTGCCCGTACAAAGTACAAAACACTGATGTTGGCCTACAAGGCAACCAAAGGCATGGCACCCCCATACCTTCAAAGCCTGATCCAACCCTACAACCCCTCCCGCTCACTCATATCAGCTAACACAGGGAAGCTGTCTGACAGTGAACACCTTCCCTAAAACATCCGGCCAACGCTCCACACGACACGTCCTATAGACTCTGCTCCCTCCTGGCTCCCAAACTGTGGAGCCAACTCCCCATTACAGTCAGAACTGCAGACTCACTCCCAATTTTCCGCCGTAATGTACCCCTTCCTGTACATTGATGCAAGCGACTGACCAAGATATGACTGCCATGCAGGCATACGTTGGTCATTCGTTGTCATGTTTTTGTTACTTAAGCTTGTTTTTCTTGACCACAATGTTAAGAATGTAATTTAGCTCTATGCTGCTCGGTTGCCAACCCATAATGAATGGATTGATGACAGTCCTCCAAGTGTCCTACTATGGTTTGTGTTACAAAAAGTGTTACACTTAATGCCCTTGGAGAGACTCTCATATGTTCTACGGGGTACCTTGGCCGAATTTGTAGAAGCATGGCTGCCATTAGAGCCATATATAGGGGGATGAGTGGTCAAATGTCCTGTGTATTGGAGTGACGGAGGATGCCAGTTGTCATACTAATTGGGATGCAGGGGATGGATACAAATGGCTGAGCTGTATATGGGAGAGATGCTGTTGGCTGAAATATTGTAATTATCATATACTAGTATATACTACTATATATATTTGGTGCGAATACGTTTCTTATGATTTGTATTTTTTTCCTATGTCTTTATTGTCATGTTGGGTGACATCATGCTTGTCGTTTACCTTTTTTGTTTAATAAAAATATTGAAACAGAAGAATGTAATTTAGATAGCATGTTATTTAAACAAATGCTAGGTCCATTGTTTACCTGGTATCCTATAGTTTCAATGTACAGATTATTATTTTTGATAGGCTATTGTTTAAGCTGATGCGAAATTCTTGGTTTACTCTTGATCCTAGTTTTCCTCCTGAGGCACTACACAGTCCCTCTGCATTCTATGCATGTGATTACTTTACCTTGGTTATTGTACTGTACGTCGCTTTGGATAAGAGCGTCTGCTAAATGGCTGTATAAACAGGACACTTGTGCACATCCAAACCCCAGCATGAGAGGTGGGGTCAAGGCAAGACGGTTTACATAAAATTAAAACAACTGAACCTTCAAAAGAAGGGTCACGCAAGCACACACGCGAGCACGTACACGCACATACAGTAGTATATGCTTCTATCTGGGTATAGGGTATGGTATATCCAGGGGTTCCCAAACTTTTCCATGCCAAGGCGGACCCCTAAGTAGCCATAGCTTCTGGCTGCTGCAGCCCCCCTATTGTGAAATGGCTTTTCAAAAAAGTCTGAAAATAGCTGATCTACGTAGTTATGACCCGTTGTGTTACGAGGCTTTATGAGCTTGTAGATCAGCTATTTTTGAAAGATCTTTACTATGACCACAATATGTTGGTGGGCATGTGAAAATACCTCAATTTTCCTCTCTTTTCCAATTGGTCCCCCATGGGGTCTGTGACCCCCACTTTCAAAACCTGTGGTACAGGCTACTCTGTATATGCTGTGTAAATCCCAAGAGATTGATCCTTAGCATTGGTCTTTGTGCTAGTGTGTGTGACCTCCAGTCACTGCATGAACCTAGTCTAAAACTAGTCTAAAAATCCCTGTCCTCTGTTCATGCAAATCAAAGTACAGTACAGTGAGCATGTTGGGTACGCCTACATTTGCATGTTATCAAGTTTTTACCCACAGTAGACATTGGATATTCTGATAACGCCTGACTGCTTTGAATATTTCTTTACGGTGTGGCACTTAGGGGGCAAGCCATCGATTCTAGAGTGCCTGTCTGTCTGTTTCGGCAGCTAATATTTAATATAAAATGTTCACATATTATTTTACTTTTTAAAATGTTGTACTGGAAGTCAATGGAGGTCAGAATGGGCTGAAACTTTCCACAGGAAAGCCACGTTGTAGACCCCATCTTGTTTTAATTCGTCTTCAATGTATTTTAATCTTCCTGATCTTCCCATCCCAAGATGTTAATGCCACAGACCAGTTGAAGCCTATATTGGCATCTGCTGGACACCCGTAGCAACTACAATATTAATCGTTGTTTTTCTTGGGCAGGTTAATAACCTGTGTCATCTCCCTTTAAATTCTGCTCAGAGTCTAATGATTGTCGAGACCTTTACTATGGTTTTTTTTTTACTAAGATCTATTATTTTGCAACATGAACCTATGTACAGAATTAGATTGTAAGGCGGCTTAGCATCTCTCGACTTAACCCTAATCAGACTGGGACAAAACCTATTCTAGCGTCATAGAGCATCTAAAGAGGAGGCCTGAGATCTTTAGTAATATTTTCTGACAATCTAATCTGTCTAATTAAGTTATTAGCCAGGCCAATCAAAAGGAGAACCAAGAGATTCCTATAGCCTGGCTCCCTAAAGAGGATCAACTCCAAGCTTAGGACCTCATCAAAGGGGGATTCCTCCCGTCCATTCCTTGTCTATTCTAGGAGTAGAGCTGTCAATCAAGGCCTCATCAGGACCACAGATTCATATCAGAGCGCTGAGAGCCTGACAACAGCTGTTATATAACAGCGGTTAATCCACGCTGTAAAATAGAACATTGTGATTGAACGCGCACACACACATGCAAGCAAAAGGCAATAAGGGACAGATGCCGGTGAGGGGACACTTTTCTATGGGGCCAAAAGAAACAGATAGACCCGGTCAGGTTGTGATGGAACCAATTCAAGCACCAGAGTGCAAATGGCCTACTTAGAGTCTAAACTGGGTAATTAGATACCTAATCAGGGCTCACATTCTCAGCCCTGCTGAACGTAATGAAATGCCTGCTCCTGTCCTTGTACGTGACACCCTCGCCAACTCGAGATTCTCACACGGGGCACAACAGCTGTTGAGCGACTCCTCCCTGTCACTCACAGTCACACCTCAATCCCGTATATCCTGAAGCACCCCTCAGGCACGGTGGAACCAACGCCTTATGTGTTCTTGCGAGCTGGGCTAGACGTGTGTTGCAAAGTATGATAGTGCAGTTATATTGAGGATGATTGCTGTACTTGAGAAGACATTTGTCATTTTACTCTCCACATCCTGTATCATATTTAAGTTTCATAGATTTAGAGATGATACTCTGCAGGTTAGAAACAGCTGTGTAAGAGAGAGGGGTCAGTCTATGTTTCTGAGCTTTAGCCTATGTATATCTAAATATTTAGTCTGTGAAGAGGAGATCAGGTATCGATTACAGATTGGGCCCGGGTCCCCAGGTCCTCTCTAATGAGTTTTTATCTGGCGATCCAGAGTTCATGGACACAGGCCTGGTAGAAAGGGGGATAAAGTGAATGGCCAAGTGCATAGTCATCGACCTAGAGTGGTGTTGTTGAAATGAGAAAAACACACAAAAATGTTTTGTGTTACTTCTAAATATAAATAAATTATAAAACCAAATGTAAAATGTCCAGGGAAATGCTGTATAGTTCACAAAAACACTGGATTAGAATAATATGACAGACACAGTTGTCTTTACATTTATGTCAACATTGCATTTATTGGACAAAAATAAATAATCCTTTAAAGGATATGATATACATTTATTGTCCCTGTGGGGAAATGTGTTTTTGATTCCATTGTGCAGTTCCACATAAAATAAAATAAAACATCACATAGTAGGCTACTTTCATACATATCACAATTCACATTTACATACCTGTACATATACATATACACCACATATACATCACATCATATACATGCATACCTGCAGACAATGATGACATATTTCATTACCCATATGGCTCATACTGTATCTGGCACAACCCTTATACAGAAAATATTGCATATATATCAATAACCAAGTCCAAATCATTTTAATAGGCCAACATTTCCATCTCAAGTTCAATGCTATACCATGTGCACCTCTACTACTATTTGCTACTAAACCACTTGCGCCACCGTGGAATATTAATTTATAGCATAGGCTTATCCTGAACACAATTTCATCAAGTTCATTCTAAAACCACATTTTTGTTCAAGTAGGCTACATTTCAGCAAAGGCCTATATGGTGATAGTGATCACTTAATTAGGATGCCTAAGAAAAAAACCTAGACCTTGAAATGTTTCAATGGAATTTGTGATTGTTCGGCACTATCCAACTTACATTAACCCATGCAGGAAGGCTCAGTGACTTATTGGAATTCCATACAGCTCTGATAGATTCTGTGTCCTGGACTGACGGTAGACAGCAGGGTCTCATCCTATCCAAACAGAACGGCAGATTCATTCAGTGCCAAATGCCCACAGTCAGCCTCACAACGCAAACCCTCTGCACTTTTCCCACACAGCGCTCCTCATATGCAGTTTAGCAGATAATTAAAATATAAATCGAACAAAGACCACTAAGTCCCTGGTTAACAGACACAAAAGGAGAATCCACAAAGCTGGTAAACCAACACCACATTAAGCTCCGAAAGAAAAACACGCCGCGTTCAGGCCAGCTGTTGTGGACAAGTGTTCGCCTGCGCCGGGGCGTCGAGGGTCCAGTCGAACAGAGCAAACTAGCGGCTGGGACTCCGTTTTGACCTCTGGACACGTCAATCATTCAGTAATAGGGTGGATTTGTAGGTTCATGTGTCTTGTTGATGAACTATAAACTATTATTCTACTTAGACTATTTAGTTGATATGATTTTCTTTTTCTGGGTAGGCAGACTATTTGTAGGCCTACTGCAGAAATAGTCAGGTTGGTGTGTAGAAATTCTACACACCAACCTGATTCCCATTCACATCCACTCGTAGTGCTGGTTCTCGGGTGGGTTAACTTTAGAGGGTTCCTAGCCCTGAAACAGAGACGAGCGTCATGTGAACCATGGCTAGAGGTTTCCCATCAGCTAAATTACTGATAGATAGGAACCAAACGGTCTCTTACGGTTCTGTAACTCAGAGTGTACAAATGAAACCAAATGAATTTGGTTTCATTTGCACATTCTCGTTAAATTATCACTGAGGCTTTTGCAGTGTAGACAAGTGTAGACAAGAGACAAGAGTCCTATCAGACAACAGCATGCTGAGGCAAAATTGTATTCATACTTAAACCATATCATACACAATAGCCTATTCTAGTGATAGCATTATTTACACACATATTTACATATTTTGTATTTTGTGGAAATATGTTTACCTTACTTTATTTGATTCTTCAAACCGGCCTAAAGGATCTAGGCTACTCCACCATCTATTAAGTAGGCAGATACAAGTTGAGTTTGTATCTGACGCCATCTGTTGGTCATGCAATCCAGCCTTAGAATACATGACTGGCAATGAAAACGGATGGCACAGTCCACTTAAATCAAATGGCAACATGTGTTTCTATGACAAGTTAAAATGATCAATTCCATAAAAGAGCATTTACCATACTGTGCAGACCACTTTGTTCATGTCCCATTTAGTCACCATGTGTAAACCCTGTAAGAAGTGGCATTCTAGATGTTAGGGAGTGAGTGCAATGAAATAAAGTAAGCACATGATGAAAATAATCTTGTAAACCTAATTCAAATAGGCTAATATTATGCGAGTTGTTTAGTCATGGCTCCAAGATATTACGTATATTATATAGGCTATACGTGATGTGTATTGTGTGTGTGTGTGTGTGTGTGTGTGTGTGTGTGTGTGTGTGTGTGTGTGTGTGTGTGTGTGTGTGTGTGTGTGTGTGTGTGTGTGTGTGTGTGTGTGTGTGTGTGTGTGTGTGTGTGTGTGTGTGTGTGTGTATATATATATGTATGTATAAATGTGTGTGTGTGTGTGTGTGTGTGTGTGTGTGTGTGTGTGTGTGTGTGTGTGTGTGTGTGTGTGTGTGTGTGTGTGTGTGTGTGTGTGTGTATATATATATATATATATATATATATATATATTATATAAAAATACAATGAAAATAATCTTTAATATTATGCGCGAGTTGTTTAGTCATGGCTCCAAGATCATATATACTATATATATAGGCTACATACACGCACACACACAGGCGTGACAATTATATCTTTTCAAGCGCTTTCAGCTATATTTTTGGTATGTCATTATAGGTAAATTATTCAAAAATTGCAGATCTAGAAGGTGTTAGGAACCAAATGGACCATTATGGATCTGTAACACAGAGAGTGTACTACAAAGGGACCAGGCTTTTACAGCGTAGATCAGGGTCCCAGAGATAAACCCTGTATCAAATGGGGGCCTAATGCATATCAAACTAAGGTTCCTTGGAATTTACTAATTGGACTTTAGGTGATGACTTTGTTTGTTTGTTTGTTTTGCAATAGATCAAATAATTATTTCAGTTAATGATCATTGTCATTTTCTACTTCTCTATTGTTGTTGACTTCTATTTATTTATTTTCTTGTTCTCCCATGTGTGCGTTGTGGTCCTCAGGAGGACCTGTGATCACCTCAATGGGGCTCCTGATAAATTGAAAAGAAGAACTTTGAGACAATAAAACACACAACTCTACTTATGAATTAACCACTTAAGCCCTATTCAAAAAGTGTCCAAAATGATGGATCTACAAGCTCTGCCACGCATTGCATCATGACACATTGTAAGCTTGTAAATCGGCTATTTTAGAAAATCTTGGATAATTGTTTTACATTTTTGAAAATGTTTGCCTATAATGACATGCCCAAAATAGGCACGCCAGGTTGAAAGTGTTTAACTCACCCTCAACCGCTCTCAGTTCAAAGGCCGCACCCTCCAGCTGTCTGTTTGCGATGAATAACAAGTAGAACGCAAGATGATTTGTCTTTTCTCTGATACTTCCTCCCTCGGCGTCTCATCCCCAGCGGCCCCCCACAAAGAGGCTAATCTGGTCTCAGCAGGGCCCCCTCTCTGAATGAAGACACCCAGTCACCCCAGAGATCTACTCAGACATAATGCTATTGTTCCTCCCCGGGAGACAAGTCAATACTGGGCAGCCACAGACCCAGAGGTCTAACCTGCTGAGAGAGGGGTAGCGGGGAAGAGACTCCCTGGTGTAAAATCAACATCACCTTGGTGATTTACCTCTTCATATCAATGGGGAGGAATTGATGTGGGAATTGGAGTGTCCTATCCTACTTTCATTGTTTTTCTTATTCAGACTTAACCCAGTGTATCCCACTGAGATCTGTTCGCAAATCCTTTCAGGCCCTGGTGAAGCCAGTGGCATATTTAGCTGCAGATAGAGCAACATGAAACACATTGCAACAGTAAATCTAAAAGAAAAGTAAGAGAAAGGAATGAGACAGAGAGAGAGAGAGAGTAATGTAGGTGTGAATGTTGTCTAAACATTTAACTGGTTACAATCAATGGGACAAGAGAGAAAGGGAGAGGGACAGAGAAGAACAGAGACATAGACATGTCTCCCTGTTGCAGAGACCAAAATAACACTGAAACAAGAGAAAGAGAAGGGCAGAGAACAACAGAATAGTCTCCCTTTAGTTTTGTAGGAGAGCAAACTAAAGACTAATGTCAACAATTACCTCAGTTAAAAATACAAAAAAAATTGGAGAGTGACTCACTCACATGCGTGATGAGCCATATATAACACAGAACCAAAAGAGACAGAGAAATCATAGCTGAATAACTTTACTAGGGTATGTTTAATGGACCCAGTCAATTGGTTGTCTCTGACCTGTTTGATGTCCCCAGGGAACAGAGAAATCATGTAAGCCCCCTGTCATTTACTGTTTGGGGTTGCCAGGGTAGGGTTAATTCCCAAGAGGCTTTTCTCCAGTGTTTCCCAAGTCAGGATTTTTAAAGCGTCCCAGGTTGACCCCCTGTAGATGGGACAGAAAAGCATTTTGTGTGTGTGTGTGTGTGTGTGTGTGTGTGTGTGTGTGTGTGTGTGTGTGTGTGTGTGTGTGTGTGTGTGTGTGTGTGTGTGTGTGTGTGTGTGTGTGTGTGTGTGTGTGTGTGTGTGTGTGTGTGTGTGTGTGTGTGTGTGTGTGTGTGTGTGTCATCTAGGTGCTTTAAAGTATGTGAATAGGGTTGTTGTTTTACAAATCGCCTTAAATATGTGCTCAGATCTATATTTGGATTGTGTGTCTCACTAATGAGAATTATAATGTATATCACTGTTTCTTTCAACATAAAAACCTACAGTGTTTCACAACAGGTTGAAACACATAGTGAACCAATGATCACTATGTTGATTCTGATGGAAGGAATTGAACCATGTCACTGTCTTGTCCCTGTCCTGACCCTATACTCACTAGATGTTGTATGTGACAAATAAAGCCTTGTCTCTGTCCTCCTAATTGGACACAAGGCAAGTGACAGTTTTAATTAGCAGCATCTGACCCTGCATGCCTTGAGCTAATATTCAAGACTATATTAGAATTTATAGCATCCTGTACTCTACACTGTTCAAATCATAATCATAGTCCCATGCTCTTATTACCATATCATCGCTGTCAGGTGGAAACCTTGGATGTCCGAAACCAATGTAGTTATTAATAGTCACAAGCTGTTGTTTATACTTTTCATTGGTTAAATATGTATAAAACCCACAGACAGACATAACCACTTTTAAACCTGGTGTCCTATGTTAGGCATGTCATTACATACACATCTATTTTTGTTACTTTTGCGGGACACTCTCATACAATGAAGTACGGCATTAATTTACCAAAAAAAAAGGGGGGGGGGACATTTGACTGTAAATCTGGATGTACAAGGTTTCTGCCAGACAGCAAGAATATATTAAATGCATAAGTAAATAAGCGAATGGATGGTTCAGCCTGAACTCTGCCGAAGGCTGTTTGTGCCCACTTGCAAGTGAGCTAATAAACCTGTGAAAGACTTTGTGAGCGCTTTATTACAGAAATGTCCACCACATTGATATAGGCCTAGTCACAATCTCAAGGCAAGGTTCCATGCAAAATAACCTTTTTACATGTGTTATCACTTTTATGACACTGTAAGTGTAAACAATGTAAACATCTACACCAAATCTCTTCACTGAAAATAGCCAATCTATAAGCACAAACGCATTGCACAGCATCATAGCTTGTAGATCTGCTTTTTTCACTATTTTTGTGCCACTCTACCAGTAGTTGTGCAATAGGTACAATTAAACTCCATTCGTTAACGGTGCAAGAGTTGACCAAGCTACTTAAATCCACGGTGAACAGTCCGGCCGATCAAATGACACGGGTGATGGGAGCGAGGTGTCGGGCAGGTCTGTGTGTCCCTTTTATGCCACTATGTACTATGGTAAGGGGTACCACACTGGGTAATGCTCTGATGGCGTAAACCGCTCTTCCAGAGGAGGTCAAAACGAAATGCTGAATAATTTGCAAATGCAAGCAGCACACTCAGCTGTGTCCATAGACTCATTGATGATCCAATTGAGGTACCTTTAAGGATAGAGTTCAGACGTGCCTGGGCAGTCAGCCTGCTTCTTAGCCATCATGGTCAACTGTTAGCTGCCAGAAATTTGGGAAGGCCAGGATTAGGAGATGGTGTTTGTTCTTGGAGACACTCCTCTATTACCCTCTCTATGGAGTGTAATTTATACTGCGTCGCACGACGGGGTCATTCGCCGAAAACAACTGATTTTCAAGCAATAAACGTGGCATGAGCGACATCGCTGTGTGACAAAGTGTAATTTAGGCTTAACCCTTCACCCTCCTCGAAGTCTGTTGCCCTTCAGCCTGCCCTCGCAGACAGAGGGGACGTCCACCCACTGACCTCGCATTGGCCGTGATGATTGACCTCCAAATGGACACACTGACCATCACTATTGTTGTGGATATGAGGCTGAAGGACACAATATATAACAGTGTAAGAATGCTATTATAGCCATTGTAAGAGCATTAAGATCTCCTCCATTCAATACACAACAAGAAGGCCAGATAGTCTACATGTTATTAGCATGAGCAAACAGTGGCATTTGGCCAGGTTCAAACCCTCATCTGTCATACCTTGTTGAAAGTGTAGCAGTGGATTCCTTGTGCTTTAGTGAGCATGATGCTATCCAAACAATCAAACAATCATATTCAAAGTGCAGTTGATCGGCCGATTCATATGAATGTTTATTTATGCACAAAGCACCAGCATTGCAACTGAGCAGCTGACCAGCCCTTATGTTCATCAGTGGAAGGCCTTTGAAACTTATTCAAATTGTTTTCCACTGTTCTTTTGCACTTTTTTGTATTAGAGGCCCTGCTGTCCTTGTACTGCGTGGCATATGTACTGTCAATTGTTAATGCCTGCAAAATTCCTGTATATTTACTGAACTCCCATTAAAATAATTATAACGACATGTGTATTACCTTGTAGTATCATGTTAATGGATATCCAAATAAACATGAATTACTTAAATGAATGCTTTGAGAGAAAATAGGAGTGGATTTAAAATCAAGTAGAGCAATTAATTTCAAATTGAGAACAGAAGGCATGTTGGTGGAAGAAAACAAACCTTCTGACACATGACTTGACTTATAAGGAAGTAGCAGTGGAAACAAAATTATTAGATTACTTTGTAAAGTGATATGACTTAACAAGTTAAATAGAATAAAAAGCAGACACATATGCCACAACAGCTACTGCAAATTCAGCATTCTATGTTTCAGGCATTTATTTGATGTTCTTATCCAGATTAACAGTGTGTTACTCTGGATATTCTGAGGTTCATTATCTTGGTCAAGAGCACCTCAACCAGACGATTTTGATGGATACTAGACACTGGCAGCTGCAGGGCTTAAACCTATGACCTTCAGCTTACAGGACAGTCTCTTAAACTGCTAGGCCACCAAGCTGGTTATATCTTATACAATTTTATATTTTTATATTTTCTCCAGACATTCAGGTGATAAACCCATGATAAAATGCTTTGCTTCACTGGCTAATATTAGCAGTCGCCATGAAGAATGGTTCAATTTAGTTCATACATGAATCTTTTCATTTGCAAGACTTTTCAAATCAATCGGTGCTTTCAGCTACATTATCTGGAATGATGGCATATTAAGCGTAACTTTGATTTCTGAACGTTGAACCCTGACATAAAGTTAATTGTTTTGGGATACCTACAGTACTGTATCTCAAACAAGTTTCAAGTCTTGTTTTGTCAAGTAGATTTTCATACTGTACTGAACAGTGGATTCTTGGGAGGTATAGGGAAAAAAATGTTAAAACATGACAGTTGCATGGCTTCCCGGTGTGCCCTCAGTACTTAGAGTCCAGTCTGGAGCTGGAGCTGAACTCCATATTTGGGCAAAATGTGGGGGACAGACAGACAGACAGTACATAAACACATACTGTAGGCCTACATACAATACATGCATGTGTACAGGAGACAACTATCTAAACGGCTTTCCCTTTTGGTGCCACGTCGTAAAGTTTTACCCAAGAAGGTCTAATAACAGCATGGTTCCCATGTGGATGCATGAAGTCATGTGTATGACATCATACATATCTATTTGGGCAAGGTTTCAGTCTGAACCGTCCCCCATTTACTTCCATTGTAAAATTGTAAAATTAAAGTGAAATATTAAATATCTTTAATAGAAGTACTTCTTTGGCCTATACTGACATTCTGCACAAGAAATGTGGCACTGATCGGTCCAGTGGTTTGCAAGATAAGCTTTGGACAAACACACACACACCCTCTTCTACATGTCTCGCTTCTTAGAGCCACGACTTACAACATCCCAACTACGGGATGCTGGGTGCCTGGTGGCTTAACCAGTAAGTGCACAGACCATAGCATGCTGCTTGTTTGAATCTGACTTCCGCCTTGTCTTGCAGGTCTCTCCTCTCTCCCTGCCCTTGTTTCCTGTCTCTATACACTCACCTCTCTACAATAAAGCATTAAAAAAAGAAATCTACAAAAAGCCATGCTTTGGAAAATGGTCAGTAATTGGTTAGTGTAATTTATACATGATTTGGTATCAATGAACAAAAACATGCAAAAACACTGGTATGGTTGAATGTAGTCTTCAATTTCCAGCATTATATAATATTGTTTGCATCATCGATTATGGATACAGCCTATATAGCCGTAGTGTTTAACTGAATCCTGTAACGGTAATTTGAATTCATAAAACGAATGTACAGTAGAAATAGATACAGTGACGTTGAATTATATTTGTGAAAATATACAACATTTTGGATGCAGTAGATTAAAAGTATTAGACTTTTCTTTTTTTCCCTTCGTACCTGGGGCCTCTTATGCACACTTCATCACATACAATACCCAGGTGTGCAAAGGAGTTCATATTTGTGAAATTACATTAAACATGATCAACTGAGACAAGAACGCATTTGCCCTGTAGCAGCTAGTCAGGGCCCCAATTTAATATCATTCAACTGACAATAGGGGCCAGAAATGAGGTCCAACAATTGACAAGACATAATACACACTAATCTATTGTTATTTGAAACTCTATTTGACTCAGGCCCCCTAATCTTAAGCGGGTATTTCAGCCGTGACCAGTGTCACCGTCCAGTGTCAAAGCCAAAGGCGCTCAGTCGTGTGCATTCATTGACAGGATCTTAGGCGGCTATTTGTCAACAGATCTCATCTAAGATTTGTTCATCTCTGCATCCTCCGTGTTCACCCTCAACGATAGACTGATTGATAATTGATCCTTGTTCAAACAAGTCCGCTTGGGCCACAGTTGCCTTTGAATGCCAAACGAGTCATTCCCTTCCCCTTGTCCTTTGCAGGGGCACTAATCCGATAAACGAATGGGAATGAGTGTCGTCCTCTGCTGATGTCCCCCTTTTCGCCTAGCCATTTATTGGATATTGTTTGACTTAATAGGTTTCAGAGACCCTCACAGAATGAACAGGGTCACTGGCCAAAACCTTTCAAATGTTCTTTTGATAACCTGCAAGAAAAAAAAGCAATATTTGAAGCTTGATATTTAAAGAATAATCCCCATTAATCCAAATATTATGATATGCAAGGTAAATCAAAATGACTTGATGACAATGATTTGTGCATATTATTAAGTAGATGGGCCTATGTGTGTACATTTCAAGACACTGAATTTCTGCATTTACTTTAACTTGCTGTGGATTAGCTAAATGTGTAACCAAGAATGTCTGGAATACAAATTGTATATGTATATATTTGTCAAATACACTTTCCATATGTGTTACCATATTTCAATACATTACTATGTTACAAAACATTACTACGACTGTATATTCCATACGGTGACAGGGAGGAAAAGCTATGTTAATCCTCTAGTTCTATACAGGCCTTTAGCCATTGCCGTTTGCATTCAAGCATTTAAACTTCTCCTTTACCTTCTCTGTGAAGAGGCTAGGTCAGTCAGTGATCAGCTCCAGCCTAAAGCAACAGAGATTTATTTGTAAGGCACGACATGGGGAATGACATTTAACTTGTTATTATTTCCCGGAGAAGATTAATGATAAATTGTCCATTATTTTTCCTTAAAAGTGAAAGATAAGACCACAGCCATTTGCCCCAGAGCCACAGTGGGACCACTATGCAAAATGACAGCCAATTATCGAGGCCTAGTTTGGGATAATGACTTTACAATGAATCTTTTGATTGAAATGTAACTGGGTTGGCCCTGGGCAAAGAGCAAAAAAAAAAAAAAGAATAGAAAAGTTACAGAAACAATGAGCACTATATGGCAGTATTCATCTCTCACTCTCTCACCAGTCTCTCCCTTTCCTCTCTCTCCCTCCCCACTCTCTCTCTCTCCACTCCTCTCCATAAATAGCTATAGGAGAAAGGGACAGAGATATGCATATATTGATGAAAAAATTATTAAGTCGCTGGAGCGCTTGCAGCAAACATAAATTTGCATATTCAGGGTAAATATGCAGACTATTTACGATAATAAGACCGGATTATTCAATTCAATGAATGTTAAATAGATGAGGAAATGGTATGTGTCTTATCAGGTTGAGGCTTCTTTCTATTCATTTTAATCGCTTCCCAATTGAACTCTTCATTTTATTCTCTAGCAGAGTTATTGTTCCCAGTCCTGCACCTAGGCTATATGTGTCCGGGGAGATTTCCACACGTTCACGTAGTCGAAAGTGGCGTTCACCTTATTCGTGGTGGAAATGGAGAAAGTCGACGTCACCCTGGGGCCCAACATCACGATAAGCCCCTTTTCATTATGCACAGAGCCCGATGGAGAACAAGATTTCATGGGGGCCTCGTATGCATAAAGGCCTGGAACATACAAGTCATCTAGATTAAATAAAAAACGTAATTTTCTTTAGCATATAGGAGACTATAAACAAAACACCTACGCAGTTTCTTCATTGTGTGCATTAAAAACTTACTGTACCCTGTGTGTGTGTGTGTGTGTGTGTGTGTGTGTGTGTGTGTGTGTGTGTGTGTGTGTGTGTGTGTGTGTGTGTGTGTGTGTGTGTGTGTGTGTGTGTGTGTGTGTGTGTGTGCGTGCGTGCGTGCGTGCGTGCGTGCGTGCGTGCGTGCGTGCGTGCGTGCGTGCGTGCGTGCGTGCGTGCGCACTTTTGTGTGCGACTGTGCGTGACATCCATAAACACATCGCATATGCACAAGATTACATGGCTGTGTAAGTGCAGTAAGCTTCTCTTTATTTCTGTCAATTTCATAAAACACATGAAAGACTGATATAAATTAATGAAATTACTGTCATTCTTACGATGATTTTGTTGCATTTTTTCTTTATGATAGCACAGTGAAAAGACAGACAAGACAATAGAGGGTACAGTATGACATGACACTACACAGGTTACAAGAAAGATTCAAACCAATGACATTAGGATTGTGTGATACTTGCACTACCTGGCCTACCAAATTTATCTTGAATATTAATCTGCTTAACCCCTTGAACCCTAGTGTCTTTACTCTGGGCATGTCATAATAGGTGAACGTTTTGGTGAAAATAGGGACACATTCAGCAAAAGGATTTGATATAGAGGAAAAAAAGAAAGAATAGACCTCTGGGGGACCCCGGTAAACAGAGTATACATGGTTTAAGTGATTAATACAAGCCACAGTGACAGACATTCTTGTTGTGATGGCACCAATAAAGCACATATTCACTCAGGCATAGCTGTGGCTCTGGGACACTGCAGAGGAGCATTTAATGACAGTTGCAGTTTCCATGTGGATTACACATGCACTACTGGGTGGTCACTACCTGGGGAGGGATCATTTTCACCTGGCTGAGAGGGTCTGATATCTAAAGACCCTGAAACCTTAACTCATCACAGTTTTTTTGTTATCCAGGTAAAAATCCCAGATCCTCTTTGCTTTGATATCCTGCATCCCACTTCATACAGTTAAACACATTTCTGAATGGAAGCATCACAGAGCTACCAGTCTGCTTGCTGCTAGACCACTGAGCAGCTCCAACCATTGTTCAGCGCTCAAGGACATAAACGGTTGTTGGTGAGGTAGGGGAGAGCCTTTCTAATTTAGTAATCACACAAACCTGCTGCAGGCTAAAACTTAACAACAACAAATATAAAGGTATTTATAGTTTATAGACAAACAAGCTGTCACCTCCGGGGTGTCAGACAATACATGCCTGTGAATGGAGGAATACTACACAGTAAAATCCTTAGTATCAATATAGCCATTTGTAACCCTGAGTGTACAATTATTTGTATTTGTTTTAGATATTTGTTTTTCTGCCTTTAGTGATAGTACAGTAGAGAGAGACACAAGGAGACAGGGAGTGACATGGAGCAAAGGTCGGGAATCAAACCATCGACTCGCTGTCAGGCTGCATTCTTGATAAATTGAATACACAGGACCACAATGGAAACAAGCCCCTAAGGCTTTTTTGTGTTATCCTTTTAACAAACATTGTAAAATTGTACCTCTGTACTATTTTCAAACTGTTAATAAAGTATTCAATCAATCAATTAGAGCCTATGTGGTATGTGCCTTAACCGCTATAGGCCAGCAGTTCACCCTGAGTGTACACATTTAATAAAATGGGTCCATTTGTTTACAATAATACTAAGGATTTTTAATTAGTAGGGATATATACTGCCTTATTGAGTCTTTATTTTTATAGCTGTGAATACCTAATCTATGAATGTGTCAAAGTCTCCATCTGGTGGCTGAAACAGCTTCAGATGCTACACAACACATGGGATTACTTTAGCCAAGCACTCCCTCTACTGCCCATATCAGCACTGTTTTTCAGCACTGGTTCTACAGAAAAATATCAAGAGGCGAATATTTTTTGTATTCGTTGATACAAATTGTATTTGTTGATAATGATATTCTGTGTAAACCCCACACTCAACATTATTTCGGTAATAAGTTGACAAATCACCTTAACCAAGGCATTTGAGACTTTTAAGTAAGATGCCATCTACTGTTAATAATGCCTCCAACAAACCCTCCCCTTTCAGAAATCTCTCACCAGTTCAACAATCTTCCAGCCATTGACATATTAGTTCCCTTTAACAGCATTTCTTCAGAGTGAGTGGCATGTATTTATGATAATGAGTTAAAATGGCATCTTATGCCAACACTTTCACTCAACACAAATGAAAAAGTGTCAGCTACCCTTTCATGCAACACTTGTCAAAAGGGTTGTACGACATAGTATAAAAAGCATAAAATAGCTATTTAGCCAAATTGCTCTTTTTGATCGTCATGTAATAATAGGTCAAAACGAGTGATATTGGAGAAAAGACTGTGAGATTATAGTGTCAAATATGGAATTAAAGATAAAGATCTAGATTGTTATATTTTAAGCATGGTATTTAAGCTTGTCTGTGAGAGACAGAGAGAATTTAAGCATGGTATTTAAGCTTGTCAGAGAGAGAGACCCTCTATCTATTCCTTCTTGCACCACTAGATGGTAGTCTTTTATTAAGCATAAAGCTAGATGAAGTAGCTTTCTCTATATTCAATATTGACAGGAAGCCAAATCAAAGGAACCTCCAGTCCCTTCCTTGGGACTGGAGGCCCACTGTGAGGTCTCCCTGTAAGCAGATGTAAGAAGATCCTTATCGTACATTCATGTCTTTTGGGGAATCAAAACTAGTTTGAGATCACCGAAGGACTAGTGTGGAATCAACACACCTTGCCTGTGAGCTGTTACTGAGCAGTTTCATCATTCTCACACAACTAAAACTTTTTGTGCACTTGACAGAAACAGTCTGAAACAGCAAACAGTCTATCCTTGTTGTTTTGCTATTTGAAACCTATTTCACTAGCAAAGACAACTCCTTTAAACACATCTAGATTCAAGTTTATTTAGGTAAGTAAGAAAGGAAGGTTGTTGTGCTGATAGGCATGTTCAGTGTGGAGTGGGATGAGGGATGAAGGGATGAGGAGGCGAGGGGATGAAGGGATGTGGGGATGGAGGATGAGGGAATGAGGCGATGAAGGTGGAAGTATGGGATGGCAGTATGAGCAGTGGTGGAGGACGTACTCAGATTTCTTTACTCAAGTAAAAGTAGCAATACCACAATATAAAAAGCGCTGTGAGCTTGTAGATCAGCTGTTTTTGAATAGATAAAGTATAAAGTATAAAATAGGGCTTAATTGGTTAATGTATGTTTTGTAATAATGATCTAATCCCTATAAGTAACTAGTGACTAAAGTTTTCAAATCATTGTCTCTCAGATGTAGTGGAGTAGAAGCAGATGTAAGAAGATCCTTATAGTACATTCATGTCTTTTGGGGAATCAAAACTAGTTTGAGATCACCGAAGGACTAGTGTGGAATCACCACACCTTGCCTGTGAGCTGTTACTGAGCAGTTTCATCATTCTCACACAACTCAAACTTTTTGTGCCCAAGGCAAAGGGCAAGTCAAGATCTCAAGGCACATCTGTATTCATGTGATATCTGTGCAAAATATCCTCTATAACACATCATTCTACACTTACTAATGCCAAATAAAAAACTTTATTAAAACCTTAGCAATATTTTTTGGGAAATGTGTGCACGCACATTGATATAGTAAATTGATATCCCCATTATAAAAATAATTCATAACTTTTTGTAGAGTTGTATATTGCAATAATTCCTGGACAGCACATCACCAGTGTGCCTCAGTGCACCCTTTAAGAACCACTGCACTACAATTGTGATCATTCTAACATTACAGTAACTATGTATGCACTGCAGCATGGCTCTGATGACTGGTGACTCTTCTGTTGGTCATTTTTGATAAATACATCAGTTACAGTAAATGTCTGAAAACTAAAATGTAATTATTATGCATTATTATTGTGGTATAGTAGTTACAGCATTAATATTGCAGTTGACTGTAATACTGCACTATCGCAGGCTGATGGCAGCGGAGCAAGCCCAACTAATTAGTTTCCCTATTTGGAATAGTACTTACAAGCCTATTTGTTGGTTGCGTGTAATACTGGTACCCCAAGATTTCAAGCTTATTCTTCTGCCACACTCATTTTAAGTCACTCCAGGTAAGATCGTACAGTGCTAAATGCACAAAGTAAAATCTGTTTGACCTATCGCCCAAACATTTACAAACAAATCCACTTTGTTTGTAATGAGTTTACTTTAGATGATACAGTCAATCACTGCTTGTGTCAATATTAACATGCAAAAGAAGAAAAACAAACTGTCAAAAGGATGTTCTGACAGTAAAGTGTACAACCCAACAATATGTTCTATAGTTACAAAGCAGTAATTGCCACAGTTATTGTTGTCTGACATTTGATTTACTCTTTCTCTCTCTCTCTCTCACACACACACACACACACACACACACACACACACACACACACACACACACACACACACACACACACACACACACACACACACACACACACTATTAATTATTTGTTATTCTTCAGGAGGGAGTCTGCCCTTTTCCTAGAGTGAGTCCTTTGCCTTGATGTCAAAGAAAAATGTGTATGTGGGTGTGTGTGTGTATATATATATATATATATATATATATATATATATATATATATATATATACACTATTACCCCTGTTTTACACACATTGTTAAGGAAAGTCTAAGTACAAGATTTCCGCTGTCTGCAATGTTGTGACAGCTGTATTGTAAAACGTGTGACAATAAAACCCTTGAACCATTTCACTCGCCATTAATGTCAAATTAAAATGATTGCATTCCTTCTTGCATTCTCACAGAAAAATAATATGATTTATCCATTTGTAACGCAGATACATTTTGTATATAAATGTAATTGGTTACATTGTACACCTCAGAGTTACAATGTAACCAACAACACCTTTAACACCTTACATTGCACTCACTTCTTGAGAATTGAGAGATGATTGTTTGACTTCGTCCTCCCATTCACAGCACTTTTTCAATTTAGTGTTTAAAACAGTACACAGTCAAATCATCAGAGTTGATTTAACTCTGAGAGGGTACAAATATCACTGGCATGCTCATGAAGCATATCACGCAGTCACATACAACCATTCTAACTTTAACATACGTAAACACTCATCTCCCTCATTCTGTGATCATACTCTCAGATCAAATCCTTTTTGGGGGCTTTTTCAGTTTTCTTCAGTGGACAGTTTTTATGTACCGTACTTTTACTTTACCTGAGTATGACCATGTTTCAATACTTTATACTTCTACTCCACTACATCTGAGAGACAATTATTTGAAAACTTTAGTCACTAGTTACTTATAGGGATTAGATCATTATTACAAAACATAACCAATTAAGCCCTATTTTATACTTTATCTATTCAAAAACAGTTGATCTACAAGCTCACAGCGCTTTTTATATTGTGGTATTGCTACTTTTACTTGAGTAAAGAAATCTGAGTACGTCCTCCACCACTGCTCATCTGCCATCCAATACTTCCACCTTCATCGCCTCATTCCCTCATCCTCCATCCCCACATCCCTTCATCCCCTCGCCTCCTCATCCCTTCATCCCTCATCCCACTCCACACTGAACATGCCTATCACCACAACAACCTTTCTTACTTACCTAAATAAACAACTTGAATCTAGATGTGTTTAAAGGAGTTGTCTTTGCTAGTGAAATAGGTTTCAAATAGCAAAACAACAAGGATAGACTGTTTGCTGTTTCAGACTGTTTCTGTCAAGTGTGTGCCACACACATGTTGTCATGGTAACTGTCAGGCTAGCCTCTTGAAAATGAATTGACACCAGGCAGCCATAGTGATCATTCTTTCCCCCATCTTGCGCTCCATTTGATGGAGGAAAACTTAAGAGGAATCATTCGCTTCTCATGCAAATTGGGTTGTATATCAACAGTGCACATTGATGCCTGCCTCATTCCATCCATCACTTACAATAACCCCAATAAAGAGGGCTTAAATTGTAACACGCTTATCTTTTTGATTATTTAGAGAGACCTTTGTTACCCTTTCTTGCAGCTGACCTCCTCCGTGACACCTATTGGCCTGTTGTGTGTGTTTTTTTGTTACTTTTTCCACTTTTCGTATACAGTATGGGTGTGCTTTAGTTCTTGTCTATTTGTGCCCTTCCCCCTTGCTCTCACCCTCTCCCTCTTTCTTTCTTTCTCTCTCTCTCTCTGTGCACACCTGCAGCTGCTCATCATCAGTAATCAGCAGTGGCACACCAGGCTTATCTCCACAACACTACAAATACCCTGTGCCAAATAATACAGCGCCTGTTTGTTGTGCCATTCACGGTTTGTCAAGTGCCAATCATTTTCACCAGTCTGTTGTCTGCTTGTCAGATAGTGTAATTAATACCTGTTTTCCCTGTCCTCAGGATTACCCGCCTGCTGCTTGCCTCGCCAGTCTGCCATGCCATATCGCCTGGATATCCAGTCTCTTCTTAACCCTTGCCTGGTTTGAAAAAGATATATAGGGTTAGGGTTATATAGAATAATCCCTTGTTTTCACCAACCTTGCCTGTGTCTGTATTGGGGTTCTGCCTTGATTCATGACAACGGCGATGTCATATCAATTTTTAAGAGCCTTTCCGCATCAGGGGAGTTGAGACGGGAATGTGTTATGGTCTTCTTTTTCAGAAAAAAACATCCCCCTTTTTTATGTATTTATTTTCTTAGGGACATTTCCAAAGGGAATATTGCCAGAGTTTAGACTCTAAAGAGTACTGGCATTTTGTTTCTGTGATCTCTCTTTTTTTCTCTTCTTTCTTTCTCTCTTTCTGTCTAGCCTTGAGGGATCATCATGGAGCTCGCCAGCGTCTCTCACACAAAGAAGGCTGATTCAGCCTTTTTGCTCTACACTGGCAGGCAAAGAAAAGGATAAAAAATATACTTGCTCTTTTGCCTCAGAACCTGCCTGGTTTTGATTATTTCTAAAGGGAAAATATAATAACTGTCCCAGTAGCAGACGCATAGATAGATGCATGGGAGTCATAAAGAAGGCTGGGATGGCTCAACTCTTTCAGCCCACACTACAAAATCCTGGGTGTTACAGTAATTCACCTCAGAGTATCTAAAAACGTACATTTATGGGGTCCAGAGTTAAACATTCCGAATTTTGCAGTGTAGTAGGAGACAAGTGAAAGCTGTACAATTTCCTTCGGAAATATTTTTTTTGTGCCACTCTTCTGCTCTTGACACCAAATAATTTAGTAATAATTTAGTAATAATTTAAGTTAATTTAAGTTTTCTCAACTGTACCTAGTCCACCAATGAGACAGACTGAGTAGATGGAATTTATGCCATCCTATTATGAGCATTAGTGAGGACCATTTATAAGAAGACAACATTAAATATTATATTTAAATATTCACTCTCTGTCTCAGAGGAGGGCTGTGCTGTGCACAGTTCAGAAACCAGCCTACCAGTGACATCATCAATGGGGAATCGAAGCTAATAGAAACTTCAGGATTTCTATTCCTGGAAAGGTAGCTTGCTATAATAGAAGTCAATGTTTTCACATTAATTAAAAATATGTTTGAAATGACCAAACCTGCCTACCGATGATGTCACTGGTAGGCGGGTTTCTGAAATGTCCACAGCCCTCCTCTGAGACACAGAGTAGACAGAAATGGTACCATATTATAATGAGCATTAGTGAGGACCAATTATATGAAGATACTGTAGGTTGAAAATTGGTGAAGTGGTCCTTTAAGCATTCAAAAGTACCTGCTTTTAAAAATACTTAAGTATTCAAAAGCACAAATTACAAAGTAATTTTTTTATATATTATATATCAATGCATTACTGTATTCAAATTCAGACATTTTCCAACAAAATTGAAAGATTTTCCACAAATTCAAATTGCAATTAGCTATTTTCACTATTTGAAATAGAGCTTAAGTGATTGATTCATTATGTACTTTCTCCCTTCCTAGAAATGTAGTCAAAAGTACAATATTTATCTTTGAAATGTCACAAGTATCCAAAGTCATAACATAAGTATCAAAAAATCCAAATACTCAGATACTCAAAAAACTGTCCACCACTGACCATTTGTACAATGGACCCAGGACTGTACAGCTGCTTCTTACTCACATATAGTTCAGTTATGCATTCAAAACCTCCACAGCAAAATACCAAGTATCCATTTAACTCTGTCTGACAGATACAAGAAGAGTGGGCACTAAGGAAGAGTGGCCAACCTCAATGTAAAATGTGCTATTTTGTCCAAAATGTTAAAAAATAACATATTTGAAAAATGATCTTAAGTATAGTAGTACATGATTTGAACATGCACGGTACATCATTATCAGACTTAAACGTACCCTTCAACTTCTTGTTTATCCCCAAAATGATGTTCAATCATGTTTTAATCATGTATACTTTACATTATAGACCGTTCTGCATTCTACATTTTGGACCAAATAACCTGTCTGACCCATAAGGGTCCATGTTTACATTCAGAGTTAAACTGACACTTCTGATTTTGGAGTGTATGTCATATTGATGTGTCTGCCTGTGCTCTCCTGCAATGTCCTCTTAGCCCAATATGAATGCTGTATGTCACTGTAATGTATCCTGTTGAAATGTGTTGAATCAGTGTTAACTGCTTTGTGTTTGGTTCTCACTGCACTCTGAGTGACACTGATTTTGATTGCAATTTAGCCCACTTGTGCCACTTGCCTTGCACTGTAAGTCAAGTAGCACACTGTATGCACTATCGTGCTTCTTATTAGTCAGTAGGCTACAACCCCCGGCCCCTGGCATGGCAATTATCGGTAATTACTGCTAGGATGCTTCAGTGAAAATAGCTCTCCTGCGACCTTGCATTCTCACAGAATGCATCACATTGTTTCTCTTCTCTATCACAGTCAAACAACTACCTGCTCACCAACCATTCTCTCATTGGATCAGAGCTAGGCTATAAGGGTCGTTTCAAACTCCACTTAAGCAGTTGATGTCCCTTACTTTTTAATGGTTCATCACACCTTCCCTCACCCCACGCTGTGTTGGTGGCTCAGTCTCCTAGCAACCGAGGCCCCAGATGAGTTGACAGCATTTGAGTGGGCACCCCTCACCTCTCCACACGCTCTGTGACTGAAATACCCCCAACACTCTCACTCACACACACACACACACACACACACACACACACACACACACACACACACACACACACACACACACACACACACACACACACACACACACACACACACACACACACACACACACACAATTCCTACTCTCTCCTCCTTCCTCCCAGATGCTTAAAACATACATCTCACTCTGTGTCAGACTTTTTGGTGTTTTTTTCTTTTTTAATAAGGCCGAAGTAGAATGGGTTCTTTGTATGTTACTTCCATTTCCTTTTATGGTTGGGAACCCAAATTAACCACACTCTCAAATGTCATTAAATAGGCTACTTCAACTCACAATATCACATAATGTATGGAAATGTGAGGTGACATAGTAATGGGATGCCCCACAGTAATAGCTGAGGCATTAGGGCTACTCAGCTCATCTAGGTTATAGCCTGCATCTGCATGCATGATAAACAACAAGCAAAAAGGGTATTTTGACGTGGTATTGTGTTTTAGCAAATGCTTCCAGATCAAGGTTTGTTATTTTTTACGTTTTGTGTACAGACATTCATAAAGAGTAAAAATGACTTTTGTTCAGATCCTCAGAAATTGCAGCAGCATTGTAACATGATAACAACAAAAATGATAGGAACTTAGAAAGAAAATAATATTCATATGATCATGCTGCTTTGACATTTGGGTTGGCTCTAGCCCAGAGGCATGGAGATCAAATGACGTGAGAGTTGACGATGCTAAACGGCAGAAGCCCTACTTTATAGCGCAGTGGTTCTCAACCTTTTCAGGCATCGACCCCCCCCCCCCCCAACAAAAAATCATATTTGAACTGGGGACCCCCACCCTGACAAGCACTTGGAATGTAGGAGTTGAGGCATTACATTTTGTTTGACTTCACAGATAAATATTGTGCAAATAGAAGAACATGAAGAACAGAACATAGAACATAGCCTTGTGCTGCAAGGCATTGTAAGCTTGTAGATCAGCTACTTTCCACAATGATTTCCTCTTTCTTATATTATTTGACAATTTGGCCAATGTTTGACCAGTTTTTGTAGTATAGTTTGTTGATACTTTTGATTCATTAATGGTCTTTTTCTTTTTTCTTCTTTTGAGGAAGGTCCTTAAATGGTCACTTTACTGTCATCTGGAGACCCCCCCCCCAAAAAAAAAATCATGTGGGGATTCCTCTGGGGGTCCCGACCCACAGGTTGAGAACCACTGTACTAGTGTACAGTACCTGCCAGTCTAGTCTGCTCCCCCACTTGGTGAGGCTGTCACTTCGCCATTCGCAGCGATTTCAGCACCACTGTGTTGTGGACAGCTACCTTGTTGCTGAGGGATAAAATACATGCAGGGTGCAAAATACATTCATTATAGATCCGTTCAATTCAATAGTATTTTTTTCCTAAGACACTTTAGCTTGAACGTTTTGTGTGGAAAGATGGATATCGATCAACCCAAAAATATCTCCTTTTTTGATTTTGTCGGTGGAATTCAACTCCTCCAAGGAGAAGAGACGAAAACCGCCTTGCCTGTCATTTTGATAGGAATTTGCGTCTCTGGAGCCATTGGGAATTTGGTCGTTTTGTTGATTTTCATTCGTGACTTTAGAATCGGAAGAGGTTCTGAAGTGAAAGCGTTTCTTGTCTCTCTTGCCTCGACGGACTTGGTGATCTTGCTGCTGTGCGCCCCGGTGCGCGCCGTCACATACTACCAGCAGACATGGAGCTTCGGGAGGTTCGTTTGCCGAACCACGGACTGGTTTCAGCACTCGTGCGTAATTGCCAAAACATTCATTCTCGCTGCCTCGAGCAGAGCGACGCACAACTCAGTTCACTTAAGTAAGAAGTATACTCACATTTTGTACTTAAGTAAAAGTAGCAATACCACAATGTAGAAATACTCTGTTACAAGTAGCTAAACGTGCCAGTATTCAAAAATGTACTTGAGTAAAAGTACAAAAGTATTGGCATGAAAATATACATGTGTATATATATATATATATATATATATATATATATATATATATATATATATGCTAAAAGTAAAAGTACTCATTATGCAGAATGTCCAAGTTTCCAAATGTATAAAATCCTTTGAAAATAGCCAAAGTATATACGTAGGTCTGATGTGGTTAAATATGTTTTGCAAAGTAGGAACTAGTAACTAAAGTTTTCAAATAATTGCAGTGGAGTAAAAAGTACAATATTTGCCTCTGAGATGTAGTGGAGTAGAAGTAAAAGTAGTGAAAACTGGAAATACTCCAGTAAAGAAAAAAATACCTCAACATTGTACAACTTACAAGACTATATAGAGTAGGCTATAGGCTATTTCCTCCACCACTGTTGTTTTGACATTATTCCTCCCTCCCTCTTCTCACTTAGCTTCAAGCACCGCCAAACGACCGCTTTTCAGTCCGACGTGGATCCACGGAGCCTTGGCGTTCATTTGGATTCTGTCGATGATGTTTCCGATTCCCCAGATGCTGTTTGCGTCTTTGCAGCCGATCAACGACCGCCATCACACCACCACCACTGTCGTGTGCGTCTCTGAAACGCCCGCCTGCGCCGCCGACTTCATGAACTTGTTCTACAAGTTGTATCCGATCTCGACTTTTGTGCTTCCGATCGTCTACACGCTTGCTTACTACACCAAAACCCTGCATTCTGCGGTCAACAACCACGCCGCACCGCCAGGTGGTCCCCAGCAGCAACAGAGTAAAGTCACGCTGGTTCTGCTGTGCGTGAGCGGCGCCAATGCGCTCATGCTGCTGCCGGAATGGGGCACGTTCACCTGGACCAGGCTGGGTTACAACAAACCTCCGGTGGGCTTGCTCATATTCGCCCAGGTGCTTCTTTACGCGTGCAGCTCTCTCTCCCCGGTCATCCTAATGACCATGTATGACGACGTGCGCCAGGGACTGGTTGATCTGTGGTTCATCGCGATATGCAGCGGACATTCAAAGCACGGTACCGCCGGCGGCAGCAAGTGTACAAAAAGCGAGGGAAGCGGAGCAGCAGAGGTCGCGACCTGCAACGTCCCCAATGCCGTCGCCGATGACGATGCCAACAACTCGCAAGAAGCGGAGACGTTCCCAGACGTGGAGCACTTTTGGACCGGGCGCAGAAACACAGAGGTGGAAAACAACCAAGACCCGGTCCCATGGGAAAGAGAGGAAGAAGTGTCATAGTGCAGGGGTCTTCAACGTTTTTCAGGCCAAGGACCCCCTAGCTGAGAGAGAGATGAAGCAGGGACCCGGGACCCCCACTATCAATTTAACCTTTTCATTTATTTCTGTGTAGCATTGTGTTGGATTCATGTTAATGTGTCTTTTGAGACAGTTAACCACTTAAACCCTCAATACTTGGAGAACTTGTACTTGGTCTGCTCTTTTTTTCTCCATACACCAAACTTCTTTGCCGAAAATAGCCGATCGCTTGTAGATCTGCTATGTTTGACTAATGTTCACTTCCCCTCAGAAAAGGGATGCTACAGGTTTAAGTGGTTAATGTAAATAAACAAAGTTGCTATCACGCAAAGATGTGGCGGCCCCCCTGTAGTAACTCTGAGGACCCCTAGGGGTCACGGACCCCCTGTTGAAGACCCCTGTCATAGTGGATATTGTGTATGCTTTGACATGAATGTGTGTGTGTTCAGTTGGTTTCTAGTTTACTGGCCCTCCATCTCTGTGCTGATCAAGGGTTGCACAGGCCTGCTCTGCTGTTGTGATCACAAACTGTAGGTTGATTAGATACCTGTCCTGTATTAAATAAGATCGTAGCCTATTTGTTTTCTTGATACTCTGTCAGTAAACAGCAATTTTTACAGTAATTTAAAATGTGACATTTTGGATATACACTATATCTATTATTTGGAAGCTGCTTTGTACTGTTTAAGTATAGGCCATGTTCTGCTATGGCATCATACAGAAAGTGTGAGCTGCTACAGAACATGCTTTGTAATATTTTTGTCAATGTAAATGTAGGCCTATATCTGTTGAGACTTGATCAAAATGATTGTTTCCATTATGTGATGAATAACATGCATATTAAAATGTTCACAAATATGATCTTTCCCTTCTTTTTCAAAAGCTCACCTCAGCCCACTTAAAGGGATACTTCACTTTCGGGCCGGGGACACATTTAAAAAAAATATTAAAAATAAATGAAAAAAGTTATGGAAAATTCATGGCCCCCTCACACATTAGTAGGACACTCTAATGCGTGAGGGGGCCATGAATTTTCCATAACTTTTTTCATTTATTTTTAATATTTTTTTTAAATGTGTCGGCGGCCCGGAAGTGAAGTATCCCTTTAACCTTTCCCCAGGAAGTCAGCCAGCCCCCAAAGCTCTCAGAAACTAGTGAGATGGCATCCACTGTAAATCAGATTTGTTATTTGAAATCATTTTAACCATTAGATTTGGAGAATTGTCATAATTCTGTGACACTGAAAATTCAGAATAGTGTGTCAGTGTCAGTGAATGACCAATCTGAGATCCTAGGTAAAAAAAAAAGGAAAAGCAGCGCCCCCCCCCCCCTTTAGCTCTGAATCTGTTCTTGAGAGATTAGTGAATGACTGACACATCTTACACCTTCCTGTGGTCAACTGGTCAAGATTAATCTTCACTTCAGACTTCTCTTTTGAGTTTTGTAGTCATAAATAAATCATCTTCAGGTAGGCGTGTGCCGATATATCGTACGTTTTCGTGACGATATGTATCGTTTTGGCGTTTTTCACTTTTTGTTGCAATAGTAATAATGCAAAAACAGAAGTATTTGTTTGCATTTGCTCCCCTTCATGTATTTTCATAAGCTTTTTTTTCCCCCTCATATATTTTCATAATAAAAAAGTGCCATATATCGTATCGTATCGATATCGTGAGCCCAATATCGTGTATCGTATCGTATCGTGAAATCGGCACACCCCTATCTTCAGGATATTCTATTTAAAGCAGCGATATTTATGTCCTACTCACGATTTGAAATGTCAAAATATCCCTGAGCAAACTGCTCCCCAGGTGCCTTATGGCATCCACTGCTCCTAATAGTTAGGATGGGTACAATAATGCATAGGACAAATTACAGGTAAGTGCAAGTACCATCCATCCTGAGTCCCTCAGGGTCCAGGCACTCAGGTTGAGTGCCTGGACCTGGATTTTCTATGCCTTTTGGACATAATCTTTCCTCCTGAATATATTCCCTTCCACAAGCATCAGTGGTCAGTAGCGCTCCTGTAACTTAAGTACACTTGGCAAATACAATCCCCAACAACAACTAAAGGGGACACAATTTTATTTAGTAAGTTACAGTATCTATTTTACTAAATGTGTTTCATTAAAATCAGTTTGAGGATGCAGCTTTCAAAACACACACTTGCTTGCTTGTGGTTGTCCATCGTGACCGATGATGACCATCTTCTCCTATTTGTGAGTCCTCTGGTGGCTGAATTGTCCGATCCTGGATCCACAGTTGCGGTTGCAGAACGCACGCATGCACGCGCACACACACACAGACATACAAAAATCTAGCTCTCCAAAGATTAACTGCTAAAGATCACTCTTAATTGTGTCCAAGTAACATTTAAGGGGTTTCCAAGTCATTTTCTTGGGTGGTGCCATGCTTATTTCTAAAACAGTGGAATGGATTATAAGTCCCTTTATAAATCCCTTCGCAGTTGGTAGTACTAACCCTTGGTTCTGCGAACCCAAAACTCAGAATTAAACTAGAAAAAGTGCTCCCAGGGCATAACCAGGTCAGGTAGGTTATTGTGGGCCAGCAATGTTCGGAATTCACCAATCAGGATGGAATATGAAAAATCCGATGGATCCGTCTTGATCACTTGACAATTTGACTACTTAAGATAATGTGTACCGATTTGCGTGATGTTTGGACAAAATTTGTAGGAGTAATATAAAAAAGAAACTTCAATCGGCCTCCTTGTGGCACTATAATAGGGCAATGTTAAAAGGGTGGCATTTGTTCCTCAACAACGTGCGAATGTGTGTGCAAAGTTTTACAGCAATCGGACGCTGCACTCATGATTTGTGGCATTTTGTTCAAAACGGGCCACTCCTGCAAACTTTCTCTCTATAGTCAATGACTATAGAGATCATGTGTACCGATTTGCGTGAAATTTGGATAAAATCTGAAGGAGTAATATAAAAAAAAAGGTTTTACATAAGTCGGCCTCCTGGTGGCGCTATAAAAGGAAGATGTAAAAAAAAATAAAAATAAATAAATACTTGAATCGTCCTGTTATTGCGCCACCATGAGGCTGATTTGAAAATTTTCAAGTGGCATTTCTTTGTCGGCCTAGTGGGAATGCGTGTGCAAAATTTCACGGAAATCGCATGCTGTTCATGATTTGAGGCATTTTGTTCAAAACGGAGCACTCCTGCAAACTTTGGAAGCCAATCTTAGCCAATCAGGATGGAATATGAAAAATCTGACAGACCAGTTTTGTTTAATGACTATAGAGATACTGTGTACCGATTTGCATGATGTTTGGACAAAATGTGTAGGAGTACTGTCAAATAATGTTTTGCAAAAATCGGCCTCCTGGTGGCGCTGTTACAGGCTCATGTGAAAACTTTGGGGCAGAAGTTCTGCTCTGGCATCCAGGGAGTGTGTGTGCACAGTCTCACTGCGATCAAGCCAACGGTGCCAGAGATTAGCTGGTCACAGATGGAACCACGGACGGAAGGACGGATACACGGACGGACGGACAGGGTGCAAAACATGCAGAAGGTACACAACTGTAGTGTACCTTCCCCTTCAGGTGTGGTTCTGATTATAATGAAACGTAAACAAAAAAACATCACAGAACTTCATGGGTTCTGGAAAAGTTTCAGTTTATGGAAGGTTCTCGGTTACCTTTCAGTTTTTTTTAAAGCGTTTCTACTTTTAGTTTGTCTCTGTTTAGCATCAAAGCAGCGAACCCCTGTGGTTCCAATGCTACCTCCAATTTGACATTTTAGTCTGCAAGATTGAAAAGAAAGGTTATAGGTTGAGAGAAAAAAGCAAGCATCTAAGATTTTCAGCATGATTGTGCCTCTACACATGATTTATTCAGTGGCAATTGTACTCCTAGCTTCAAAAGCTTACCGCTTGGCTTGGTTACACTTTGGCTATTCATTATTTGGCTCCCTGACCTGTACATACATGGCTACTGGTATCAAAATAGCACCACGAATAGTTGTGTCAGATCATCTATTATTAAATAGATTTTGAATAGTATGGTCATTCTATACCACTGAGTTTACCGTGGGCCATGTGCATACATTGTTACGATTTCCAGCAGACACTTTCCAAAAAGTCAACAAGGGACTGAGCCCAAATCTCTTGTTACCCAGAGCAATCTGTGAGCAGTCAGCCATATCATCTTTTTATCTCGAGAGTTTGCATTCCTCTCACGGCAAAATACAGTGTTGAGAGGCTGGTGTGAAAAAACAAGATGGAAAAAGTTGTGTGAAACATAGTTTATAATTAGATGCTTGATGTTAGTCTTTTTGTTTCTAAGAACCATTTAATGTAACCTCGTAATGTTGTATAACGCAGCAACATTGGCTAATGCAATCTGCCTCAGTTGGACATATAAAAGAGAGCACAGACATCAGCATGATTGAGTTGCCTTGGGGCAGAAATTCCATTAGGTCTTATCTCCAATCATATTGTATCCTGCAGAGGCTTTATAGAAACTGTATGTCACAAGGAACTCCCGCGAGTCCCCACACAGTTCATAGCAGTATATGTGCCAGCCATGACATTCATAATCTCTTTCTGAATATGTCAATCTAGATTCTAGGGTTAGGGGTGGTATCATATAAGCACAGACAGAGAAGGATTGAACTCAATATGCAGTTTGTTTAACTAGAAATACATGCATTGCGGTTGTATGCATCCGCTAACCAGATCTAGTTTACATCCCTGTCTGTCCAGACTCGTATAGTAAATGTAGAATTGAGGTCACAGTGACCTTGACCTTTGACCACTGACCTACTTTTAATCAGGTTATACTTGAGTCCAAGTGAACGTTTGTGCAAAATGTCATGAAATTCCCTTGATATCCTGAGATACCATGTACAGGTGGATGGACGGATGGACAGACATACAGATGATGGATTGACAGATGTATGTAGGCCTACAGACGAACAGATGGACAGCCCTAACACATAATGCCTCCGGGCTTTGGCCACGGCTGTCCGCCGGCGGAAGCATAGAAAGTAGTGCACAGTGGTGGTGGTTTTGGTTAGTTGTTTAGTTGTTGAGACCCCCCATCACTATCAGTGTGTCCGCCAAGGACCTCCATATGCATAAATAGGAGACAGATAGACCCGCTGACAGACAGACAGACAGATACATACATTTGTGAATTTTTGGTTCTGGACAACTGCCCGTCCGACCACATTCCCACAATACATCCTCAGGTTATCAGCAACACACGCCAAGTATGAAGTTGGTCTTTCAGACGGTGCCAGAGTTTTGCTCGGGACAGACAGACAGACAGACATTTCACTTCGTGAATTTATAGATAGATAATCATTATTATTGGCAGTTCAGTTGGTAGAGCACTTACCTTTGGACCACAAAGTTCTGGGTTTGATCCTGGGTTGCCAACTCAGCATTTGAGTAGTACGGCTTGGGTAACTGGACATGACGTTAGTATGTCCCAGGGGTATAGCACATTGAAAATGGGATAGACGGCCTCGTTCTTGCCTGATACCGACAATATGCCTCTCCAAGTCTCCAACCTACTTAATTATAAATATATTTATATATTTTAAGTAATGAATAGCAATAGAAATAGAGATGACATTTTAGATCATGTCAGGGAATTTGTCCTCAATGGGAAGTATACCAATTTTACTTTTGAAAGCTTTCTTACAATCTTACCTTTTTTGTGCTCACGGTATCATCCAATGTGGAAGCCCCTACCCACCTTACACCTAGCCTGGAAACCAGACAAATCTGCCAGTGCAAAAAACAAAACAATAGCCCTATGCATTAGTCTGGCCATGCCAGGCTACCTAACACCTACAGTACATAGTCTGAAATAATAAACCATGAAAACCATTAGGCACACCACAGCACCCACCCTCCTGGGCTCCCTGCAGTTTGCATACCAGGCAAAAATGTCATGCATGATTGATGCAGTCACTCTCCAGCAGGTGGACTCTATGGGGACTTATGCCAGATTTATACTTGGTTGTGTGTGCTATGTGCTGTGACGCAGTGAAAATAGCTGATCTACAAGTTCACAATGCAATGCGCCGTAACACGTTGTGAGCTTATAATTTAGATCTGCTATTTTTGATAAATATAAATCAGGTCTTTCATGCAAAGATTTTGTTCGTGGCCTTCAGCTCTGCATTTAACACTATCGTGCCAGGCTCCCACACACAAAAAGCTCTCCCAGTTGACTGTGCCTGCACCCCTCTGTCAGTGGATCACCAACTTACAGTACTTTTGTTAATTGAATTTTATAAAATAAAAACCATGTAACACATATAAGACTTGGGCTGGGTAAAAAAAATACTTTCCATTCCATTTGTAAAGATTGATTTTGAATTATCAACTCATAAATATCGATATTTGAAATACATAGGCCTATTCTTTTGCCTGGGCACCTCCCAATCTGCATCAGCTTCAGGGCGTTCTTGATTTCCCTGCAGTAAATGATTTAACCAAAGCAGAGACTTCAATATTTTGGAGTAGGTGCTGTATTGTAAGTGATATTTATTTTGTTAGAATAATTGTTCTATATTCCCATAGCAATCACTGCTATAGAGTGTGTGTTCAGTAACAGCTATTTAGTAAACATTTTCAAAGTCTGAGACATTCCCTTTCATCCTCATGTCTTTCTGCACCTCCCCTGCAATGCTCTTGGTCTCACAGTTTCGAAAAACCTTGAACTAAAGAATGTATCAAACAGTGATTCATCCTCTGTAGTCTCTGGGGAATTCAAAGGCAGTTTAAAAATCCTTTAACTGATCATTAATTGACTGGGGGTTGATAGTAGTGCCACTAGTGGCTTGATTTAGCCTCCAAATTCAGAATAATTGGTAGGGTTTGTCATAGTCTCAAACAGTTTCAGTTTCAAAGCCTCTTTGTAGGTTAATGATCAAGTAGAGCATGGTCTCCATTGTTATGCTAGTCTTAGTTTGTGAGTATCGATAGCTGTCTTTGTCCACATGTTTTCCTTTTATTTTCATACATCATTGCACATGCGGTTACGTCCATGTAACTTAGGAACAAAGTTGTATGATGATTGGAAATGGCAAGATTAGAAATAGTCAAATTAAGCAGATTATTGGGAAAGTGTGGAGCACACGACTACTCTAGCAATTGACCGGAACACCCCCCCCCCCCCCCCCCCCCCCGCCCCCCGCCCCCCCGGTGACTGCACCTCAACGGCAATGGTGGAAAAAGTACTCAAACTTTGTACTTAAGTAAAAGTATCAGTACTGTGATATAGAATGACTCTGTTACAAGTAAAAGTCTGGAATTAAAAATGTACTTGACTAAAAGTACAAAAGTATTGGTATCAAAATGTACTTAAAGTACCAAAAGTAGACAGTACTCATTATCCAGACTGTCCCACTTTACAAGTTTTCAAATGTATACAAATCTTTTGAAAATAGCAGATCTACAAGCTCAGCATTGTGAGCTTGCAGATCGGCTATGTATATACATCTTTTGAAAATAGCAGATCTACAAGCTCACCATGCGTCGCATCGCAACACATTGTGAGCTTGTAGATCAGCTATTTTCAAATGGCCGGAATGTATATGGGCTGAAGTGATCAATGTATGTTTTGTAATAATAATCAAAATCTACAAAGTAACTAGTACGTTTTCAAATTGTAGCGGAGTAAAAGTGCAATATTTGCCTCTGAGATGTAGTGGAGTAGAAGTAAAAGTACTGCAAATTAGAAATACTCCAGTAAAGTAAAAAATACCCTAAGCACAGTAAAACCATCTCAAGTACAGTACTTGAGTAAATGTACTTAGTTACTTTACACCACTGCTCAACGGACACCTCTGTCAAGCTTCTCAAGTTTGTGGATGACACAACCCCAATCCCCCATGAATGATCTGTACACTTCCAGGGCCAGGAAGCAAGCAGGCATGATAATCTCTGACCCCTCTTATCCTGGCCACAATCTCTTTGAAGTTTTCCACTCTGAGAAGTGACTCTAGTGACCAAAACCTTAAAATCAAGTCACACATTTCCCTGTGCTTCCCAGTTCCTGCATAGAACATTAGACTGTTTAGACTGTAAGTGCTGGTATCCAGCAGGCAGCACTGCACATGTCACTCCTTGCTTTTGTTATTTGCAATCAGGCTTTTACGAAGTGCAATGTCTATATGTACAATATGTTCAATACCTAACCTGTGCAATATTATTACTATATTTCTGGTTTACTAGGCCTATACTGGTCTGTGCAATAGATTATTTATACATGACTTTTCTCATCACAGCCTATTCAGTACATGTCCCATATACAGTACAGTTAACCTTGCTGTTTTGTAATACATCAAAGATGCTTTTATAAATACATTTCTAAAGGATGAAGCCTTGGCCTGGAAGAGAGGTCATCAGGTGGTCCCAAACCGCTTCCTCACAGCCCTCCTCCTACAGGGCCGTTAGTTCCACCAGGATGATTTTCTTTCCCTCATGGAGAACATATGATAATGTCTGGTCTCAGAGTGGTGGACAGTACCGCCTCTGGGAAGTGGATTTTCCTCCCCAGGTCGACCTCCATTTCCCATCCTTGGGCTGACTGCAGGATATATTGCTTGGCTTGGCCTTGGACGACTGATCTATGACCGTCTTTTACTAAGGTGATGGTGCTCAGCAGTGGTCTTGTTTTGGCTGGATGCTTCTTTCTCCTCTCTGCTCCAACATGTCTGCGAGCAATGCCAACACTGTGTCATGGCGGCGGGCGGCGGCGCCACCTATATCTCCCCCTGGGTCAATGCTGTTTTGCACACTGATGGAATGTGCGCCATGGTTCCTTTACCGCCACACAACCTGCACAGCGGGTCCTCTCTCATTCCTCACCTGTGCAAGTTGACTGGGGTCGTACAGGTCGTAAGGTGTCTTACACTGCTCAGAGCAGTATGAGCACATTGCTCATACTGCATTGCTGGTCTGACCCCATACTCCTTGTATTACTATTTTTATTTGCATCGTAATCATAAAAACTCTTTCTCTTATATGTTACTGTAACAAAGTCACTTTTCTAATATGTGAACATATTTGGCCAATTGATTCTGCTTATAAATATATGATTATGACTGTGACAGAATACACCAAGCCTACATATTTTAAGATTTATGTTGTTATAATGCACAAACTCAACTTTCAGTCATGGACTGAATCGCATTTGGAACCTAATGGAGTAAGGAAGGTTACACAATAGTCGAGAGTCTACAATTCAATCAAATTAAGGTTCAATTCAAAATGTTTGTTCTTACAGGCTACATGTTGTATGAAGGGATGGGATTATCTACAATGGAATTGTATGAGTCACTGTTTACATTTTAAAACGATTAACATGAAAATGAATTGACTATAGAGAATACACAGGTACAAATATATGATTAATTATTAATCCATACTTCAGAGAACATGCACACTGCATATTTTAATTCTACTATATTGTGAAAAAATCATCTTGGAATATTACTATTCACTATTATAAGTCACTATTGTGTTATCACAATATTAATGTATTTAACATTAGCCTTATAAGTACTATATAACAGTCTGATCCTGCTTAATGGCATCATCCATCCATAAATCCTCATAGGAAAACAGGGATCTTTAAAGACAATAATTGTAATATACACTGTAAAATCCTGAGAGTTCATTTAATTCAGAGAGTGTATATGGACCCTTAAGGCTCCATTTGGTTCCATTTGTACACTCTCAGAGTTAAATTAACACTGAGGGTCTGCGACCCATGCATGGGTCCCGACCCACTGTTTGGGAAACAGTGCCATAGAGAACTGAGAAGTCCTCTTGAACATGCAGACTCCCTGAATTAATTTATAGTGCCACCTACTGGTAAAACATAGGCATCAATACAAATGTGTGATGTGCACAATTTCACATTTTTCTCTATTCTATTGTTTTACAAATAAGCCTACTACAAATAAAATAAACCTGTTATTGACTTAAAAAGCTTTTACAACGTAATTGAAAACTGACCCCAGCTTCAAGTGAAATTGGAAGTGGTGACACAAAAGAACAAAGAAGACAAAATTGGATCTGGAAACACCAAGCTGATAAATGGGTTCTCTCTCTGATTGGCTGCAATTGGCAACCACCTGAAAAAATAATTTATGTTTATTAAAGAGCCTGAGAGATGGGGAGACCACTGTTACTGAACAAACACTCTATGATTACTATCAGAATATATAGTTATGCATTATAAACAGTGGTGTAAATCTTTACTTGAGTATTTCTATTTTCAGTACTTTTACTTCTACTCCACTACATCTCAGAGGCAAATATGTTTATACTTTTACTCCACTACAATTATTTGAATTACTAGTTACTTTGTAGATTTGGATTATTATTACAAAACATACATTACCCATTTTAGCCCTATATACATTTCGGCCATTTGAAAATAGCTGATCTACAAGTTCACAATTGGTTGCGAGTCGTGAGTACTTTTTTCACCACTGCCTATAACATTTATTATACAGAAAAAAGACAAAAGGTAGAGGAAAATTAATAACACTTTAATGCACCTTTCCTGATCCGGTCTGCGTGTAGAGCGGATACGGAAACGTTCAGGCCGGATCAGACATGCTCATAGCGGTTATAGCTCCGTTCCATGAGCAGAAATAGGACATCCAGTTTTCGAGCTAGCAGAAATAAGGTTTTCGGTTGCCTTCAAAATAAGATCATACATTTTTTATATTTTTTAAAAGACACAAATCTATTTTAAAAATACATTTATGATGTATGTCTTTTAAATGGCGCATACTAGAACACTTCTAAGTGTCAATTTTATTTTTAAAGACACAAATGTATTTTAAAAAATATATTTATGATGTATGTCTTTTTAAATGGCTTATACTAGCTCACTTCCAAGTGCTAGGTTGTTCCTGATTTAAACTGGCTATTGATCCCCATTAAATGTGCACAGTTTCTGATCCTGCATTGCACTGTTTTGCACTTTAACTGGATATTGCATGTGTATTGTTTTTGTATTGGTTGTCCATTATTGTAATAATGCTGCCTCTAGGCCAGGTCACTCTAGGAAAATTATCATGATATAATATTGTTTATTGCAGAAGCAAGTAAACAGTGATAAAAGCAACAACAAAATATGCTACAAATAATAATAGTAGATAGTGCAGGTGAGATTAAAAATGTGTGTGTGTGTGCGTGTGCGTGTGCGTGTGCGTGTGTGCGTGTGCGTGTGTGTGTGTGTGTGTGTGTGTGTGTGTGTGTGTGTGTGTGTGTGTGTGTGTGTGTGTTTGAGAACAGTTCCATAACTGAGCACCCCTGAACTTGATAGAAAATTGATACAGACCAGTAGTACAGAATGTTGGTGAACATTGAGAGACAATTTGTAAAAAAAAAAAAAAAAAGTGGCAGGCCGTCCAGTGCGGCCAGAGGTAAGAAAAGAAAGTGCCGTATTCAGACAACAGTGGACACTGGACAGGCGCCAGCTGACGATGCCAGCACTTCTGACATACGCACGTGTGCGGGGACACCTCCCCTACAACACCACACTCTCCGCTAAGCGGCACAGGTGTAGAAGAAAGTGGGGCGGACCGTCCAGTGAGGTCAGAGGCCCGAAAAGTGCAGTTTTCAGACAATAGTGGACACTGGACAGGAGACGGTTCTTGGTGCCAGCACTTCTGAGGTACGCACGCGTTCGGGGAGACCCCCTCTACACCGCCACACTCTCCGCTAAGCGGGAGAGGTGTATTTTGAAAAGTGGCGGGCCGTCCAGTGAGGTCAGGGGTCAGAAAAGGGCCGTTTTCAGACACTAGTGTATACAAATTGGATAGTGTATACAAAATACCTATCACCGTCCCTTGACTTTATTTGACTCTTAGTGAGCAAGACTGTTACTTGAGTCAGCGTTTAATAGCCTACAGCCAGCAATTGTTTCTAATTATGACAAGCACAATAACACAAAATAATACTCCTGTGTGCGAGTCTGTTGAGAAGAAAATAACTCCAGAAGAGAGTGGCAGATTTTCATGGAACTTGGTAGAAATGATCTCCAGGCTGCCCTAGAAAAATGGCACAATCATGGTCACAGTCAATGTTACATCAGTCATATCTCAGGAACGGAGAGAGACACAGAACGAGATGTTGGTGTGTGCCTTTATTAATGGTCTTGAAATTTTATACTGATGTCAAACTGGGAAACTGAAATAGAAGCAAGGCTTGTCCATAGCCCTGTCTGACAAAAGACAAAATGGCCCTTTTCTGGACGGCCCTTTTCTGAAAATGGACCTCACTGGACGGCCCGCCACTTTTCAAAATACACCTCTCCCGCTTAGCGGAGAGTGTGGCGGTGTAGAGGGGGCCTCCCCGAACGCGTGCGTACCTCAGAAGTGCTGGCACTAAGCACCGTCTCCTGTCCAGTGTCCAATTTGCATACACTATTGTCTGAAAACGGCCCTTTTCTGACCCCTGACCTCACTGGACGCAGTGGACGGCCTGCCACTTTTCAAAATACACCTCTCCCGCTTAGCGGAGAGTGTGGCGGTGTAGAGGGGGTCTCCCCGAACGCGTGCGTACCTCAGAAGTGCTGGCACTAAGCACCGTCTCCTGTCCAGTGTCCAATTTGCATACACTAGTGTCTGAAAACGGCACTTTTCTGACCTCTGACCTCACTGGACGGTCCGCCACACTTTTTTTTACACCTCTCCCGCTTAGCGGAGAGTGTGGCAGTGTAGAGGGGGTCTCCCCGAACGCGTGCGTATGTCACAAGTGCTGGCATCCCCAGCCGTCTCCGGTCCAGTGTCCACTATTGTCTGAAAATGGCAGAAAACGGCACTTTTCTGACCTCTGACCTCACTGGACGGTCCGCCACACTTTTTTCTACACCTCTCCCTCTTAACGGAGAGTGTGGCGTTGTAGAGGGGGTCTCCCTGAACGCGTGCGTATGTCACAAGTGTTGGCATCCACAGTTGCTCCGGTCCAGTGTCCACTATTGTCTGAAAACGGCACTTTTCTGACCTCTGACCTCACTGGACGGTCCGCCACACTTTTTTCTACACCTGTGCCGCTTAGCGGAGAGTGTGGTGTTGTAGAGGGGGTCTCCCCAAACGCGTGCGTATGTCACAAGTGTTGGCACACATGTCTGTCTCCGGTCCAGTGTCCACTATTGTCTGAAAACGGCACTTTTCTGACCTCTGACCTCACTGGACGGTCCGCCACACTTTTTTCTACACCTGTGCCGCTTAGCGGAGAGTGTGGCGTTGTAGAGGGGGTTTCCCCGAACGCGTGAGTATGTCACAAGTGTTGGCACACGTGTCCGTCTCTGGTCCAGTGTCCAATTTCTATAGGCTTTGCACTCCTTTGAACAGCATTTATCCATTTAGATACATTTTTTATCTTTTAAAAAACGTTTTTGTTACACAGAAACATAATATGTGTTGTATAGCTTCGTTTAAATGCTTAATGTATAGTTTTAATGTGCAAATGAACCGTTTTTCAATGGTTTTCAATGGTTTCTTTTTACTCTAGAGGGTACTCTTATTCTGAAGAGATCGTCAACTGGAAGTCTTATTTCTGCTCCGTTATTTCTGCTCACGGAACATAGCTGGTTATGACGTACCAGCGACGCAGACTGACGCTTCCAAATGAAAACGCAGTTTCAGTTCTAGATTTCCCGACTTCTGAACCTCTGATCTCCTTAACACAGAAAGGTCAAGGTGAGTGTTCGTTCATATGGCCTAGAACTGTGGCAGCTGACTGTAGATTTTAAAGGGTAGGCCTATATCACAAGCTGTGACACAATACAATACAGTCAGTGAAAGGGGATCTCTTGGTGTATTTCGGTTTGCTGTGTGTGGCTCCATATGTTAGCACATTTTCACTTTCACTTTCAGCGTTTACCATATTATAAAGAGGGAATAAAAGCCCCAGCTATTATTGCATCATTAATGTGTCTTTAATACAACCCAATGATTTCTTGAAACAAGATGTTTCACATGTAATAACAGGTGTATTGGCCTACTACATGCAGCCTACTCTCACTTTGCCAACTCCCATTGAACATTGAACTTTTATTACTGCTCACATGACATGTAGCCTATAGTAGCCTACCCTTACATTTTACACATTAATAGCCTATTCGTATTTAAAATTGGCTAAGTATTGTACAAGCAAGCAATTAAGTCATGGTGCCCAGACAATATTCATGTATCCAAGCCACTGAAATAGTCTGCTTCTGAAACCACATGCAGCTCTAGAATTTAGTGATTTCATAAGGTTCCTTTCTTCATCTCCCACAACTTTACTATTGTGCTGTGGGATTCTTAATAGGACTAGTTGTTAAAGATCTAGTCCTATTAAGAATCCCACATTCCGGCCTCTGCAAAAAAGCAATATCCCATCTCCAATTGGTACAGAACTCAGCTGCTAGACTTTTAACCAACTCCAAAAAACGTGACCATATCAGCCCCATTTGAGCTGCTCTTCACTGGTTGCCCGTTAATTTTAGAATTGATTTTAAGATTTTACTTTTGACCTTCAAAGCTGTGAATGGACAGGCCCCCCGTTATATTTCTGACATGCTGGAACCCTACAAGCCTGTAGGCAGCCTCAGAGCCGCAGATAAGGCCCTCCTGTAGACCCCCACACCCCAGCTCATCAAAAAGGGCGGCAGGGCTTTTGCAGTCCGGGCCCCTAAGCTTTAGGTTTTTTATACATATGCAGTTGTAATGATGTATTGCTTTGTATCATAACTGCTGTCTCACATTTCACAGATGTCTACTTATGCCGGAGATAAACTGAAACGCTACGTCTTGCGAGAGAAGATAACAAAGTTTACAGATCATGTGAAAGTGTTACAGATCCTTGACCACCTGCCTTGCTTGACCCCCTCTGACAGAGTGAGTTTAAATGAACTGGAGGTTAAAAGCTGCAAGTAAAAGTAATATTACTTTGACTTAAGTCAAATAACTGGACTTCACTTTTACTCGTGTAAAGTTGTGAAGTGACAATAAACAGTTGAAGTTGACACAGACATAAGAACGCAATTAAATGCATCATTAGGCTACTTGAAAAGTACGTAACATTACTCAGAAAATCGAGTCATGTAACCAGAATACTTGAAATGAGATAGGCCTACTCTTTACTTATTATTAAAATACAGCCATTACCATTCCTTGATGTTCATTTATTTAACACTATACAATATGTTGCCTTGGACTTTGAAACACTTGTTTATTATTTTGTTTAGATGGTAAAAGAAGATTTATCCCATTTTAAGGATACATTTATCCCATCTGTTCTGTTTTTAGTCTTCACAATTGCTGCCTTTATTGACTAATGCATGTTTTTGTTGCATGTTCCTTTCAAAACTATTACATTTAGGAAGAAATAGAGGCAAAGGAACAAAACAAAGGAAATCTTGTTGCTGTGCCTCTTCTTCTTAAATGTCTGACGAGGAGAGAGAACTGGGCAGAGGAGTTGATCTCTGCGTTGGAAGCATGTGAAGCATGGGATTTGGCTGCTGACCTGAGAAGGCTGTATGACTCACTGTATAGTAAGCATATTCTTGTGTTTGTGTGGAGATTTGCATTATTATATTATTGTATGGTATGGTGTATGTTTTGTTGTTTCCATGGCCAATCACATACAAGAAAACAGTGGATTTGATTTTGATGATTTAACGTTGGAGTAGTGTTGTATGTCATACTGTGTAACCTTTTCTATTCAATATTTTGTACATAATATTTCACTGGCATATATTTCACAATAACCATTCCACATACATTTATGTTCTCTAAACACAATTTTTAGTCGCAAGTGTCTGCTCCCGACACTATTGCCAAATAATGCAGGCATAGGAAATGTATTTATTTATGTATTTTAAAGTTAATGTTATACATACCGTTTCTAACAACGCAGTTGTTGCTTTCCAAAATATCCATTGCGCTAGAACTCTGGGAATCGCAGTTCTGGAGCAGAGATGTTGCCAAACAAAAATACATGTTACACTGTTGTATGACTCTAAAATGAATGCAATTATTATACAGGCTCAGGCTGTTTTGTTGTTCAAGGTCATGTTGAATTCCAAGCCTTGAAAGTACACCGTGTCATTAACAGTTTACTATCAAGTATACATTGTCATTAACAGTACATACAGTATGTCCCTAGCATTCTTCAAGTACCTTATTCTAATCTATATAAGTAATAGATACAGTACGGTACACTGCGATTAGGAAGTCATGGTGTTTAAATGGTGTAAAGAGTAACTTTCACATTTATTTACCTCCTTTGCTCTAGAACCCAAACCAAATGCTCCTGCAGCACGTGTCCATCTACCTCCACCACCACCAAGCAGTCAAGCGGCTGTAGTGCTCCCACCTCTGGCTCCTCCAGAGCCAGCTGCCCAGGTCTCACCACCTCCAGCAGCCTTTGCCCAGCCAGAAACCCCTGCACAGCCAGAGAGTGAGACACCACCAAGCCTGGCCGCTGAAGCTTCTGCCAAGGCTGCATCATCATCAGGTCCTGCTCCCCAGGCCCCACAGTCTCCCCCGATGCAAGCGGTACATCCTCAAGCAACACCTCCTGCTTCTCCTGAAACCCCTCACCATCCGACCACCACTACCTCACCGTCACCACCGCCTGTTCACCAGGAGCCAGAAGAAAGTTCTGATGTAGACCTTCAGGTTGTTTCTGGTGATATGGGTCCAGGTACTGATGAAGCAAGTGATGGAGATAGTGAGGTTTCTGGGGTCAGCTCTGAGGAGACCCCTGACCCAGAACCTCCTGTTAAGCCTCTTGTCAAACTCCATGCAGTTGCTGCTACATTACAGCCTCATGCTGTCCGAACAGCAACCTCAGAGGTCAGCCCACCACAGAGTCCTTCTCCTTCTCAGACAGGCTCAGATGAGACAGATGAATCTACATCCACTATGACACCAGACAATTGTCCAGTTCAAGAAACTGTCCCACCAAAGGACCAAGTCTTCCACTGGCTTCCGCTGGCTTCCGCTGTTCTGGAGCCTGAAGAACACTCTGACCCGATTGCAACACAGGTAAATAGAAAATGTCACCTTAAGCCTTAATTAACATATATTCAGCCGAAAAAAAGTGCTTTGTTTTTTCAGTTAAAAAAGATACTGTTGCTTTTTAAGAATTAGTTTTATTTATTTATTTTCTCATTTGTCATATTTCTGAAGGGTGATCAAATGCAATTCTGTGGCTGTGACAAGATACAAAAAATGTTTAGGTCTAAATTTGAATAATATTTAGCATTTGAAATTACTTATATTACTGTATGCCAGGGGTGTAAGAGTTAATGGAACTAATCGATTTAAACCAAATAATAATCAATAATTTAATACAAAATCCTTATTTTGGGCATTTCATTATAAGCAAAAATCTTAACACTGTGGTATAAAATAGAGCTTGTGATAATCCAGTTGTTGTCGATATATAAATAATTGATAGTTGCAGCCCTGCTGTATGCTCTCAGTCTTTTTTCCGACAAGGTTTGTCCTTTGAATTTAATAGATCAAATTGTGGCTGTTTATGGGGTATTTACTTAATTTTAGACAATTAAGGAAAGAAACACTTAAGTTTGTTCCCTGCTTATGATAAGAACTAAGACAGAGGGACGAATGGGATCTTATAGTGGCGCAAACCATGGATAGCTTCACTGGAGCTATTCCTTTAAACTTAGGTGCTATATAAAATAACACATTATTACATTCTATCTTAATTCCAGATCACTGAAAACTGTCAGCACACAGTCTCCACAGGAACTTCCACACTCCCAGTGGATGGTCAGAATGCTTCGTTCATTGATGAGGATGATGATAGGGAACTGAGTAAGCCTGGGCAGCTCCTCAGTTATCAAGCTGTTTCAAACGGTTGTCAGGTTGAACCTGGCATAAAAGAGGCACCCTATTCAGGTACCAGCTCTCGTCTAGAAATGAGTGAGTCTGTACTGACTACCCAAGTTCACCTCGCAACCCCAGTACCCTCCCCACCACCACGTCAGGAGAACGGTGTGGTCGAGGAGCTTTTGCCACACAATGAGCCTGAGGAGAATCAATATGAGTCCCCCTGTCAGAGCTCCCTAGGAGACCACGAAGTACTGTTCAATGTGGTTCATGTGTCTGAGCCGCCATCAATCCAAAATCAAGATGGCCAGACCCCAAGCATGCTGGGAAATGTGAATCTGTGTGAAACCAAACCTGTTCAAAATAACAACAGTGAGCCCGAGATTGCGATTGAAAGTCCCTCCTCTGTGTCCCTAGAGTTGTCTTCTCACAGTTGTGAGGTCAACCAAGGTGAGAAGGTGGTGGGGAATGGAGCCAGCATGTCGGAGGGACCACAGCTTCACATCCTCAAAGGTCAAGCAACCAGTGCTTTTGCCATGGAGCCCAATTCTGCACCAGAACTGCCTGCCAGTGCCACTGCTGTCAGAGTATCATTTAATGCTGCCTCCAATGAAAACTGCCACCCCTCCGAGTCCAGGGCAGCTGAAGTTGTGCTGGAGCTGAAACCACAGGATCCAGTGGAGGAGAAACCCTCTAGCAGCGTGAAATTGTCTCACACAAAGTACTTTATGACAGCTGCGGGAGTGGTCATCTTTGCCATCATGGCATGGAAGCTGAAGCGTTAAAGGTATTTAAATCTTGTGATGGAAGGGAAGAGAATGTTAAGTATTTTGAAAGAGGATATTATAGGGTATGGTCAGTGCCGTAGTGAAATCACACTGGACCATGAATGCTCAAGGCTTTCCCAGAGGTTACCCGTAGTAATTTCCCCAGAACTTTTAGCACTTATTTCATCATCAGTCTATTCCGAAGTTTGATTATGTTTTGTCTGTTTTCTTTTTTAAATGTTGAATGGTTTTATCCCTAAACTAAAAAGACCAAATACTATAGCCTACACCATTTTTCACTGGGCAACGCAAGCACACTACCCTCCCCAATTATTAATTATTAGGTTAATATTGGTAATCTAAATAATACATTATTTGATAATTTGCTCAAGTACATCCCCTGTTTCCAGGCTATGGTCTATGTCTACATTAGACTACATTAGACTGAGCTGAGCTCGCTATCTCTTCAAAAATGACAGACAGCAGACTCACAAGTATACAATGCTTCTCTCATCTAGAGACTGTCTCTCAGCTTTCATTGCTAATCAATGTTCATAGAACATTGATTAGACTGTTAGTGCCTTAGTGCTGGTATCTAGCACTGCACACATTACTCCTTTTGCTATTTGCACTATTATTGCTATATTTCAATTCTGGTCCATGCAGTAGGCATACTTGTCAACCCTTCAGTTTTCCCAGGATTCTCCCATATTTTAAACTTCTCTGTTCTTAATAATGTTTCTGTAAAATCACCTCTTTTTGTATAGTTTTCCTATTTTCCTAATTTTTTTAAAATATGAACTGAACTGTGTTTGGGAATGTTGCTTCCTTGTTTTGTGTAAGGCATACTGTATGTAAAGAAGGGACGGACACATAAATCACGTTCTGTGCCTTCTTCCTCCACACTGGTGAGGCAAACTGGAGTAAAAGGTTTGATGGAATGCATTGAAGTCAGTGGGAGTAGGGTGAACAAGCCTATGATTAACACTAGCTTTCAGCTGCAGTTTGCTTCCCAATGCAGAGGAACAAGAACCTAGAACAGCGGTTCTCAAACTTTTTTGGCTTTAGTACCCACTTTCCCTGATCTCTGAATCCAGGTACCCCCCTTTACCCGACAACATTTTTATTCCAAAACTGCAAGAGAAAACCATAGCATATGATGCTATGAATGAATGATAACTCACCTTTTGAATAATATCACATTACAATTAATAAATAGAGTGGAAGAGTTGCAATTGCAAAGTGCCTCCTGAACAGATTTATTTTGTACTGTGGCTATAAGATTTCAGTAAATCCATGTCAATATGTATTATTATTATATACCATTATTGCTTTCTATTCAGTTGTGCTAGTCCAGGCTTTGATTTTGTTTACCACTTCAATGATTTACAGGTATACATAGCGTTTGTCCATTTCTTTTTGTAATTAAGCAGAAAAGTTAAATGTTTTCTTCCATTTTCCACTTTCTCTCACATACCCTTTAGTACTGGGTACGTGAGAGAGAGTACAGTGACAAAGACTGCCCTCCCTGCCTGGCTTCCCCCCCACAAATCGAATGTAGTCCCAGGTTTTCAGAAGATGGCATACCAATTTCCTGTTCCCGACAGTTTCCCATAACTTTGTTTGAATGGCCTGGCAGCAGGGGCGTCACGGCCATTCACTGTGCGTATGAATTTTGTATTCTTTCTGAGCCAATCAAACCAAGCTATGGGAAGATGAACTGGAGTAGAAACAGGTATGCCATTGGCAATAGATGACACTTTACTTTTCTCATCACAGCATAAACATGTCTAATACTGTTCCCATTGCTCATACTGCTCACAGCTGGTCTGACCCTTTACTACTTATATTACTATTTACATTTTATTATACATTTATACACACACACACACACACACACACACACACACACACACACACACACACACACACACGCGAGTGTGTGCGCGCACACACACACACACACACACACACACACACACACACACAGTATATGATTAATTATTATTAATTATCCATACTTTACCATTATAGAAGAGACACTATTGGGTTATCATCCTAATGCATTTAACAGTAGCCTATTATAAAGACCTACACTCTGATTCCGCTTAATGGCATCATCCCTCCATAATCCTCATTGAATAACAGTCCCTAGAGTCATGCTCATTTCATCAGTTGTACATCAGCTGTTGATCTTTGATGAATGCCAATCATTGTGATGTAGTGGAAGCAGTGTTGTAAGGTTTGCACATGTATTTAATACGGGTTGATCCTACCTAAAGAGATCACATGATAAACAATCCTTTATTCGCTGATAGTTAACACTTAAGTAGTGATAAAGTCCATTCTTAAAAATGTGCAGCCAGTCAGACTCACAAGGCATCACATTTAAGGGGACAGTGGGGACCACAGAACAGAGTATGCGGTATGACTCTGAAGTCCTCTGGGACATGGTGAGTGACTCCCTGAATGAATATATAGTGCCATCTTCTGGTAAAACATAAGTATAGGTCGAAACTAGCCTGACACTCAGCCTGAATTTTCATTTCGTTTCACTGAATGCGAGGCTAGCGATTCAGGGGCTGCTGGAGCCAGGCTAGGTCGAAACACTTGTGTATTACTCAATGGATGGGATAGCTACCATGTGGAAACGACTAAAATAACGATAATAATGATAATAGTCTGTTTGTAAACTATAGCCTAGGCTACTACTGATCATAAAAAAAGTTCTGTTTTCTTTGAGGACTAAATGTATTGTTGCCCCAGAGAACAAATTATTCAAAACTAAACTTTGTTGTGGTCAATCTATTCCTGTTCATGCTCTCTATCTATGCGCTGTGAATACACGGCTTATTGTTCCCTGCTGGTCATTTTCTCTGCTGTGCATGTGAAAGGATTAGACTGCCCCGGGGATTAAGGACAGATGTAAACCCTCAAATCGAGATCCAATCTCGGAGCTCAGTTGGCATCACATCGGCGGTGGACAGAGAGAGAAGGTCATCGTGGGATTATAAACGCAGTTCCATCGCACGAAGCGGGTGTCACTCATAGAGTTATAATATATCGGTGTCACTCGCTAAAAAAAAATAACAACGCCACGCGTTGATAGCAGATCTGTTATTTTTGACGAGCCACTAGCCCAGGTCCAGAGCGTTAGGGAGTTCTCTCTAACGCCCTGCCAGGCGCTGTGCTCTGCTCATGCACCGAAAATGCTATTGCCGTGCGAGGTCTCCGTCTTTAGTAAAAAATAAACAAAATTACTTCGCCACTCACCGAAACAAAGCCTGTTTGTGTTGAAAGTCTATTCTCCAGGGTGGGAAGCCCCCCAGGACCCCACCTACTCTGTATAATACACTTTTTGGGCAGAAAATAAAATATATCCGCCAGACGGAAATTATTTTATTTACTCCACTGCGCTCTCTACAAATCTGGTCGATGGTCAATTTATATTGACCAGATCTGTAGAGGGCGCAGTGGAGTAAATAAAATACTTTCCATCTGGTGGACATATTTTATTTTCTGCCCAAAAAGTGTATATTACACAGAGAAGGTGGGGTCCTGAGAGGCTTCCCACTCTGGAGAATAGACTTTCAACAACACAAAACGGCCTTTTTTTCGGTAAGTAGCGAAGCACTTTTGTTTATTTTTTACTAAGACGGAGACCTCGCACGGCAGTGGAGTTTTCGGTGTATGAGCAGAGCAACGCGGCTGGCAGAGCGTTGGAGAGAACTCACTAACGCTATGCACCTGGGCTAGAGCTACACCTCCAGCGCCTGCGCCACTTTGCCATTGGTTCCCTCTTTTTACGCGCAGCTTTTTCGTCCAATAAGAAGCATTGACAAAAGATCTCTTTGAGAAGCAAACCGTTCCAGTCAGTCAGTCACCAGGCTGCTCTGCTCTGACAGCAAGAAGAGCCTTTCTATTCAAAGAGATTCACCGACTTGTGATCCTCTCAACACGGAAAGGTGGGTGTCTATGCATATGACATCAATACAAATATGATAACTACTTGTATTTATATATCCCTACATTGGACGGCGAACTATAGTAGGCTACTTTAATAGTGACATAGCCTGTATTAATATGCTAATCTCACACCATGCAGACATCATGTATGTTTAGTCAGAATAATGATTTAAAGCTCTGAACTTTCGCTGCGCACAGTTACTATGAAAGAGCCTGCAGCCTCCTGTCGCTAAAATGGTGTTTGTGCAGCCTTCAGGCAGACAGGCATGTCAAGCTGTCTGAGTAAAAGTTTGGGAACGTCTTTATTTCCTCTCATTTCATACAAGTTCATCATAACTGGTCTACTACTCAACTGGTCCAGATGCATTTTACTGTGTCGTACACTGGCCCTTTTTTTTGCAAAGCAATAGCCTAATGAGGACTTAAGATTTGACTAACAATGGCTTTAGTGATAGGTCTACTGTATGCTTGAAATCTGACCTATCTGAAAAAACAAGGAGTCTGCCAAGAAAGAACTATCATGACCTGATAGTTAGAGGACATTCTTTTGGCACAGTCCTGCATAGGCTAATGTCCTTGCCTCAAGGTGCTTTTTCCCTCCATGGCCTTCCACCTGTCTAGTTAATTTGCAATCAATCGTCAGGAAACGAATTAGTTGCTAATGGATTAACAGTATACCTATAACGTGTCACATTATTCCACATAGTAGCCTATAAATTATAATAGTAGCCTAATCTCTACATATAGAGATTGTAAGGCTTGGCTTCTGTGGGTAATAATACAAGATTGCTTGGAGTCCAGGCAGAAGACTTTGCTCCTTGTTTCCTGTCTGTCTTTAGTGTCCAGTGTCCACACATTGCATGTCAGCTATCCTTCACCTAGCTGGACTAACCAATAGATTAAAAGACTATAAACGTTAACATGCTCTTTGACGCAGGCTGGTGTTGACAGGACACCGCCACCCCGACTTAACTTGACAACAGATTATTTCAGATGACTGTATGGGTATAAACAGAGTCTAGGGTTTAGAGTGTATTCAATATACAAAACGACATGTGCTGGGTCTCCACTCAACCCTGAAAGGCCATTGGAATGTCATGAGGGGGCGTGTTTGGTGTGAGAAGAGACATGTATTTTTTGACATGTTGAAAATTGCCCTACCCACCAGTCATATTAGAGTCTAGAGGTCATTAAATGAGTTACTAGTCAGTCAGGGCCTATCAAACCTCTCCCTATTGAGAAACACTCTTTGAAATGTTTTATTTTCCTCCAAGAGAAATACTGGCATTTAGTTACCCTGTAGCCTGCCTCAGAATCAGAATCAGCTTTATTGTCACAGGTTTACAGAAGTGCATAGTTCCCATCGTATCGTTATTTCTATAGAAAAAAAGAAAGGGAAGAAGAGGGGGGGGGCAAGGGGTAAAGGAGATCAGTTGTGTCAGTTGGCTTCAGACTTAATTTAATAAGGGCAAGTCACAAGCTGTAGCCTACTACACTGCAGAGAAAAGGAAAAACGTTTTATTTCGGTTCGCTAGTTGTGCATATCCAAGCATATTTTCAGTTTCACTTTCAGTTTTCCAAAATAAGAAATACTGTAAAAGCTCCCAGCATTTGCGTCATAGTGTCTTTTAATTTAACTCAATGATTGTGTGTGAACCAAGGTGTTTTCCATGGAATGACAGGTCTATTACGCCATGATAGGCCTACTCACTTCCTAAAACTACACATTTTAACGTCTACTCAAGCTTTTTTGTGCCCATTGAACTTCAGACTCCATTTTAACCATGTTAGTTAGACCTAATGAAAACACATACATGACACAACACATACTGTGCTTCTAATTTGTGAGGGAGTCCTGTTTTTTCAAGTACCTTTTTCATTCAAATGAAAAAAGAAAATGAATGAGACAAGTAATTGAAAAAATACAGCCCCCTCTTGCATTAGGACAACATCAGTCACCAGAAGCAGAGACGTGTGTTTTCAATTAGTCTAACAGGGTTAAAATTTAGTTTGTAGTTCAATGGGCTTATATATAGAGGGGGGGGGGGGTCTGATAAAATGAATACCAAATCAAGCAACGTAAAAACTGGGGTGCGGTGCACACAAAAGCCAGAGTAGATGTAAATTGACCCCAGAAGTGTTTTAAAGTGAAATACCCCTTAAAGCTATAGTGCCCGGACAGTATTCCTGTGATCCAAGAGTAATGATATTAGAACAAACTGCCAGCTGTTCCCAGATAATATTCTGTGATCCAATACTTATTATATTAGATCAAACTGCCAGCCACTGAAACTTTCAGATGCTCCGGATAGAGTGCTTTCCTAAGGTCCATAACGTTACTAGTTAAACAATAATCAGAAAATAGCTTATAGGCCCTATGTGGTGAGTGGACTGCTTGCTCTCCTAAAAACCTATATCCTACCATATTATGCTATTAAAGGTGGTATATATGCACATGCAGTTGTGATGATGTTTTGCTTTGTATCCTCACTTCTGTCTCATATTTCAGATGTCTGTGAATGATGAAATGAATGAGAAACTATACAATGGCTACTTGCGGAAGAAGATGGCGTGTATTGCCTCCGCGGTGAAAGTGAGACAGATCATCCCTCACCTGCCATGCTTGACCACCCATGACAGAGTGAGTTCAACCACATGAACCCTAATGTCCCTATTCTGGGCATGTCCTTGACTCATAGGTGAATATTTGGCAAAAATAGACAAACATTCAGCAAAAATGGCATATCTACAAGCAACGCATTGTGAGCTTGTAGATCGGCTATTTTCACTATTTGACGTACAACTTAGTATATAGGGTTTAAGTTGTTAAATGAAGCTGAGGTTGAAATGATGCAAGTAGAAGTAGTGTTACTTACTGTATGTTAAAATTGACTCTAGTCAGATTAAAGGCACTTTAAAATAACTAGTAACTAGTAGTAAATGTGTAGTTTTAAGTACTCAGTAAGTTTAGCATTTACATTGTAGGTATTTAGCTGCCATTCTTATCCAGATTATCTTAGTGCAACTGCATGGCACGCTTTGTTACCATAGATAGATCACCTACAAGTAACCAACAGTAATAAGGGCCAAGTCATAATGTTTGAGGATCTGTGATCCTCCTGTGATCTCAGAGAATTATTAGTTCAGAACAGAATTATGAAATGGCACCGTGTGCCGGTAGGCCAAGAGCTTTGTTGAAGAGGTAGCAGGGTATTTCTTGATGTAAAGATGTGAGTTGAGGAGAGATATGGGGGTGGGGTCTAATTGGTTAGCCTGACAGAATTTAATGGGTTGAAAACAGCCCATGATGTTGAAATAATAATCATAATAAAAAAAGGAACATTACATAGATAATCTAGTCATTTAACCAGAAAACTAAATAAATAAATATTCACCCATTAACATTACTTGGTGTTAATTTCTTTAATCTAACACTAATCATATAGTACTGTATGTTGCCTACCTTTGACACTTGGATGTGTATCATTTTGTTTGGATGGATGGTAACAGAAAATTGATCCAGTTTATCAAAGGTTTGCATCTTTTTAAGTTTTTAGTCTTCACAATTGCTGCCTTTATTGACTGATTTTTTTGTTGCATGTCCCTTTTAAAACTATAACCTTTAGGAAGAAATAGAGGCAAAAAGAGATACCAGTGGAAATTATAATGCCATGCAGCTTCTTCTTGCCTGTCTGAAGACGAGAGCGAACTGGCCTGCGGAGTTCATCTCGGCGCTGGAAGCATGTGAACACACTACTATGGCCGCTGAGATGAGACAGGAGTATGACTCACTGAGGGCCCAAGGCAGTAAGCAGATCCTTGTGTTTGTGTGGAGATTTCGATTATTGTGTGCTTTTTAGTTTTTTGATGCTGTAACGTTGGAGTCCTTTTTTACTTCAAGTTAATGTATTGAGGCACAGACTGGTTTGTTGTTCAAGGCCAGGTTGAAATCACAGCCTTAAAGTATACCTTGCCATTATCAGTTTAGAGCTTACTATAAAGTATACCTTGTCATCAACAGTTTACCATTTCTCTATTTCTGTGTTTTTACCTGTGTGTCACCTCGTGATAAGTATATAATGTAGAATGAATAGTATTCTTCAAGTCCCCTTTTTATCTACATACAGTAAGTAGTACATCAGATATGGCACACTGTAAGATTTGAAAATCACATGTTTTTTAAACGGCGTGAAGAGTAACTTTGGCATTTCTTTATCTCCTTTGCTCTAGATCCCAACCCACCCGCCCCTGCAGCACATGTTGTCACAGCACATGTCCATCCACCACCACCATCTGCCAACCAATCGGTGTCCATTCCAGAGAGTGTTAGCAACAATCAAGCGGCTGTAGTGCTCCCACCTCTGGCTCCTCCAGAGCCAGCTGTCCAGGTCTCACCACCTCCAGCAGCCTCTGCCCAGCCAGAAACCCCTGCACAGTCAGAGAGTGAGACACCACCAAGCCTGGCCGCTGAAGCTTCTGCCAAGGCTGCATCATCATCAGATCCTGCTCCCCAGGCCCCACAGTCTCCCCCGATGCAAGCGGTACATCCTCAAGCAACACCTCCTGCTTCTCCTGAAACCCCTCACCATCCGACCACGACTACTTCACCGTCACCACCACCTGTTCACCAGGAGCCAGAAGAAAGTTCTGATGTAGACCTTCAGGTTGTTTCTGGTGATAAGGGTCCATTTCCTGATGAAGGAATTGATGGTGATAGTGAGGTTTCTGGGGTCAGCTTTGAGGTAACCCCTGACCCAGAGCCTCCTGTTGAGGAGACCCCTGACCCAGAACCTCCTGTTAAGCCTCCTGTCGAAGTCCCCGCTGTTGCTGCTGCATTACAACCTTTGCCTCCTCAGACAAACTTAGATGAGACAGATGAGCTTCCTGTTGAGGTGACCCCTGAACCTGGTGTTGATGAGACCCCTGACCCCGAGCCTCCTGTTGAAGAGACCCCTGAACCAAAGGCTCCTGTTGAGGTGACCTCTGACCCTTCTGTTGAGGAGACCCCTGACCCCGAGCCTCCTGTTGAAGAGACCCCTGAACCAAAGGCTCCTGTTGAGGTGACCTCTGACCCTTCTGTTGAGGAGACCCCTGACCCCGAGCCTCCTGTTGAAGAGACCCCTGAACCAAAGGCTCCTGTTGAGGTGACCTCTGACCCTCCTGTTGAAGAGACCCCTGAGGTGACCTCTGACCCAGAACCTACTGTTGAAGAAACCCTTGAACCAGAACCTCCTGTCGAAATCCATGCAGTTGCTTCTACATTACAGCCTCATCCTGTCCAAACAGCAACCCCAGAGGTCAGCCCACCACAGAGTCCTTCTCCTCCTCAGACGGACTTAGATGAGACAGATGAGTCTACATCCACTATAATGACACCAGAGAAATGTCCGGTTCAAGACACCACCCTGCCAGAGGACAAAGTGGCTCCCACTGTTCTGGAGCCTGAAGAACAGTCTGACCCCATTGCAGCACAGGTAAATAGAAAATATCACCTTAAAATAACGTGTCTTCTACTGAAAAGAGTTTCAGTTGAGAAATTGACATGTTGCATGACATGCATGACACGTCGCTGAAGCATGAATCAGGCTTGAGGGTGCAGTCACACCGAACTTTGATTCTGCCAATGCGGCGGATTCTGCCAATGCTTTTCAATGGAGCGTGTTTTTGCGGAAATCCGCAAATCTTTTGTCATATTTCTTTCATTATAAAATGGGCATTCAACAGTGTTTATGAGCCTGAGGGTGATAAAATGCATTTAAATCATAAATTGCTATGTCAAGACTCAAGAATACAAAGATGTTGAGTTTTGTTTAACCCAGTCACATTTCAATCAATTATACATGATAACTATGTTTTAAATATAAGTTTTAAAGTATGTGATAAGAACTTCACAAGTGGTGACGTCTCGACAGATTTGGTCTCTAAAGGCGGGAGATGCACAAATGATCCTTTAGCGGAGGAACAAACCATGGACAACTTCACTGGAGCGGAACCTTTAAACTTGGGTTTCGGTAAATACAGTACCAGTGTTAGGCAACTGGTGGCCCGTGGGCCAGTGGTGACATCTGGCCCGGCAAATGATTTTGTAAATAATTTACAATATCTGACAGTCCTACAAATAGGTGATTCTCAAAGTGGGGTCCAGGGGTCCTTGAGTGGCTTCCAGGGGGTCCCCAGCTAAATTGTCATTTGGAACTAAATAGACCTTTAAAAGGTCTGTAACTCTGAGAGTGTACAAATGGCATTTGTACACTCTAGGAGTTATGGGGGTCTGTTTCATACCAAACTGGAGATCCTTTTAATTCAAAGGTTTGAGAAGCTTTGAGAAGCTCTTATCATGCACTTTTATCCATGTTTGGAGTGAATCACAGGCATGTGTTTCATAAAGTTTCTCTCCATATCTAAGAAGAGACCTTGGGCTCCTATTCAATGAAAGAGCTTGTTTATCTCTGTTCAAAAGGGAGTATGTCTGTCTATCTGCAAGTGTTTTTTTTAAACAAAACGTCCTCATTCAAGAATGTATCCTTCACAAAATGATTATATATCTGCACCTGTGACATTTGATTACACACACAGTTCTATCAGTATGCAGTTAAAAACACACAAATCTTTCTTTAGTAACTTCTATAGCAATTAATATATTCATTATTGTATAAAGTTCCAGATCGTAAATAAACCTTTGATTGTGTTCTGGCCCATCATCTAATGACTTAGAAATAAATTGGCCCGAGGCCAAACTTACTTGCTGACCCCTGCAGTCTACTAACGCATGACATTTCATCTTAATTCCAGGTCACTCAAAACTGTCTGCACACAGACACCACAGGTACTACCACACTCCCAGCTGATGGTCAGAATGCTTCGTTAAGTGACGAGGATGATGTTCATGTGAGTAAGCCTGGGCTGCTGCTCTCAAACGAGGAACCCTGTTCGGGTAATACCGCTTGTCTGGAGTTCAGCGAAGCAGCAGCAGACTCTGAACTGACAACCCAAGTTACTGCTCCTGCTGTGGCCTGTTCAGGTGCTATCCTGGTTCACCAAGCAACCCCAGCACCCTCCCCACCACCATGTCAGGAGAACGGTGTGGTCGAGGAGCTTTTGCCCCACAATGAGCCTGAGGAGAATCAATATGAGTCCCCCTGTCAGAGCTCCCGGGGAGACCACGGTGTAGTGGTCAATGTGGTTCATGTGTCTGAGCCGCCGTCGATCCAAAATCAAGATGGCCAGACCCCAAGCATGCTGGGAAATGCGAATGTGTCTGAAACCCAACCTGTTCAAACTAACAACAGCGAGCCTGAGATTGCGATTGAAAGTCCCTCCTCTCAGTCCTCTGTGTCCCCAGAGTTGTCTTCTCACAGTTGTGAGGACAACCAAGACGAGAAGGTGGTGGGGAATGGAGCCAGCATGTCGGAGGGACCACAGCTTCACATTCGCAATGGTCAAGCAACCAGCGCTCTTACCAAGGAGTTCAATTCTGCACCAGAACTGCCTGCCACTGCTGTCACAGTATCATTTAATGCCGCCTCCAATGACAACTGCCACCCCTCAGAGTCTGGGGCAGCTGGAGCTGCACTGGAGCTGAAACCACAGGATCCAATGGACAAGAAACCCTCTAGCAGCACAAAGTACTTAATGACAGCTGCAGGAGTGGGCGCCTGTGCCCTGCTCATGGCATGGAAGCTGAAGCATTAAAGGGATTTAAATCTTGTGATGGAAAGGAAGGTAATGTTTTAAGTCTTTTGAAAGACGGTATGGTGCCTTATTGAAATCACACTGGACCATGAAGGCTCAAGGCTTTTCCACAGGGTGAGGTCATGGTTTAATCTTTACTCAGTAATATCTATCTATTTTCATAACTTTGATCGCTTATAATCATCAGACTTTTGCTAAGTTGGATTATGTTTTATTCGTGTGTTTTTTTCCTCCAAACATGTTGAATAGTTTTAGACCAAACAAAAAGGACCAAATACTATTGGCGTACCCTGTTTATTATTATTTTATTTTTCTCTCTTGATGAATTGACTAAAACTGAGTTAACTGAGTTATTTGTGTACTGAGTATAAATATGTGGTTTGTAAAGGTATACCTTGTGATATCATATCATGATATAGCGATTATGTAGTCGCTTGTCTGATGAGCACTTTCTTGTTAATGCCCTCGAATGAGTGTCTTCCAGATAAGCACTCTTAACTGCAGATTATAATGTTAAATATACTGTATAAAGATATTAGTGTCATCACATTCCATCGTTCTTGCTTCTCCTGTGTAGTAATTTAGTTAGTATTGGGCCTAGTGGTAGCTTATGCACTGTATTTATTTGTGTGTATAAATAAATATATACATGTCCTTGACAATTAAATTAAACATGAACTCTCGTATGTGGGTGAAATAAATATATAACATATTTTTGAAAATGTATTCCAAAATCTATTTTAAAAGGATGTTTGCACAATTGTATATTTTTGAAAGATGCATGCAAATATATATTTTCTGTATGGGTTTTAAAGTCTTCTGATATGTGAATTTCCAAACAAAAAAACAGCCATGTGTGACATGCTGTTTACAAATGGGTTATATACAGCAATACTGCTTCAGTAAGTGACCAACAATATGCACAAATATATTGTCTTGAGACTGTGATGTCAATGGATTATTTATCCCGTGAAAATATGAGTACGCCATTTTCTTTTCACTTTCTTTACCTGTAAAGTAATTGAATGTGTCATGTCTTGTTGGGTGAAAAGATGCTTATAGAGTTTATATTGATTTGGTATATTTAGATAATTGTTTTGCACATGAATAGGCAGTAGGAGAAGACAGTTTTATTTAACACCAGGGACGCAGAGGGCATTTTAGAACTGAAGGGGAATTTTCGCACGCTGCGTTTTTTTCCGGGTTTGTTACTTTTTGGGGGGGTTTTGTTACCTTAATTCGGTTAATTTGGTTAATTCGGTACAAAAAATGTACTCCATGAAGTGTAGATGTCAGAGGTTTTTTATTTTAACTTTTTCTTCATCCGCCCCCCCCCCTCCTGCATCCCTGTTTGTCACTCACTCATACTGTACAGGTACAAGGGCACTGGGCAGTAAATGTAAAAGGAGTCGATGCCTTATCATTACAGTAATAATAAAATATGTTTTATCTCAACTAGAATTATCTAAATCCGTATGCACTGCCTATGCACTGACGATTAAACCAATAAAATTTTAATATTTTTCTGCCATCTTTGTTTTATTTCCCACAGAGAAAGCACATACATTATTGTGCATAAGTTGTATTATGTATTTCTCTCCCACCAAAAATGCACTTAATCACTCATGCTTTGCAAGTATTTTATACAGTAGCCAACAGTATCTAGTCACTAGATACTGTTGGCTACTGTATAAAGTGTCACCGTCTCGTGTCTCCTATAGCAGTGGTTCTCAAACTTTTTCATGTCAAGGACCCCCAAAATTATATGTATTTGGCTGCGGACCCTCCATCCCAAAAAGGAAAAAAAATAAACGAACAAAAAAGATTTTGCACAAATTTGCGAGATTATTTTTTTTTTCCCCAGATGTACAAGCTCATAGAGCGGCACTAAGTGACGCGCTATGAGCTTGTAGATCTATTTTTAATAGCCAAGATATGGTTAAAGTTTGGCCATAAGATATGGCCAAAGTATATGATTGTGACGTTTTGCGATTGTTAACAAGTTTGCTGGGGACCCCCTATCCCCCGAGGACACCTGGGGGTCCCCGGACCCCACTTTGAGAACCAATGGATAGTTTTGTGTTCCATAAAACATTACAAGGTATTCGCGTGCGTGAGCAGTGCACGCGTACAAGCATAGCATTTGACTGATGCCTCATTTATGCGCCATAGTACGGCGGTGTCGCGCTGCGAAAATGACCGATCTACAAGCTCACGTCGTGTCACGGATGCGACCGATGTGAGCTTGTATGTCGGCTATTTTGGCCACGCGATACCGTCGTACGATGGAGTTTAAAACCGGGTTTGAGTGGCCTAGTTGCACTGTGATTGGCTGAGCCTTCCATCATCCACTCTGTGCATCCACTCCGTCCTCTTCAGACCAGTGTTGCCATGTCCGCTTATTATAAGCGACTATGGGCTTGTTTTTCTGTAAAGTTGCTTGAAAATATTGGCAGTTGCGGGCTGCGTTTTTTTGTCTTGTTTCTAAAGTGTAGTTGCTTATTTGGGCTTTCTTTCTTGTGTTGCTTAAACCAGTGGTTCTCAAATAGCTGTAGTATACAACCCTCGTAGACGTATTTATGATTCTGACGTTTTCAATCTACGAGAGTTGTAGGGTGCACTTCCTATAGTGCTTTGGACTTTCTGCACTATGCCCCGTAGACACTCCAAACATTGTACAAAATTAAAATAAAGGTGCTTACCGCCGAGCCCCAAATGTTAACTGGGTCTACGGGGTAGTAGTGTAATGTAATAATCCATATCTTTCAATAAAGAAGTGTTTTAATGCCGTCTGTGGCCGAACGCCATTTTTTCACCCTCGTTTACTTCCTGTTTACATTTAATGTAATTCCGGGTTTCACCGGATGCGCCCCGTCACTACCCGTCACTACCTCCCATTGGGAACTTCCGGCAGAATCGGCCACAGACGGCATTAAAACACTTCTTTATTGAAAGATATGGATTATTACATTACACTACTACCCCGTAGACCCAGTTAACATTTGGGGCTCGGCGGTAAGCACCTTTATTTTAATTTTGTACAATGTTTGGAGTGTCTACGGGGCATAGTGCAGAAAGTCCAAAGCACTATAGGAAGTGCACCCTACAACTCTCGTAGATTGAAAACGTCAGAATCATAAATACGTCTACGAGGGTTGTATACTACAGCTAGTTCTCAAACATTTTCAAATCAAGCCCCCCCCAATTAGTATTTGGCCACGGTCCCGGAACCCCCCCCCCATCTGAAATTATTTTGTCAGATTTGTGTTAAAATGTTTTTAAAAATATACAAAATGTTTTTTCAATTTTTCTTTTGAAAATGGCAGATCTACAAGCTCACAGCACGCGAGCTTGTAGATCTGCTATTTTCAAATATCGGCCTAGTCGCTTCTTTTGGGCTTGTTTTCATAGATCTGGTTGCTTGTTTCTCTCTCAAAAACTGGCAACACTGCTCCAGACCCAGACTGTCATGAACCTATATGGACGTTCAAATGACACCGCTTGGTAGCTGATCATCAAGCCAAGCAACTCGAGCTGCTTGGCATCAACAACAACAAGCCAGCGCAATCCAAAAGAAAGGGGCCGCCGACGTTAACTATTAACAGATCACAAAATTGCGACATATATATATGCCGCTAATAATTATTGTTTTTTTTTAATGGCGTTCAATGGCTATCAGCGCGACAATGATGAAGCCACCGACGGAGATGAAACGCCCACGAAGCAGATGCGGGCCACGATGAAGGAGATGCCGAAGCGTCTGATCCGCCTGAACGAGCCGGACAACGATGACAGCACCGCCGCCGCGGCCGCTGGAAGCGCCTCGTCCGACCGCCGCTCGTCCAGCTCCACCACGGCGAGGCAGAGGATGGAGCTGCTGGGGAAGAACAGGCCGCGTAAGTGTGTGAACATGTCGGGCCCAGTGTTGCCATATTCTTCGAGAGAAATAAGCAACCAGGTCTAGGAGTAAACACGGGAGGCTCGCCCCAAAACACGCTCACCCCCATTTTTTCTTGGACCGAGACCATGCAGTACGGTTCTTGTATTTCTGTATTTGTTTTTTACTGAGGATAAGGTTAGAAATAAGTTTAGAGTTAGGCATAGTTTTACTGAGGTTAAGTTTAGTAATATATAAGGTTAGCTACCCCCCCTACCCCCCCCCCTCCTTCATTTTCCTCTTTTGTGTGTATATATATATTTTTTTCTCTCTCTTCATACCAGTAACCTGAAAGTTGATTGTATGACATTCTGTATAGTAGTGTGTATATCTCTCTGTCTCATATGTCATCATGATTTGTGTGCATGGGGTTCTCATCTTAAACAAGCTGCGTGCTTAATGAGAGTTCCAGTAGACCTTGTATTGTGAATTTGTACTACCATGTCTGTTATGTACTGTCATGTACTATTCTCATGTCTTACTAAATAAACTACATCAATCAATCAGGTTTAGGCACCGTTTTACTGAGGTTACGTTTAGGAATAAGGTCAGGTTTAGACATATTTTACTGAGGTTACGTTTAGGAATAATAAGCTCAGGTTTAGAGATATTTTACTGAGGTTACGTTTAGGAATAATAAGCTCAGGTTTAGAGATATTTTACTGAGGTTACGTTTAGGAATACCAGGTGAATACCGCAGGATTTCCCCGGGGCGACTGTGTTTTGGGACGAGCGTTTTGGTATTCCATATGAGCACTAACATTAGCTATTTATTTGGAAATAAAAGCTCACAATGCGTCCCTAACCCTAAGATGGAGAGGTTATAGGGACAAATACATATTAATTTGGGGGTCTATGACATGAAAATATGTAAGAACCACGGTTTTAAATAATAAATAAATAAAAACGCAACCACCAATATTTACAAGCGACTTAACAAAAAAATAAGGCCATTGTCGCTTGTAATATGCGAACATGGCAACACTGGTGTCGGGCTCCGTGTATTCACTGGAACGGGATCGTTGTATGTATGTTTACAAAAACGGAAGGCGTTCCCGTGATGAAGGATATAGTGGTTGGAAAAACAATGAATGCTGCGAACGTGCCTTAGTCCAAACAAAAGCCCCATGTTGCATTCAAATGTTGGCTTTTAAAAAAGGCGATACAATGACCATTTATAATATGAAAATGTTGGCATCGGTGTTACACGACGTACAGCTAATGAACGCTATATAGACAGGACCTGATTTCCAACAAGATGGCGTTTGTACTGTACACATTGTACTATTGCTCCTGAGAATGGTTGCTTGCAACGATCAGGGGATACACACTGAACAATCGATCCTACTTTTCCTCGTTGTCAATGAGCATTTAAATACCCAAGAAAACACACATTTAAGTTGATATTAAAGCCTGTTTTAGGTAGACATGGCTTCTGTAATTATGTCCACTCCATTGTGTTATTTGTGTATCATTCCATACTGCAGTTCTGTAATCATGTCCACTCCATTGTGTTATTTGTGTATCATTCCATAGTATAACATACTGCAGTTCTGTAATCATGTCCACTCCATTGTGTTGTTATTTGTGTATCATTCCATACTGCAGTTCTGTAATCATGTCCACTCCATTGTGTTGTTATTTGTGTATCATTCCATACTGCAGTTCTGTAATTATGTCCACTCCATTGTGTTGTTTGTGTATCATTCCACACTGCAGCGTTCCCATGGTTTGGCATGGACATTGGTGGCACACTGGTGAAGCTGGTCTACTTCGAGCCCAAAGACATCACAGCAGAGGAGGAGCAGGAGGAGGTGGAGAACCTAAAGAGCATCCGTCGGTACCTGACCTCGAACACCGCCTATGGTAAGACGGGCATCAGGGATGTGCACTTGGAGCTGCAGGACCTGACAATATGCGGCCGGACGGGGAACCTGCACTTCATTCGGTTCCCCACGCACGACCTGCCAGCCTTCCTCCAGATGGGCAGGAACAAGCACTTCTCCAGCCTGCACACCACACTCTGTGCCACTGGAGGTGGGGCGTACAAGTTTGAGTCTGATTTCCGCACGGTGGGTCCACGGATAATGACCTTAGTTTTGTTTTGATGTTCTAGACCAGTAATTCTCAGCCTTTACAATTTCAAGGATTCCCAGTTTGAAATGCACAGGCCACTGACACCCATTTTATATGATTTTTCTTTTTATCTCTCGGACCCCAATCTACAGTGTAAAATCGCCTGTGTTCATTCAGATCTGAGAGTATAGATAGAACCAATGGACCCCATGCTGAGAGCCACTGTTTTAAAGTGCACAATTGTGATGGGCATTGGCAAAAAGAAGAGAGAGAAGGGTGACAGCATATTATAGTATGAGGCTTGCTGAAGCAGTCATTCTGGTAACACCAGGGGTGCAATGCCCATGGGACGGCCTTGCACAGCGTGCAGGAACCTATTTGACCAGGAGCATGCGCAGGCACACGCATAGATTTAAAACGACTTGAAATTCACACCTCAACAAAGTTTACAAAGGCTCCCGACTCACAGCAGGTACATTAACATAGGAATGAGCCTAGATGCATGTCAATTGTCCATTGTTTGACCTGTACTCTAGGTGTTAAGCGACATGTGCGTCACGTCATTAAAATACAGTGCAAGCACATCCCAAATGCAACACTGGGTAACACTGAAGAACACAATTCTAAAATTATGGATACATCACTTGTACAGATACAAGGCCAACAGAAGGTTAGGACTCCCAACATGTCAGAAACATACGTTTTGATTGATTGAATATTTTATTGACAATATAAAAGTACAGCAGTACGATACAAAAGCTGAATGGATTAATCACAAAAAGCCAAAGGCTTGTTTCTATTGAACATTCAACATGGATATAGGAAACTATACAACATACAGATGAGTAATCTAGTTTTCCTGCTTCAGTGTTTAATATTACTTTGGCCCTGTAAAAAAGTAAAGGAGTGGTAAAAAATATAACTGCTGGGGATTGATTATTTATTTGGTTCACAATTTCCAATTCTTCTGAAATAAAAGTTTCCTGTTTCACACACACACACACACACACACACACACACACACCCTGTTTCCTGCTATTCTGTTTGTGTGTCTATGCTGACACCAGTCATGCTTTCTGTTTTCTCTCTCTCTCTGCCAACCTTATAATTCCTTGTTGTAATGTAGGATGTGTGAAACAGTTCTTAACAGCCGATAGATTAGCATATACATAAACACGAGTTATTATAATCGTTCAGCAATAATTGTATTCTTACTATTTTAAAGATGGCTGACCTACAGCTCCATAAATTGGATGAGTTGGACTGCCTAGTTCGAGGGGTCCTGTACATTGACTCTGTGATGTCCAGTGGCCCGTCAGAGTGTTACTACTTTGAGAACCCAACAGACCCGGAGCACTGCATCCAGTTGGACTACACTTTGGAGAACCCTTACCCTCTGCTGCTGGTCAACATAGGGTCAGGAGTCAGCATCCTGGCTGTCTACTCTGAAAACAACTACAAACGAGTCACTGGGACCAGGTAATAATAACCATAATGGTAATTATAATTGATAATTAAATGGAACTCAAACTAGGGATGTAGCCGACTACATGACCAGTCTACAATTAAGGGAACACTCAGAAAACAGCCAAAACTGGCCACATTTAGATCTATAAGGCCAAACCTCAGCAGAGAAAAGAGAAAAGCCATTTGAAATACTTAATATATAATATTCAAATAAGATCTTATTTTAAATGCCTTGTCCGTGGATTATACTCATGGTTATCCTACAAAATTTATATCTGAAGAAATGTGTTGTTTTTGAACTGGTTTAATTTCTCATCTGAAATCCAAATGGTTCAACTTAAATTTGCTTTACCCTGAATTCTGTCTTAAAGACATGACTCTGGGATATAAAGAACCTTGAGCACTTAAGGAAGTAGGAAGATCAGCATCTATCTACATGCTGTGACTGCAGTGGGATTTTCTCACACATGTCTTTTCACTGAATAAAAGCGTGTTTTGCACAAATGATAGTTTAACAGACAAACAACAAAGTATTTCCCTGTCAACTAGCAGGAGCAGCACCGTCACATACAAGAGATAAACCTCAAACCCAGTAAAACATACAATCACCTTTCCAGTTGATGCTGGACAATGCATGCAATGGTCAATGTTTGGTGTCGGCTGCCCCCGTGACTCCCTGGAGCCCTGGTGTTAAAACTAACAAGATTTTTGAAGTTCCCAGATGAGGCCATTTCCTTTACTAGCCATTTGCTCATGAACTTTTTATTTTATTTTGTAGGTAGGATATCAAATTAAGTCAGTTGTACTGTAGGTCTAGTTACTCTTTGTTGTTTGGCTACACACACACACACACACACACACACACACACACACACACACACACACACACACACTTCACGGGTTTGTTTCCACTAGTGGGTTTTTTTATTGAAATTCTTTATTAGGAATAGCCCCTTGAGATGTAGCATCTCGTTTTAGAGGGGATCCTAGGTACAGGGTTTCTGTCTAGTGACTGTTTGATTTAGTTTGTCTGGCACATAACTGCTTAGTTCTCCCCTGAACACGATGCCCCCTGTGTTTTCTGTTAGAAGAGGATGTACAATATGGCCAGTTTTAATTAACAATTTAGAGATTTTAATCTAATCTTGTTGAAATTAGGATTTGTGATTGACCTGTATTTTACACTATTAAGTACTACTTGCTATGCAGTCACATGAAATCAAGTACAGTAATGTTACAGATGTTGTGTCAGAAACTAAGTGTGTATGTTTCTGTGTCTCTTCCCAGCCTTGGTGGTGGGACGTTTCTGGGTCTGTGTTCCCTGCTGACTGGATGCTCTAGCTTTGAAGAGGCCTTGGAGATGGCCTCTCAGGGTGAGAGCACCCGTGTGGACAAGCTGGTGCGCGATATCTACGGCGGGGACTATGAGAGGTTTGGACTGCCAGGCTGGGCTGTGGCCTCCAGGTATCCACTACAATAGTGTTTAAATTACATTTGACTGTTTCTAGTGCAGACGGGGAGGTTTCTAGTTTATGATGAGATCTAAGACTCTCACGATAATGCTCTGAACGTATTATGTACTTAACTTATTATTATTATAAATGTTTTTACATTTAAAAGATTCTATTGAGATGTTTTAATTATTGGCCATTTAGCAAAGGGGGCAACAACTACAGTCAATCACTCCCAACACAACACTAGCCAATACACCCACAAGCAGCCATTGAGTGACAGATCAATATTGGAGCATATTGAAAGCGGATACACTCTTTGTCAGCTCCGCGTGCACATGTGGCATGTCTGTGCAATACAAATATTAAACAATGAAGCATCTGAATATTGAAATTATGTTTGAATAGCAACCTGATGAATGAGCATCAAAATGTTATTTGAGCCAAGCCCTAATGGCAGCCATGATGGCTGCTTGCAATTGTATGATTCGCGCAGAACTAATTCACTCATTAATCCTTTCACTGAAAGGTTGAATGTTTGAAGATCCTCTCAAGTAACTATAACTTGGAATGGATAAATAGATGATGGAAAGCACTAGACTAAGTACGTCTCATGGCCTGCAAACGCTCCTATTATCCAAAACTTGTGTAGTATTGAATATATGAAAAAACTTCTAAACTATTGGGTACAGTCTAAAGCATAATGTTCCTGTTAATCTTCTTTTTTTTAAATGTGTGGGCAGTTTTGGCAACATGATGTCCAAAGAAAAGCGGGAGTCTGTTTCCAAAGAGGACCTGGCCAGGGCCACGCTGGTCACCATCACCAATAACATCGGATCCATCACCAGAATGTGTGCTCTTAATGAGGTTAGTTGGACACAGTGGATACAACCTCCTCAACTAGGTTTTAAGTATTATGATCATTACTCAAATTATACATTGAGAAGGCATATACAGAGAAGAGAAGGAAAATGACTTCTCAGCTTTAGCTGGGATTTGAATCCCTGCAATCACATTTAGGGATGATCCGAACAGAATGTTTGTGCCCAATGCGATCACAGATTTTAATTGCATGTATTTATTTACTTTGACATTGTACATGCTGAATTATGTCCATGCTTTTCAATTGTAAATTGCACATAGGCTAGTTGAATTTTATTCAAAGATCTGTGAGGCAATATTATTGCCCATATCACAGTATACGTATGATCTGCCTCCACTGTCGAGCACACTGCAGTCCCTCTAAACCACCAATAAAGCCTTAGAGTAAACTGGCATCACAAGTATGAAATATGCCTTGACATTACATTATCATTCACATACATTACAGTCATTTAGCAGACGCTTTTATCCAAAGCGACTTACAATAAGTGCATTCAACATAGGTAGGGAACGAAACTACTAATCACCAGAAGTCTTCAGTGCATTCTATTCTAAAACAAGCAACTAAGAGTATACCTAACGCTAAGGTAAAAGTGCAGTATATCAGCTACCTACTTTCTTAAACAGATGAGACAAATAGGAAAATCAAATGAGCAAGAGCTACAACAAATAAGTGTATCGAATAAACAAGATCCAATAAAAGAATAAAACAAGACATTATATCTTATTTTCTCTGTGCTTTCAGCCTCTTTACGGTGCTGCCTTGTGGAATCTTGATCAAGCAGCATTGTACAGGGCTATGAAGGCGCAGACGGATATCTGCTGTGTCACTGTTTATCCTCCATCATTATTTTTCCTCTGTCTAATCCTTTACTTAGCTTTTGTGAAAAGTGTAAAGTGATCCGAGATCATATTTGTCATTGCAAAAGTCTGTGAACAGGGAGTAACTTAAGTTTTCACAAAATTAAAATGATGTCCTAATTAGTTGCTCCCTTCTGTGTCTTTCTTCGGTGAAGAACATCGAGAGGGTGGTGTTTGTGGGTAACTTCCTCAGGGTGAACACGCTCTCCATGAAGCTCCTAGCCTATGCCATGGACTACTGGTCCAAAGGCCAGCTCAAAGCACTCTTCCTTAGGCATGAGGTAAGCTCTCCTGTCCCAGTAGGAAAGCAAGCAAGACAATTCACATTCTGTGGTTAATGGGGCTGCTGAATGAATCTTATCACATGGCACAGACTTAATTTCTTCAAGTAATTGTAGAACACTATGTATATCAGTTATATTGAACTTTTTAATTTAGAATGGCCATGGTTGTTGGTATGTACCATTAATAATCTGTGTGCCGTAATTATAATTACTTAATCATTTATCAACAGTAGATACAAACAGCTCGTGAGACTCCACCAAAATGGGAAAACTAATAAACAAAACAAAGCATTACTTAAAATAATGATTTACCATGGAATAAAACAACTTTATTTTTGTCTTTTTAGGGCTACTTTGGAGCAGTTGGGGCTTTGCTGGAGCTGCTCAATCCATCCTAAGCCATGCAGCACTTCTTACCTGAAGCACTGACCATTAGCACTTTAGAATCTGTCCAAATCGAACACTGTATCCCAAAGGTCAACGCCGTTGGTCCAAGGACCATTTATCCATTAGGAAGCCACCGCCCAAAACGTATAAATGAAGCCATGTAGCCAACTGTCTTTCTAAGTTCTTTTCCAAAAGTCCTTTAAAAAAATCACCACGGTTGCCTATAATTTGGTTAAAAACCATCTGTGACTGCATAGACTAGTCTCAACACTTACTGTACTCTTGACAGAGTTTTGAGACCTGGTTAAACAGTATTTGTAAATCATTACTGTAGTAAAAAATGTTGCTCCATGGTTGTCAGATAGTTGGCATTTGTTTCCTATGACAGTGCACAGATTACCAGAGCATAGAACAGTAAAACATATTAAATGACTTATGACTATCTTAACCCAACACAATAGATGTCACTGGAGTAAGCCCCACCCATGTGGTTCTCCTCGCAAAACAATCAGAATGGTTTTCAACTGCTCTGACCGTTGCATGTTTTCATGTGAGTACAAATACCAACTCTGACTAAATTGAAAATGGCTATAACTTTATGTTCCACATTGACATTTAGAAAAGCTGATGAAAATAACACTGCTTTTGTTATCTCGTTTTCCCCCTAAACTTTGGCAGCTTTGACCAATTGTATAGTCACTTTTAATTTCAGTACTCCCCTAAAATGACTGTTACATTGGGTTTGTGCGTTAACTGAGACACTGACTGTTACATTTTTTTGTGCGGCTGATTGTGTACACGTGAATAGAGGCATATTGTAGAATTTTCAGAGCTGCATTAATTAAGAGTGGCATTTTGGACACAATACCATATTGGAGGGAGGACTGAGCGACATAGGAATATACCTAAAGTCTGCACACAGGCTGGGTATTGAAATAATGCAATGAAAAGGAGCAAGGATTAGGATGCAGAGGTGATTTTTCCTTTGGCTGTCACTCCTTCCAACATGGCAGCACGTCCGTTCTGGAAGCCAATCTCCACACTGTTAGTGTTACAGCACCTTGTCTATTTGAATACTTCTTACCTGAGGACATGTCTTTTGTTGAGAACTCCATGCCTGCAGGTAAAGAGTTAATTAATGCTTATTTACCAAATTGTTCAGAGACACCGTTTTAAACCCTTTTCACTTTACGCTGTTTATTTCAGTTTTCCATTCACTGCCTCGCAGAGGAAGTTGTTGCGGTTTTGTGCAATTAGCAGGGATGCACTGAGAAACCAGACCACTGCTAGACAGAAACAAAGAATGTCAGATTTTCTTCTGTATCAAAAGTCGATACAAGCCGTGAACCTCTCAGGAATAATATCCTATTCTCACAAAGATGTTAAGGGTACACCCAGCCATTTCTACATATTGAAACAAATGGTCTACTTGACATTACATTGTCAAGTAAAAAAAATAACTGCGGTACACAGTATGAGTCAATACTGAATAGAGTTGTCCTCATTCTTAGACTGGAGAACACCCATTGTTGCATCCTCTTTGGCAATAGATGTACACAAGATGGCAAAAAGTGAAAAGGGGGAGATGAAGCGTACTTAGTTTGAAAAGACTAGACATTTTTAATGTGCATTGACTGAGCCTACAGGACTAGACAAAGGTCTAGTAAAATCAACCAGTCCCCTTTTGCCCCATTGAGAATAAATGAGACCTGAAGCGTCATGTTTGTTCAATAGCCTATAAACAGAAGCACTTTTGTTTTTATAACATAACTTTTCACATCAGTATTCTGTGGAAAAAAGCAAAGGGACCATGTACAAATTTAAGCTGGTTATTCATACACTGCCGTCCAAAGAGGTTTGAATTGATTTGGGACTTGTAATAGCCTAGTTGCTTTGTGTTATCAAAGCATGCATTTTAGTTCTTCAGGATCAAGGTCCTACTGTTTGTATTTAGGTTTCTTATTAAAGTGCCTATGGTGTTTTTTGTATTGAATACAATTATGGACAATCATACGATCACATCGTGGATTTGTATACTAAGGTTTCCCTCTGTTGGTGAATGACATGGCAAAATAAAATAGATATTTTTATTACAGAATACTGTACATGTTCTTACTGAAATGTAATAAATGCTCATTATTTTCATATCGACGTGATAACGTGGGCGTCTTATTTCCCTTACAACAGTTTGTCACAGCAGAAAAATATATATTTTTCTCTTTCCAGAAGCCAATTCAGATCAAACTATTTTCACTTGTTTTGGTGGATTTTTTCCAGGTGCTGTTTTTTGTATAGCTTATATATATATATATATATATATACAGGTCTGAAATAAGTCAGTCTCTTTACGTTACGCAATAATGAGTAAAGGCGGTTCTATAACCATTCATGAAAGAGGATAGTGTCTTTTCCAGAGGAAAAATCCAGCCCCCTTCAAAGTTGTGTAAAAGTCCACGACAGTGTTGCCATGTCGGCTTACTATAAGCGACTTAGGGCTTCTTTTTCTGTAGAAAAAAAAAAGTTGCTCTGTACAAATTGGTATTTTCGGGTTGCTATTGTTTGGGCTTGTTCCTAAATTGTACTTATTAGGCTTGCTTCAAAAAAAAAAAGATTTAGACTAGTGGTCTCAAATATTTTCATGAAAATGTTTTGTGCCAGGGAGCATTTGTGTTGTTAGACTGTTTAAAAACATATGCCAAATATTCCACATTTTATTGCTATAGTTTAAATAAATAAAAAGTGTATATATATATGCATATAGGTTTAAAAATGCTCATGTGGCCTAAGTTGCTTCTTTTGGGCTTGTTTTTATAGACCTGGTTGCTTATTTCTCTCACACAATCTGGCAACGCTGTCCCCCCTCCCCTCCCCATCCCCTCCCATCCTCAGTGAGGGTTGTACAGCTGGCAATTTACAGACAAAAAGACTGAAAGGCATAATTGGCTGTTAGGTGGAACCTCTTGCCTCCGCAAATTGGTGCCTTTTTATTGGGAGATGAATTAGTGCAAGTTTGGGATGTTCATTTTACAGTTTTATTACGGTTTTTAAAGTTTGCGAACTCCTGGATCATAAAAGAAAGGCTAATCCTGGAATTAGAAGGACCGTTATAACCCTCTTCAGGTAAGAAAGTGAAAGTGATCTGATTCCTTAGTGGCGACCGCGATCAGACTTCTGGACGAGCTCGGAATTTCGGTGTTTAATTAATAATCGGGAAAAAAAAAGAAAAATCACGCGACTGGTATGACCAGAAATCTAAACTATAGGCCTACTTATTTGGAGCATAAAAGATGCGATTCGCAGAGAAGACGGTTGAGTTATTAAATGACTACGAAAATTATTCATGCTAATTATTACCAAATACACATATTAAAATCCTTTTTTTGTTTAATGTGTCAAAAGGCATATTCTTCGAATAACTTCAGAGTCTATCTGGAGCAGTTGCCAATTAATGTCCTATTTCAGCTTCCATTTCTTTCTACAGCCAGTATAGACGAGCAGAGCGATATCCTATCTGGAATGTTACAATCGGAAAGAAATGTCTATCCAGTGCCAAACAATGACCTAAACAGACTCCTGAATTTCTTTTACAGTGGTGTACTCTAACCAGTGGTGGAAAAAGTAGTCAAATGTTTTACTTAAGTAGAAGTATCCATACTATAATATAGAAATACTAATACAATAAAGTCTGGAATTCTAAATTGACTTGAGTATAAGTACAAAAGTATTGACATAAAAAATGTACTTAAAGTACCAAAAGTAGAAAGTACTCATTATGCATAATTTCAAGTTTTCAAATGCATAAATGCCAGGGGTTGTGAGCTTATAGGGCTGAAGTGGTTAATGTATGTTTTGTTATAATCCAAATCTACAAAGTAACTAGTAACTAAAGTTTTCAAATATTTTTTGTGGAGTAAAAGTACAATATTTGCCTCTGAGATGTAGTGGAGTAGAAGTCAAAACTGGAAATACTCCAGTAAAGTAAAAATACCTCAAAATTGTACTTAAGTACAGTACTTGACTACAAGTTACTTTACACCACTGACTCTAACGTCTGGTGTAGTCTATAATTCTGTCCATATGTGGTGCATATCTTCCCAAATGTGTTCAACCAGACAGTCAAACCATAAAAGAAAGAAAGACTTCCAGAACTAGACTATGTCCTTATGTCACTGTTGGCTCTGGGGGAAAAAAACAATAACAACCACTAGATGCTTATTTGAGTTGACGTTGGCTGACTTCTCACACTCCAAAAAAAGGGAAAATAACTCTATAGCTTATCTAGATTGTAGGCTACATTGAGTCTGGGAGAGATTTCAGAAACCGGCAGCAACCAAAGGTTTTGTGTCACTAAAGGAAGTTTCACTGTGCTGCTGATGGAGTTCTTTTGAATCTACCAAAGTATAAACAGTGAGACACTCTGATTTCATTAAAAAACAGGTCTCAAGTTATAACAACACAGGAAGGTTGCCCTGTTTATCTCTCAGTACCTCTGTCAAGGCAGAAATGTGTAATTGATGAGAGACAGAATGAAGATGCAGAATGAGGATGAGAGGAAATATCTGTAAAAGTCAATATGAATGGACTGAGAGAAAGAAGATGGAGTGAGATAAAGAGTGGAAGAGAAAAATAACTGAGTGTGTGAGAGAGAAATGACAAGGCGATAGTTTGACAGATACAGAGGGAATAGGTGGTCTGTGTGTGTGTGTGTGTGTGTGTGTGTGTGTGTGTGTGTGTGTGTGTGTGTGTGTGTGTGTGTGTGTGTGTGTGTGTGTGTGTGTGTGTGTGCATGCGTGCATACATGCGTGCGTATGTGAGACAAGTTAGTATTAAATATGCGTATCCATGCCATACACTGTGAAATTGGACTCAGATGTCTCAGCGAGTCTCAGACATGTGCTGGAAAGGGTAGCTTTAGTTTGTGGTCTCTGGACAAACACACACACCACACTACTGTATGTGTGTCTCTAGTGGAGCAACCCCCCCATTGAATGTTCCACTCTCAACCACTGCAGTGTAACTGTCAACTTATCAATAGCAGTCTTATGCACAACTCAGTAGGTAATCGAGTGGTAGCCTACAGGAATTTATTTATGAATTTCACAGTAAGGGTGCCTGGATTGGTCATACCATACATATTATCTAGCTGGTTGGCCAGGATGGTTTGAATTGGCCATATTCATGTGTCATCCATGTTGCTCTTATGACATAAGTTTTCAATTTTCTTAATGTATGACATTACGTGCTTGTCTGTCTCAAGACATGTTTCCTTTCCCACAACACTATGGCTACTGTGTACAAGCTCATTTAGGGCTGCTGCCCTTTGCATGTTTGTGAACAGACTAGACACTATAGAGGCTTATCGTCATTTAAAAAAATGGTCATGCTGCCAAAATTATGCTGAACATATTTTTATTATCTCCTCAAAGCAGCTTTTCTCACTGTAGCATAATCCTAAATCTTCAGAAATGACTGGGACATTGCAAAACGTTGCACTTTAAGAGTACATTTATTTCCTCAGCAGTTAGCCAACCCTGCATTTCTAGCATGGCATCTGGGATTATAACAACCTTTCAGAGGTGACTATGACCACCGCAGGTCACAGTAGGCCACCCGTGATCAGCCATGTCAGTTAAGGCAGAACCATTCTTAAATTAAATTGAATAAACCCCACAAACAATTAATCTATTTTGTGATAGCCTACATGTTAACTTGATTGTCATTTGAGGCTCATGCATGTTTAAATGTCTGCTGCTATTCCGTTCTCCATTAGAGTCAAGTAAACACTGACCAGATGTTTTAACTCAAGCAGCTGGAGCAACTCTACACTCTTACATCCATCCCACTTCTAGGAGAAGTCACTCATCCATGTGCTCTGCATACCTTCAGCTCCTTTGTTTCATGCCATCTCAGACTTGAGCTCAAGCTCTCTGCAAGATATATTGAACCACTGAAGTGTTTATATATCTGTAATAATGTGGTACTCTTGTTCAGGGTGCGCGAAAATGAAGCCAGCCAATAGCTTGTACTTCACGACCGTGGCTTGTTAGATAGAGTCCTCTTCCAGACAATTTTTGTGTAAAATGCAGGTGTGTACGTAAATAAATAAGGAAGTAGGGAGCTTAGACCTATCTATACTTTTATATTGTGTATATATCGATGTCTAGTCTCACGTAGCCAGTCGATCAGGGACCTCCGTCTACTGAATATGTCTGGTGACATCTAAATTCAATGAATGGCCTAAAACTGTGTGGAATTCCGAGATAAAAAAAATAACAGCATGGTAGAATCATTTGGTTTTCAAGGCAGTGGGCGTAGGTTTGTTAGCATTGGCTTTCTCTGCTTCTAGCCCATATTGAATTTAGATTTCCCCAGACATATCAGTAGGCAGACATTTCTGATTGTCTGGCTACGCAAGACTAATTCATGTCTAAAATACTGTCACAGGTGTTGTTACACTTCCATTACCAGCTGCATCTCAGTTGTCTCATGGCTTTATAATCTCTTCTTATCCTCTCGCTTCCCCTTTATCTACATTATCCCATTTATCATTTAAATAGATTCTATAAGTCAATTAAAATACAGATCAAAGCTTTTGCCAGTTTTTTCTTTTTTCTAGGAAAGAACATGTGTTTTTAATATTTTGTACACTCAGTCTATTTAAAACACATGGAGTGTCAGGTATGTATTGGCCTTGTACTCACCTCATAAAAGTATTGCTTATCAAAGCAAAAGCTGACTTTAATTATGGACATATTCAAACAATTGTTTTAGATTGCATCATTTGACTTCACTTAAACCAGTCTGTTACTGACTTTCTACATTTGACCTACAACTCAGTTAATTGAATATTGCTATACAGTAAATGCATTATCGAAACTGTATACTGTACATACATACATACATCATCTTTATCATAATACAATTACACGTTTCCACCCAAACATTCAGGTGACAACATACTGACCTTTAAACCTTTAACCTGACTTGAATTTGAATTTCCATATCTGCAGGTGCAACGATGGAGAATTCGAGACGGCGGCAACATTTAGCCATCAGCCTTCTATTTGGGTTGTGGTTTCCTTCCTGCCTCGCCCAGACCACGCCCTCAGCCACAGCCTCTGTCGTGACCACAACCTCCCCCCAGCTCCGCACCACCCCGGCCCCCGAGCGTCTGAAGATCAGGATGGTCGGATACCCCCGCAAACACAACGAGGGCCGCATTGAGATTTTCTACAAAGGAGAGTGGGGTACCATCTGTGATGACGATTTCTCCCTAGCCAATGCCAACGTGCTCTGCCGCCAGATGGGTTTCGTCTCTGCTACGGGCTGGACACACAGCGCCAAATATGGAAAAGGCCAAGGTAGGAAGCATTGGCATGCATTAGTTATTTTGTTGCTATTCAATACCTTAATGTTTCTGATTTGGGGGGAAAAAATAGGATTTGTGCACATGGAACCTAAATCTCAATTTCCTTCATGTTTGTTTGAAACATAGCAGAAGTAGCACTATGTTACTTTCCTTTCCTTTTCCTTTTCTACCCCGGATTTGAACCCGGTTTTGCACAAGTGCAGACATTTTTACCATTGAGCTAATAGAGCCTGCCTTCTTGCTCAGGTTATAAATTGAATCTGGACCTTCAGGTCAAAATTCATGTCAGATCCTTTGTCTAGGTGAGACATGACCTTTGACACGATCTAAATGTCTCAAGAAGAGCAGGGAGAAAAAATAACATTTTGTATTAACATATACTCTACTACCATACAGATTGGACAAAATTGCATTTTACATAGTGCCGCTTTAAGATCAGATATTTTTATCTATATTTTCTATTTGTTTCCCCAAATCAAGATCAAAATGATTGATGAATTATTATGATTTTTTTTTTCATTGTCGTAGATTATTTTACAGGTTTAAAGGCACTGCTGGATAGCTGGATAGATTAGTATTGAAAAGATTAATATTTTTGGTGGAGCTGTGTAGTCGTGCAAATGGTAGCTAAAACTCATATTACTTTTGGCAGGTCTTAAAATATTGGAGTTTCTTGAATTGCTGCATTCCCAGGCTCGCCTCAAAAATATACAGTCTTCCAAAAATATACAGTAGCGAAACAAGAACATTTTGTGGTTTTAACATTTAAAGCATGTTGAACCAAATATTCCTAGGATTATTTTGGAGCTGCTACTGTATATTAACCTGTTAAAACCGGGAAAGGAGCTGTATCATTTTAGATTTTTGCATTGGCTATTCAAAAATAGTAGATATACAAGCTCACAGCGCGTCACTTCATGCCGCGAGCTTGTACAGTACATCTGCTATTTTTGAACATTTTTGAAACATTTTGAAAGGGTTTGAAAAATGTTGAATAATATTTGATTTTTTTAACACAAATCTTGTCTTCTGGGGGTCCCCTGGCACAAAACATTTTCAGATGGGGGTCCGCGGCCAAATATATATCCATTTGGGGGTCCTTGGAACAAAAAAAGAGAACTATACTGGTTTAGAAGGCATTGGTAGAATCGGCCTCAGGTCTTAATCGGTTAACTGTATGTTGCCCGTGTGCAGGGAAGATCTGGCTGGACAATGTACAGTGCAATGGAGGCGAGAAGAGCATCGAGCATTGTAAATCTCGGGGCTGGGGCAACAGCGACTGTACCCACGATGAGGACGCTGGGGCGGTGTGCAAAGACGAAAGGATACCTGGCTTTGTGGACTCCAACATCATTGACGTAAGCCTCCAAAAATACTTTTCTTTTAGATTATGCCATAATTTGCCTGGTCTGGTCTGTGTGAGCCTGCTTAACACTATAGCTAAACTCTGCTGCTGTAAGCCCACAATTGCAGTGACAATGATCGTAAACATTCTGGGTTAGTGAGGCTGAGAGCTTGTAAGAAGCCTGTAAAAAAAATGCTACCACTTTGCCCTCACTTTACCTTGCCAATATACTGTAGGTTTTTAACTCACATTTTATGCATCAGTACAACTCCACCTGTTTCCATATGTTCACCCCTAGTGAACATATGGTGGTAATTAGCCTATAGTCTATACCATGTGTGTGCAATCATTAAAAAGGCAGCAGGTTGTCCAACTCTATGACTAGAGTGGTATAGTCAATGGAAAGGTTTTCCAGCTAAACCTGCTAGTCCCCCATTTGCTTGCCCAATAGCCTGTGATGCATTTTTTTTGGTGGACTATTCTGAAATGATAAGGACATTTTTTTATTCGTAAAAAGCACTGCTGAGAATAATGATGGGTGTAGGCCGTTGCTTTAACTATAAGCCCTATTTTATACTTTGGCTATTCACTAGCTAGCTGATCTACAAGCTCAAAATACATCACATTGCGTTGTGTTGTGAGCTTATTATTGAGCATTTCTGCATATGGCATGGTGAAAGTGGTTAAATTCATTGAAGGAGATAGTGACTGGGAGATCACAGGTTTTATCCCTGGAACTGGGAAAGTCGGTGAGTAACACTCCTTTCTTCCCACAACTGTGGCGTACCTGAGCAAGTCACTTAACCTGCAATGGCTCCATAGTGGCCACCATGGCCAATAGCAAAAGGCTGTGGTTTCTAATGTGCACCTCTCGGACCCCAAAAGAAGAGCATGCGTGGTCAGCAACCTCTCCATAGATAAAATAGGATAACAGGATAATAAATTGAGGGCTACAATTAAGCACCATTTGCTTCAACACCAGCATATTCATTTCCAGCTGTCTGCTTGCCTCTTTTTTGCAGTCCATGTTCATGAACGAAAGGTCTGAGGTGAACAAGGTTAGACTGGGGAGCTCGTCACCACGGTTCCCTGGAAACAGCAGGAACTCTGCATTCTAACTGGACAGCAGATCCATTGAAATGGCTTGAATCACTGCCTTTTGATTTGACATGGCATCCCTTGCCAAGGCACTCTGATGTGCAGTATTTAAAAAAGAAGATGGTTTTCCTAACAGATATTGCTTTCTCAAAAGCCGAGTTTTTGCTTCCTTCTTTACGTCCATCCTGTTGTTATGAGTCAGACTCTGTCAACTGTGGCGTCCAGACAACAATTTAGGAGTGCAGCCAGCTTCTTTTCCACTTACTCAACATCGCAGTGACTCAGTGAAAAGCTGGCAAGCAGCGCCACCACATCACTTTAACCATTTACAAGGTGTTAGCGAGGAGGAGATTGGAACCCCCCATCCAAGATTATGGTGTGTAATGGCTGTGAGTGTGACTCACATGAACCATTTACAAGACGTTAGTGAGGAGATAAGAAGCCTCAATCCAAGATTATAGTCTGTAATTGTTATTATGACTCTGGGCGGGGAGTCACAACCATTACAGACAATGATATGTACTCAGTGAATCAGTCAAGAGGTATGCTTAACTTTAAACCTTTATTCATTATAGCATCTTCATAGAAGACTACATGTCTATTATATCTCTCCCTGCATGTGTTGGCACTGCTCATGCACATGCATGCATGCATGCATGCATGTGCGTTTGTGTCTATTTGATGTTCGTTTGTGTAAGTGTGACTGTAGCTCAGAGTCCACTACAAAGTTGGGGTTTCTTTCAATCCAATCAAGTGAAATACTCTTTTGGTGGATTATCAATCAATCAATATGGCTGATTTCAGCAACATTTCACAACAAATGTTTGAAGATATTTGAAGGGAAGAATTAAATCCCTGAATCGAATGAACCCAAAATTACCTGACCTCCTCAAACCTGTTTGATTCCCAACAGGCGCATGTTGATGAGAACAAGATAGAGGAAGTGCGGCTGAGGCCAGTGGTCGCCATGGCCAAGAAGAAGAAGCTCACCACTGAGGGTGTGGTGGAGGTGAAGTACAAGGATGGCTGGGCTCAGATCTGCGATGTGGGATGGACACCCAAAAGCAGCCGCGTGGTCTGCGGCATGCTGGGGTTCCCGCACGAGAGGAAGGTCAACAAGAACTTCTACAAGTAAGTGAACCTTTCCCATGGAACGATGACATTTCCTTAACCTGGCGAGGGGAAGTAACGGTGCTTTGACCAAACCACAAGCAGACTTCTCAGGCTTTGTCAGATAAAGACCAGTGTTACTTACTATGGACATGATAGGGACAGGCTAAGCAGACATTCCTCACTGTCTGCCAACAGCAGCGGGGCTGTCCAGCACACGTGACAAAAGAAGAAGACGAGCCTCTGTTTGTTTGTCTTAGTTTATTCAACTTGGGAGGATGTTTGTGTTTTTCTAGGGACAGAAAAGAGATGGGGGGTTTCTGTTTCCCAATCAAGTAACGTTTTGTGTTCTTGTTTGTTACTTTGTAGAGGAGACTGAGGAGCATTTTGTTAACTGTCTGCAGTGATGGAAAACTGCATGCGTGCGTGTGCCTGTGTGACAGCTAGGGAGATAGATTATCTCCCTAGTGTGTGTGTGTGCGAGAGAGAGAGCAAGAGAGAGAGAGAATATATATTCTTTCCAAATGGGGGTCCATTTGTACACTCTCAAAGTTAAATTAACACTCAGGATTTTATGGACTGGTACTGTAAAAGCATGTTATGAAATATGACTTTGCTATGGTATACTGCAGATCACTGGTTCTCAACGTGGGGTTCAGGGTCTCCCAGGGATGTTTGAGGGGGTTCCAGGGGTCCCCAGCTAAATGATTGATAGTTAGAATGCAAATGGGTCCAGACAGTGGGTCCAGAGAGTGTACAAATGGAACCCAATGGAACCTTTCTGTCCCTCATTGTTAGAGTTAAATTAGCACTGAGGATTTACTGTGTAAATTGGCGTTACTGAGATTTAAAAAATCATATCCAATGGGGATCTGTGGCCTAATGCATATCAAACTAGGGCTCCATGAAATGAAAAAAGGTTAAGAATCACTGCTGTAGAGTGAAAGTGATTCTATCATTGGGGTTCTATAACAGGTTTCCTCTCTTAAATCAGCCAGCCAATATGACAGCACACATCACACATTCCAGGCCTTCCTCCAACTCACACACACACACACAACACACAAGCACACTTCATCTCGTGCAGATGGTTCACAGTAGTACGAGGGGAAATGTGTGTTTTCTCTCAAACGTGTGTGAAGGCGCAGGTCACTGAGGAACAGCGGGTTCAGGGGGAGGAGCGGTGGGGGGTGGGGGGGTGGGGGGCAGGGTTTCCTTATAGTGACAGGAGTGTATTACCAAACTGTAAGCATCAGTAAATTGTTCAGTGTTAACTCATGTGCTGTAACATACTGTAGAATAAACCGATTCAGGGCGTCCCCAGTAGAATTAGGGACAGTTTAATTTCAGTATTATCTCACCAACTAGAGTGAATGTGTATGAGAATGACTATTCAATTATAGGTTTACTACTATAGGTTCACTACTTATCTCTCCACCTACAGTATACTGTAGAATTCTGTACTAAATTGAGTTAATCTAACAAGAATGTTCTCTTATGGGGGTCCCTGTCACAAAATCAATTAAAATGGGGGCCAGTGGCCTAATATGTATCAATATGGGGGTTCACCATTATATGAAAAAAACTTTTTTTTATTTTACTATACTACCAGTGTGGATTTATGTGCAGATTAAGGAAGATTAATACTTGCAGATGGGGAGCTGCTTAAGCCATTTCACAATTTATTGCTGCCCTCTTAACTCCGAATGTAGCTATAATTTTACTTGAGTGCTGACAAACTACACAAGACCACGCAGACAAATGTAAAACATGTCATTGTTTACATATTCATACGTTTCTCAAGACCAACATCAATCAATTTAAAGTAGCATTCTTATAAAAAAAAGTACTCCAATTTGGTTTTATGGATAAAAGATTGCCTGTGGTGATTGTATCCTGTATATTGATTTGATATTTTTCCAGCCTTGCCTAAAAAAAACATTTTCATAATATTGTATGATGAAAATTAACATGCTTGTTGCTACTATGTTCAAAAGAAAAGAAAAATGAAGGCTTGACACCCACCGCCCTTCAGACCACTTTATCAGAAAGGCTCAAGAGTTGCAGTGTTACATGACTATTCCAGACTATAGCAAAGTTCTCGCAGACACAGAGACAGCTTGTCAGGCCAGTGTGAAGTAGTACTGTATATAGAATATACTGTATGTTTTCTATAATTCTGTTTGCTTAGCTGTCTGCCTTCCTGTCTGCTACACCATTCATGCTAGTTTGAGTCACAGAGGAGAAACTGCAGTGACTGCAGTATTTTAAAAGTCCATATTTGCATTCTTTTGTTTGATTCGTTGAGTTTGTTTGGCCATTGAATTTACTTTAATCCAACCACATTTTTGCGTCTTTATATATATTTTGAAGGGATTTTTTCCCCACAAATTCAGATGCAGATTGCAGTATATAAGTGCTTACTTCTGATCAATCCCTCATAGTATTTTGCTGATTAGATCCACGTACCTTTGCAATTACAGGTGCAGTGAGCTGTGTCGCATGATAGCTCTTTAATGAGAATGGTTGGCTAGTTCCTAACATGGTATTTGGTTTTGGACAGCTAAAATATGAATTGTGATATAACTCATGCAAGGGCTACCTTAAGCACCTACAGTATGTAATATGATTTCTGGCACTCCAGGAATTCTTGAAATGTTTTTCACTGAAGCCCTCCTGAACCTACTCTCTCTCTCTCTCTCTCTGTGTGTGTGTGTGTGTGTGTGTGTGTGTGTGTGTGTGTGTGTGTGTGTGTGTGTGTGTGTGTGTGTGTGTGTGTGTGTGTGTGTGTGTGTGTGTGTGTGTGTGTGTGTGCGTGCGTGCGTGCGTGCGTGCGTGCGTGCGTGCGTGCGTGCGAGCGAGCGAGCGAGCGAGCGAGCGAGCGAGCGAGCGAGCGAGAGAGAGAGCGAGCATGCATTTGTGTGTGTCAACGAGAGAGGAAATATGCAATCAAACATGCATGTGGATGCCAGCATGGACATTATACAAGTCCATAATTTACATGTACATTGTACACATCCATATTTAACATGTACATCACAGTCTGTACACTGCATATGATGGCGCTGGGTTGTTTCACTATTGCAGACGTCTGAAAAAAAGAGCAGCGGAGAAAGTCACCAAACCAAAGGTTCTAGTTTCAGCTGCTGGAAGGTATTATTGTAGAGGGACAACCCACCGTCAGCCTGCTGACCATACTGTGTATGCTGTTAATGACGTGGGTTTCCTGTACCAGTAGTAAATAACCATGTAGCTGCTGTCTGTAAGCAAGTGTTCTGTCTTTCTCATTGGAGTGTTGGTGTTTGTCCAGCATGTGAATAGTTTGTCTGTGAGTGTATTTTTGTCCTTTGTCCAGTTATAAATTATAACTGATACAGTATGTCCAGGGTTTCTCTGGGATATGTGTTTGTTTTGTTGCTTTATGCCCTTTTCACACTGTAAAATCCTGAGTGTTAATTTTACTCCGTACAAATGTAACCAAATGGACCGTAAGTGTTATATTGGATAAATTAACACAGAAGATTTTATTGTATAGACATGGCACAGATTATACACACTTGCACAATTGATGGTCAGCAAACTATCAGCATATATTTTCTAAGGCTTTAGCTAAGCATTCATGCTGCACAAGCCAATCTCAATCAATACAATTACTAAGTATAATACATCAGGTATTTGACTTTGGCACCATGGTTTAACAAGGCAGATTAAATATATTTGGTGCTCAAATGATGTGGCTCTTTTGCTAATGCTGCCTTGATGTGGCAAATGGCGTCAATCTGTGCTGTGTTTGAGTGACCGCAGTTTCATTTTCCACGGGTTTACAACTGGAAAATGTATTCCTCACTATGGCATTCTATTTGGAGTACACCAATAATTTAACAACCATGGTTCTTAAACTGAAATGAGTTACAGACCCTTACTTCTGCTGAGTTTTTTCTTTTTTAATCTAATACATTTCTTATTTGGGACCTGTATTTGCAAATGTTTAAGAATCTCGATTCATGTTATACAGCTTGACATTTTGTGCAACTTCACATTATGCCTTCATTAGGTCTACATACATAGGGATCTGACATCTCTGTTGACCATAATCACACAGAGACCATTTTGCTCTTATAGGGGTTTCCCACCCCTGAGTATGAAGAGCAAAATGGCCACCATACGAAAACGGTCAATGTCTTCATCCTAACCCCCCACAAAATGAAATGCCATAAGGGAATAAAGTCAATGTGATAACACATTGACTGGCTTGCATATAACAGTACAGTAGGAATTTAATTATTTATGATAATTACTAATCAAAATATTGGTGTTTGTACGCTGCATATGATGCTCTGTTGATAACTCAAGACTAAATAAGTCATTCATATCATGTAACGTGATTCTCAGACGTGTTTGTGTTCTTGGCATTCTTTAAAAAAGTGTCACTTTCAGCACATTTTTGTACTGTATCTAAACACATAATATTTGTGCTTATTTTGTAACATCCACTGTAACATATTGGTGTAACAAAATACAGTAATAACGACGCAAACTCATTAATATAACTTGTAATTGCTAACATATATTTTGTCACGCAACATCACGTATGTTGCATTGAAAAGTAAAACCATTATGGTGTCCTTAACTAGACCCACCAAAGTGCTGAAAATGATGCGTTGCTCATGATGCACATGAAGCTACAGTTTTCCATTGTCTTTGATTGTACATCACATAACCATTGTCACTAAGGCAATAATGTCTGTCAGATCATCCTCCCCTAACCGCATCTAACCACTGTTTACATTGCAGGCAGGCACCCAAAGCTAAAGCTAACTCTAAGTCTAAACAGAACGACTCTGGCAAAAGGTAAACCAAGGAAGAACTACTTCATGGGTACATTCATATGGCTAAAATAGGTCTGAGAAGGATCACACACATGCTACATGGGCTTCACAAACAGCTGACAACTGTAATGGATGAGCCAAAAAGGTTGTTGGCAGAAACAAAAAGGCATTTCCTTCAGCCCTTAATTCTTTCCATAGTCAAATGGCTGTCCTGCACATGTTGTAGCTCCTGTTAGGATCCTTCGTCCCTTCATTTTGGCATACATATTGTTATCCAAATTTCAGGAGTATTTCAAGGGAGATCAAACCCTTTGTCCATTCAATAAAACCGGCATCTGTATCGATTATTACTATGCAGTAAGTATTAGTGAAATGCTGTCATTTACAGTTGGATATAATTATTTTTAAATGGATATACAGTATTCTGCTTTTGGTGAAAACAAGATACCAGCATACTGATTGATTTGCTAAGAGACATTATTATTGCTAGACAATTTGGTAACACTTAACTTAAAGGTCAGGTCTATAATGCATTATAATCACATTTATATTGCATTATAATGCACTCATAAGGCTTCAGAACACTTGTTATAAATGTTTATAATTATGCATACAGTAACAACTTCTAACAAGGTTTATGAAGTATAAGTGCTGGTCATAGTGCATTATAAGTTCAGCGGAACAGCACATTGTAACTACCATACGTAGTCAGTTATAAAGTCTTAAAAGACACTTTATAGACACATTCTAAGTGCATTAGAAAGCATTATAAATGCAATTATAATGCCTAATAGACCCAACCTTTAAGTAAAGTGTTACCGACAAGGGTAATTCAATGTTTATATAGGTGGTATCCAGGACAGTGGTTTTGGTGCCCCAGATATGATTATGGAACCTTTGTAAAACGTTGTGATAATGTGGTTGAACTGAGGTGACACTCATTTAATAATGTGAACTGATCGGTCTGTATTGTGATAAACTACTAAAACAAGCTCAAAAAGTATTTTTATAAGCTAGGGGCCATTTTCAGTTTCCTTTGTAGGATTTTTGGTGTGGCTAATTCATTCATTCAAACTCACTTTATTAATTCATTCATAGGCAGACTAATATTTAAATGTGTCCTTTTCATCTTTATCTTTTGCATTTCAGCCCATTGTTGTTGTATACATTAAAGAATTCATTCATCCATTCATTCTGAGCCAGTCCAATGAAAATGTATATTTTAAAATAAAATATTTCTTGTGAATTCATTCATTGACATTTTTTGTTTGTTTATTCACTATTGTCTTTGCTCCTCTCCCCTACAGGCTGTACCTAGAGCGTCAGAAAAACCTCTACCACATCCACTCAGTGGCCTGCACGGGAACAGAGGTCCACCTGGCAGCCTGCCCACTGGAGTTCACCAAACCCAACACAACTACAACCTGTGATGGCGGCATGCCAGCCGTCGTTAGCTGCGTGCCAGGGCCACAGTTCACCCAAAACATCGGCTTGAAGAAAAAGATGAAGACTTCGGTAAAAGCGTCTATCTAAGTAACCAAGGAAATAGCAAAATGGGCTTTCACTTTAAAAAGATCATACCATAATTTTCTGTCACAGTTTCGGACATACTGTATAATATCATGCATTAAGAAATTTCAGCCAAAGACGTATTAATCTGGGGGTCTTTTAGAAGAAAAAGTTTGAGAACCACTACGTTATGTCACCTCACAGCACCAATAAGGGGGTTGGCTTTCTACAACTTTTTCCCTTTCTTAAGTTGGCCTAATGGTATTTCTGAGTTGCCTTTGAGCATTGACTAGGAGTTGGTATCCCTGGCCTCATTGCTAATCTTATCCGCTTTCAACCTGGCGTCACTATTTTGGGCATGTCATATTGTCAAATAGTCCGATTTTCTCAGAAATAGTGAAATAGCAGATGCAGAAGGTTGTAGATTGGCTATTGTCTCTATTCGTTATCCAATGAAGTATACAGAGATGAAGGGGTTAATCCTGACAATTAGTAAAGAATTCACAGTCTGACCCCCACCCAGGTCAACACCTAGTGACTTGTGGTATAACTGTAGCCTAAAGGTTTGAATGTTGGCTGGAAGTGAATGAACAATGCTTTCATGTTCTGTAAACAAATACCTTTTAGCAAGGCATTTAATTCTCAACTAATTCTATTTATTTTTACCACAGTAGAAAAGTGGTTGTACTGGGTTAGCTAGAATGTAAATGGGAGTTTATACATGGTCAGTATTGATTTAACTCAGAGTTAATGAAGATCCAATTTGTACAGTTGAGTATTTAATGCAATATAACTAGCACAACTGTGGTGGTTGTAGTTGGTCTACCTGCTTGTGTCAATCCTGTTGTTGGGTAGGACCACTACTGGTTGCAATATATCCTTCGCCCAAACAAGCTTTCAGTTTTAGCTCAGTGGTAGAAATTTTGGGACCTGGGTTTGAGTCCCAGGTAGGACATGAAAGTTATGGATTGCAGCTTTACATTAAGGTAACATCTAAGTTGACTCTCAGAAGGCCAGAAATTAAGATGCTGATAATAAATGCATGTTTATCCATGTCATTTAGAACAACGTCAGGCTGAAGGGAGGTGCCAAGCTGGGGGAGGGCCGCGTGGAGGTCCTGAAGAACAACGAGTGGGGGACAGTGTGTGATGACCGCTGGACCCTCCAGTCAGCCAGTGTGGTCTGCAGGGAGCTGGGCTTTGGCAGCGCCAAGGAGGCCCTCACTGGAGCACGTTTGGGGCAAGGTCTGGAATGTTCAGTATATTCACCCTGTGAACTTTTAGCTGCTGGAGCATCAGGGGTGGCGGTATCTTTGTCAAGAGTAGAACACTAGTACACAGTACAAGTTTTAAAGTTGCAATCCAACATTTATTTTAATTAATACATTTTTATTTTAACCAATGTGTATGATAGAATATGTTAATACAATATACGTAACTAGCGCATCTACAGTTTTTGGAGATGGTCACCCTACTCTGCCATTGATAACTTGTAGACCCTGGTCAAGGAAGTATATATAGTATATATATAGATATAGAGTAAGTGGTTAAAAGCAAGGAGAGACTGAGACAGAGTGTATTTTAAAAGCACCGTTATCAGTCATCAGCTGTCTATATAACGCTAGCAGGCCAATCTCACAGGTCATCTCCAGCTCAGCCCTGATGATGTGATCTCAAGCAAAGGAGACATTCCAGGAAGGGTTCCCCCCTTTGTAGCATGTTTTAAGTCAAATTGGAATGCAGTGATGGACAGCCGCTCTTTGTTACAAGTTTTCATGCAGTCATGCATGTATACATAACTTAGTCTAGCTGGGTTTGCACTCATTAGACAGGGAGATAATTGTCCTTTGATCTCCAAGTACACATTACACAGAAAAACACATAGAGAATGCATTTATTGTATTGTGACACTGAGTAACACAGCATCAGTTAAACGCCTCGACCACATGAACCCTTGCATCCCTATTCTGACTGAGCATGTCATAATAGGCAAACATTTAGCAAAAATAGCAGATCAAGGAAATATATAGTATCCCCAGTGTTCATTTGTACCTCAGAGAGTGAAAAATCTAACCAAATGGACACGTAAGGGACCACTTGAGTTACCAAAGGACTGAGGATTTTACTGTGTAACTGACTGAGCACCAGTCAGGCCTGCTGGAGCGCCATCTGTGTTATTCAGGTTAAGATATGGATCATTTCATCTGAAAATGGTACACTGTGTTTCATGCAGTAGCATCAAAGAGCCATCTGGCTCCCACACAAGTCACAGGTATTTAGTTTGAAGATAAAATTGAATTCTTCTTTTATCGTCTATCTGATGTTATGTGCAGTCACACAGGCCTCTGCATGTATTCCATTTCAGCAGGAAGTCAAATCATTTAGTGGTTGAGAAATGTAGATTTTAAGTTAATAGTGTAAGGTTCAAATTATCGACTTGCAGACTGAGCAGCGAAAACTAACCAGGAAAGGAACCTAAAGCTGAATGAATGTGTGTGTGTGTGTGTGTGTGTGTGTGTGTGTGTGTGTGTGTGTGTGTGTGTGTGTGTGTGTGTGTGTGTGTGTGTGTGTGTGTGTGTGTGTGTGTGTGTGTGTGTGTGTGTGTGTGTGTGTGTGTGTGTGTGTGTGTGTGTGTGTGTGTGTGTGTGTGTGTGTAATCTCTCAAGAACAGATTCTGCTCTGCGTTTGAATCTGTCGGGGAGGTTCGTCATAACATGTACGCAGTAGCCTACAAGTGGGCGTGCCTTCAGATCAGGAAGCAGGCCGCGCTTTACCCAATCAAATGTAGTGGGCGGGATTCACGTGTCCGTCGATCCTTCCCCACTCGAAACAAACCGACATTCATTTAACAATAGCGTCCGTGGAGCAGACAAAACCACGGAAAGATATTCACATTTTAACTTGCTCTTTCATCATAGAAACAAGTGGGCTTATAACCAAAACGATCCATGTTCTCTGGGAGAAGTGGTGTTAGTGTTCGGTGTAGAAATATTGTTAGTGGGAATGAAAACATAGTCGCACCACCGGAAGTGATGCGCTGAAGGCAGACCAAAACCCCGGTTTCCTTGCGCACGGGTGCTACGTTTTCTTCCTCCCAGAGCCAACTGAGATTTCCCAGATTGGTGTGTGTGTGATGTGTGATGTGTGTGTGTGTGTGTGTGTGTGTGTGTGTGTGTGTGTGTGTGTGTGTGTGTGTGTGTGTGTGTGTGTGTGTGTGTGTGTGTGTGTGTGTGTGTGTGTGTGTGTGTGTGTGTGTTAATGTTTAACACTTGCATAAATGTCTGTGCATAAATGTCTGTGCATAAATGTCTGTGCAAAAATGTGACCTTCATTACGTTTCGTCTCACGAACATGGAGATGTACTCAGGAACTGGACTAAGGGCTAGTCCATAAATGTGTGTGTGCGTGCGTGCGTGTGTGCTTGCGTGCGTGCGTGTGTGTGTGTGTGTGTACAGAGTCTGTGTGTTACCACAGAGGAAGTGAGGGGGCTCATCAGTGAATGTCTTTGAGGGAACAGCATACCTGCTGTGCCCCTCAAACGGATGCTTGATCATCATCACCACACCTCTCTCTGCATTTGTACACATTTTAAGGCTCGGAAACATTCCTGCACGTCACTGACTCTGGAAATGTGCATCATAAGAGGAATGTTTTTATGGAATTAGGCTAAAGTATTCAGCAAAATTCAGTTTGCTTTAAGTCAACAATTGAAGATTATACACTCCAATGCCAGACTGTCTAGGGATTTGCACTAGCAAGCTCCCAGTCTCAAACCTACATCTCTAAACTTTAGGCTACCTACATCTCTAAACTTTAGGCTACCTCCGTCTGTCTGTCTGTCTGTCTGTCTGTCTGTCTGTCTGTCTGTCTGTCTGTCTGTCTGTCTGTCTGTCTGTCTGTCTGTCTGTCTGTCTGTCTGTCTGTCTGTCTGTCTGTCTGTCTGTCTGTCTGTCTGTCTGTCTGTCTGTCTGTCTGTCTGTCTGTCTGTTTGGCCGCAGACTATGTTTTTGCCCCTGCCATCTGTCCATCCGTCCGTCCGTCCGTCCGTCCGTCCGTCCGTCCGTCCGTCCGTCCGTCCGTCCGTCCGTCCGTCCGTCCGTCCGTCCGTCCGTCCGTCCGTCCGTCCGTCCGTCCGTCCGTCCGTCCGTCCGTCCGTCCGTCCGTCCGTCCGTCCGTCCGTCCGTCCGTCCGTCCGTCCGTCCGTCCGTCCGTCCGTCCGTCTGTCCGTCCGTCTGTTAACAGACAATCTCTGGCACCATTTGACTGATCGACCTGCACAAAATACAGGGGCCTGTTTTGCACGAAATTCCACAATTCATTAACGCAGCGTCCGATTGGCGTGAAACTTTACACGCCCAATCCCAGTAGGCAATTGAAGAACCTCTACTCCAACATTTTCAAATCATCTTGGTGGTGCCATAACAGCCCACTTACGTTTTGGCCTATAACTCTTCAACCTCAAGTTGTACAATCAAAATACTTTTTCCCTGGAGTCCTTCAATCATGACAAAACTCCCCATATAGGCCCCAGCCATTCGTGCCAGACTAAAGTTTCCCCCGTTTCGCATTTTCTTCAAAACATAGTTGATGCTACTACTCCTATAAATTTTGCCTTCATGAAGGCCCTGGGTAGGCAACCCGGCTTGGCGGAGACTGGCGCTCCAAGGAGCGCACTTTTCTAGTCTGACCCTCAGTTCATCTGTCTGACTGCCTCTCCCCATGTGCCTCTGTCTTTCCTTCCTTCTGTTTGTCTGTATAGGAATGGGACCCATTCACATGAATGAAGTGAAGTGTCTTGGGCAGGAGAAGACCATTTGGAACTGTCCCTTTAAGAACGTCACATCAGAGGACTGTGGCCATATGGAGGACGCTGCGGTCCGCTGCAACATACCTTACTTGGGACTGGAGAACACGGTCAGAGCTTCACCTTATTCCTTAATATTCATCTAACTCCACCTCGCTTGCTAAACGTGTTTTCATTTAATTTATGAATTTGTGTTTCTGGTTTGATTTAATAATAGTAAAATAGAAGTTAAAAAAAGCAGTTTTGTGAGGTATTGTAGATAAACTGAGGAATGTAACAGTTTTTAATACAACGCCGTTTAACTATTGATTTATTTTTATTTATGAGAATATGGCTGAATAGTTTTGGTACAGTAACTACATTTTTTGGTATTGAAAACAGCTTATAAATGTAGGCACCGAAAGGACTTTATTGTTTTGTGTTGTATTCAGTGCATTACATATCCATACTTCACCTGTTGATCCTTTTACTTCATGAAACTGGGTTGTAGTGAGATGAGAGATGAAGAGCTAACAAGTATCATTGTACAATAAGTTGTGCAATTTTACATCTTCACTGTCATCTTCACAGTACCTCCCAAGCAAAGCAAACAGCTTCATATCACTGATGTTGTAGAACAAACACTGTCATTTACGAGGTTCCATACATTGGGTGAATCTCAGGACCTATCCTAGGGTCCTAGCATCCTTGTTAATTCTATTGTAAAAGTTTAGCCATACATGGTTATCATTGAGCCAGCATGGTTTTCTTTGCAAGTCTTTGCAAATGTGTTGTTTGTCCAACAACAGTGGTATGCCTTTAACAGACTGTTGCCACATCATAATGTGATACAATATTATTGTTCCATCTGTCATACAAGCATTCGTTTTTAATTGGTGTTTTTTATATTGTATTTTTCTATATTGTATTTTTCCCAGCTTGTGTCACCTTTCAGATAACCGTCTGTCTCTGTTGCGGACAGACAATAAAAACGGAGGAATTAAAACCTTTCTAACAATAACAAGCTGGCTTCTACCAATGCTAGCAAGTTAGCTGTACTGCTGCCAGTACCCATGTGTACAGTATTTTGGCTTCGCGTGCTTTGTGCTTAACCCTTTTGGCTCACACAGATACGTCTCACTGGAGGACGCACGCGGTACGAGGGCCGTGTGGAAGTGATGGAGAAAGACTCAAATGGGACCGTGGGCTGGGGTCTGATCTGTGGAGAGAGCTGGACTACCAAAGAGGCCATGGTGGCCTGCAGGCAGCTGGGCTTGGGCTATGCTAACCACGGCTTGAAAGTAGGTTATTAACCCGCGCTATGCTGCAAAATAAAGAGCGAGTTTAAGCTTAGTCATGGCCCTTTCCAACTTGAATTCAGTTTTTAAAAGCTGCTTTAATGAAAATAAGTGGAAGAATCTTCTAATTGGGTGAGGGTCATTTTGTTTATTTCCAATGTAATGTAGCCCGCAAGAATGTCTTTGTTGATTCAAGTGGCATTCTCTTGAAGCAGGTGACCCACCACATTTCATGAGATTGAGACGTGTTTCAAGAATTATTTTCAAACAAGCTCAAATAAGGTGCATCGTAAATAAATGTTATAATTATCCTCCTCCAGTTTCTGCCATTTATCCACTTTTCATTAAAGAAAAATAAGATTTTAAGACTGAATCGAAGATTAACCGACTTATTAAAATGGACATTTGTTCAGAGTTGTCTACCAGAGTAGCCTGGACCTTTACTGCAAGCAGGATCATCCCCCTGTTGTTCAGAGGGATTCCTTCTTGGCTGTATGGTAGATGTTTGGTTTCCCACAAGGAAGGCCCAGATTCTAATTTAGTCTGCAAAGTCATGTAACCATATATTTGGAGTTTGTGACGCAAATCTTGGAGAAGATTCTTACAGTATATCCTTCTGATCTACTACCCTACTTTAGTGGTGTGCTATTTAAGTCACCCCAGATCACGAAAATCCACTTTCATCCTCCAACCACAGCACTCCCTATTTGGATATTTCAATTGTTCTCCACCGTAGTTTGCTTTCCTTAATTGGTACCACACACTTCCCATGTACTTTCCAATCACCACCTCTCCATTCTCCTCACCAAGTGATATTCTCATTTTGATGGCAATTTAAAGATTGATTTCCCTAACTAGCATTTCACTACAACCTTGACTTCAAAGTCAAAGTAAAAAACCCACAAACAAGGGCTGACTTGACACCACTACAACAGGGACAACATCCATAACAAATTCTCATTCCAGCCTTAATGTGAAGAATCTCCAACCAGCTAATAAACCTCTTTGCTGAGCCACTCAAACCCAAGCCTAAGAGTGACTTCACATTGGTTTGGAAACCATAAAAACTACTTTTCTAATAATAACTAACCTCACCGCTGCTTCAGTAATAAACTGCTACCTGCCCCACTGAACTATACAATAAATAATAGAATAGAAACATAATCCAAAAACAGAAATGTGCCTGTGGCATCAAGTCATGCGATTAATAAAAACAAGGCAAGATACAATCAAACAGCACAGAATATAACATAGATAGACTAACAACAAAGTCTCCAGACAGTACATGAGCCCCAGGCAGCCAGGGCTCACAGACAGAACAGGAAGCCCCTGTCCCTCTACTGACCTCCAGCAGGGGCCTCTGTGCAGGTCCGGATAGTGGGAGGTCGGACCACGTATGAGGGCCGGGTTGAGGTTCAGGTGGGGTCCAGGTGGGGCACAGTGTGCAGTACAAACTGGACCACCAAGGAAGCCATGGTGGTGTGCAGGCAGCTAGGGCTGGGATACTCCATGCATGCCATCACTGTAAGTACATTAGGGCAAATCATTCACTTCACCAATCAAATGTTTGTGAAATGCAATGATTCACAGTCAAATCCTCAATGTTAATTTAACTCAGAAGAGTGAGGCTCCATTTGTACGCTCGTTTGAGTTCAATTAACATCAAGTACTCAATAAAATGTTTATAATAAAATATTTTATAATAACATTTATTTTATTGTGTTAACATTTCCACTCAGTGTTTCTTCAAATGTGGAAATCTCATGTTGGTGAAATTAAAAAGCATGGTAACAGTACGCAATAGTGAACTGTTCTGAGCGGTTTAGCATGAAACACAAACGGCCCACTTAGTGAACAAGTTGAATGCCCTCCAGTGAACACATTGTGTTCTCAATGACGGGCCAAAATGACTCACACACATCTGGTTTATTTGAATGGAGGTTAAAAGAAAAGAAAAGAAAAGAAAACATGGAACTCCTTGAAGCTGCATTTGCTAATAATAATCTCCACAGAACATCTTTCAATGGCCTTTTGTCCCTGTGATTTTAAAGGTGCATTCCCCACTTACATTAGCATGTAATAACAACAGTATTGAAGCACATCAGTTGCATATTCTGTATTGTGATTTGTGACACTGAGTAAAGCAGTACCAGCTAAATGTAACATACATGCACAGTCAATTTGTAACTCAGAGAGTGTACAAAGGTAACAAATGGCCCATTTGGTTTGTACACTCTGATCTCAGATTGAGGATTTTAGTGTGTTGTGTACTGAAAATGACTCAAATCCCTAATAGATGCATTGTTTTATTTGTTTGTTTGTTTGTATGTTTGTTTGGTTTTTTGTTTGTGTCTGTCTCTAAGGAAACGTGGTACTGGGACAGCAGCAATGTGACAGAGATGGTGATGAGTGGGGTGAAATGTACTGGCAGTGAGATGACTCTGAACCATTGTCAGCGGAGCAAAACCGTGAGCTGTCAGAAAGCTGCAGCCAAGTTCGCGGCTGGAGTCATCTGCTCTGAAAGTACGTGATAACAACACTAAAGGGCCGTCCAAACCAAGAACGATAACTATAACAACAGCTACTGTATAAATATGTTGTTTTTAAAAATCATTCTAACTCAAGTGGATGGCGGAGTTCACACTACAAACTCCTATTCTAAGACTGACTCATGTCAGATCTGGATTTTTTTCTCATGCTTCCCGTTTGCTCTGTCTCCATCTCAGCTTCCCTACTGTCTAAAAGAAAAAGAAAAAGAAAAAAAGTGGCTGAGAGCAGATATTTGGTTGTGTGGTTTTACACAAATATCAACATCTGTCACATAGAAGAAATCTCTTCCAGATCTGTCACATACTGTAGAAGAAATCAGATCCAGATCTCTGTCACGTTATAGATATCTTTCCGGTGCGCGACACCAGACACAACCAAGTATAAATTAGAGATTAGCCTATGCTATGGTTGCACTTATAAGTCACTCTATAAAAGTCTCTACATGTAAATAAGTAATTACTCCAACTCTGATTCTATGCACAGCGGCGTCTGACCTGGTTCTGAATGCCCCCCTGGTCCAGTCGTCTGTTTACATTGAGGACCGGCCTCTGCACATGCTCTACTGTGCCGCCGAGGAGGACTGCCTGAGCAAGTCGGCTGCCAAGGCCAACTGGCCTTATGGCCACAGACGCCTGCTCCGCTTCTCCTCTCAGATACACAACATCGGACGAGCCGACTTCAGACCCAAGGCCGGCCGCCACTCTTGGGTCTGGCACGCATGCCATGGGTAACAGGAGCTTGCTTAATTAAGATCTGTTTCTTGCCTTTTAAGAATATGTTCCCTTTCTTGTCTGTTTCATTAGACATTACAGTAGAGAGGGGCTAGAAATAATAAGTGGTACCTAACCTAACCTAACCAATGTGATGGGCCAGATTCAAGACCTGGTTGAGCCACCACATTCACCGAATAAGCCTTTTTGAGGGAAGCTAGTATCTGAAGCTAGAATCTGAAAGACTATTTTATAGTACTACATAGTAAAACCCCTTATGGATACATTTTTACACTCTCAGAGTTTAATTAGAACTTGTACCAGTCTGAAAAAAGTAAGTTTTAAGATAGGGTTTTGGGAGCTTGTAATGTAGGATATGATGAGTGACAGATCTGGAGGATAACTGAGGATAACTGCTCTGTCCTCAGTGACCCCAGCAGGACAAAATGACTTTTGTTGCACTCCCTCATGGAGCTACTTGCGGATTATACTAGGGTCAGTCCACTCTAGGTGGACACGCACTGACCTTTTGCACCTTAATCCCTTGTATAACGCACTGACTTTTTTTTGGTCTTTTTTTATTGTGCTCCTTTTCCTCTAAGCACCTTAACGTCCATTGTCTATCATGCACAGTATAAGTATAACATGCACAGTATACAATACATTGCTGCTATGCTCAGGCACCTTAGTTTAGTTTTTTTAGTTTTTTTTATTATCTCAGGTAATTTGTAAATATGTAGATAACTTGTCTGGCCTTCTGTTGCTCTCTTGTTTTGATCTCCTTCCCACCTGCCCCCCACCCTCTTCTTCTCCCCCCCCCCCCTCTTCTTTCTATGGAAACTAACGTTGCGATGGGAACGATGTACAAAAAAGAATTTCACCCACTTTTTTACCTTGTAAACCTGTGATGTGACAATAAAACTGATTCTGATTCTGATTCTGATTCTGAGGAACAGGATACTTTATTAGAATACAGTAATGTCCTCGTATTCCAGCATTCAACCACATTTCCCTTCATTTCATGCACAGGTACCAGTGTCATGTCACTAAGAATCATTTTGCGTTACAGAGAACATTAAGCTCTAGAGAGGATGGTTTGACCTAAATATGCCATGACAGTGCACTTCACATTTTAGAGACCCATAAAAGCCCTGCTTTTAGTAGATATTTAATCCCCCATTTATTGAGATGTTTCCTTTACCTTGGCTACCAGTGTGCTAAATCTACTCAGTGCTCCTGAACCTACATCTAATCCATATTTTTGAGTGTTTGAGTCAGCTCAAACACATTTGAGCTGACTTGAAATATTTTTTATTACAGGCATTATCACAGCATGGATATTTTCACCCACTATGATCTGCTGAATACCAACGGAAGCAAGGTGGCTGAGGGACATAAAGCTAGTTTCTGTCTGGAGGATTCAGAATGCTTTGAAGGTGATTCTGACGGACTATTCTACTTTACCATGAGACATCCAATAAACATCCAAGAAGTGCTACGAAGTTTAGACAACCATGGCAACATTTATAAAATTAGCACCTGCACACAGGCACTGTAATTGCAAATGTGTAACTAGTGTGTATTACTATGTACTGGTCCCATGAACATGTATATGGTATAGTGGATATAACACACTTGTGCGTGACTGTTGTGTCCAACAATGGAGGAATGTGCCCAGTCAAATTCCTTGACTGGGCAAACACCTGGCACTCCAAGCAGGGTAAAACAAACACACGGAATGATGTATATTTCACCGTAGTTTGTGAATGTAACAGTAATTAGGCTACTCTTGATTGTTTTGTGAGTTTGCCTTAAATTCTGGTAACCAAACATTTTTCCAGGTGTTTCTAAGCGGTACGAGTGTGCCAACTTTGGTGAGCAAGGCATCACTGTGGGCTGCTGGGATCTGTACCGTCACGACATTGACTGTCAGTGGATAGACATCACAGACATTAAGCCTGGAAATTACATTCTACAGGTAAGCGGTAGCCGAAATATAAAACAGGGCTTACGTGTTTAAACTGTTCCTCATTTTACTGGGGACCCCATGGAACCCCCACAAGGGGGGTCCTCCCAGGACCCCACTTTGAGAATCACTGTTAAAGCATGGCACCAGCACTTTCAGCCTCTTTATGTAACATTCTGGACAGATGTGTAGAACTATAATTATGCCAAATACAAACTATGACAGTAATGACACACAAGCTAATTCTGGTACCACCACGGTACACTATTCTTCAATCAAATTGAAATCAGTCCGATTAGAGATTACAACTTAACTGTATTTTGTGACTTTTGTCTGTCCTGCCCCTTCAGGTTGTGATAAATCCTAATTTTGAAGTGGCTGAGAGTGATTTCACCAACAACGCCATGAAATGCAACTGCAAGTATGATGGTCATCGCATATGGCTTCACAACTGCCACACTGGTAAGCAGCTAAACGCAAATGCAAGGTTGTTTCTCACTTAGGTTTGAACACAGCCTCCATTTCTGCTTGTATGAATGAACGAATAACGCCCTTCCTCGTCAGATCTGTGTGTTTACTGCGTACTTAGTGTCTCTGTTCTCACCTTTACACTTTAGTAATCTTCCAAGGGGGAAAATCAGGGTGTCAAAGCAGAATAAGAAGGTTAAAGAATCCCTTCCCTAACTATACTTTCCTTCCTCCATTGTAGGTGATGCCCTCAGTGAGGAGGCAGAGAAGAGGTTTGAGAAATACCCTGGACAGCTTAATAACCAGATCTCCTAATGGCCGCATCTGCATCCAGTCCTGTCACACCAACAATGACAACAAAGAAGTTGGGGTCATCATTATGTGTAAACAAAAACGTCTCTAACTTGAGACACTTGCCTTTACCGATCTACATCCCCACCTATCACATCTGATGCAACTCATTTGATGTTCTGCGTTGGTAACAATTTCCATGGAAAGAGCCAATCAGCTATCACAGGCGTCCCAGTATTATTATCATCGTCATTATGGTGAAGATGTTGTATGCAAGTTTTTATACTTGTTTTCCTGTCAGTACTGTCAAATGTAAGCAAGCATACACTATTGTGTTACAGGAGAATGAAAATTATGTCATACGTGTCTTTTTGTATGACTGCTGTCTTATGTGCAGACTTTTATTGTTGTGAATGAAGTATTTTTTTATAACCTATTAATTTCTACTTGGGAGCAGCCAGGGTTAGACCTTCCTGATCTGTACAATAGTTTCTATTACATAAACTATGAGAAATCTGTGGCATTAATGGGAACAACCATTGTCTTCTGATCCAGCTGTATGAAAGTTCATACTGGGCATTATGTGTGGCATCATAGACTTAGGGCTGTCCTGTGAATTAAATGCCATGTTTGATCCCCCAACAGTCAAGGTCCAGGATGTGAACCATGACTTGTGACTTGACATGGACTGAACTATCTGTGATAGATACATTATACATTCATAAATTGTAAGAAAAAAAAGTATCTAGTGTATACTTTTAGTATTGTGTAGGCTACTACTATAGTTCACTTAAGCTAATGGTATGAATTGGGCACGAGCGAAGGGGAAATGCCATATGCATTTGTTGTTTGGAATGATGCATGATTGCTTTTTCTCATCTACCCTAAACTATTGTTTGGACTAGCAATTGGTTGACTTGGACTCAACCAAGAGTTTGGACTAGCAATTAGGTGACTTGGACTCAACCAAGAGTTTGGACTAGCAATTGGGTGACTTGGACTCAACCAAGAGTTTGGACTAGCAATTGGGTGACTTGGACTCAGTCTTGAGGGCTGGAGACTTTGGACTCAACTTTGACTTGAGGTCTATGGTGACTGGTGAGGTGGACTTGGGAACTGGAAATTTGACTTGGACTTTAAGTGACTTGACTACAATACTTAATCAAAAGCAATGTGTCCGTCCTGTCACCTGTGACTTTTATGAATACACAACCCCCAACAGTTCACTCTGGAGTTTAGAAGCCTAAAATGCACATGACCATGCAACTCAAGAGAATGCATTCAGTGTTTCGCAGAGATAGATTTTTTGTCTACCATCTTGTTCATGCTGATGGTTTTGACCTAATTTGACCTCCACTCACATGTATGTATGTTTGAATGTATTTATTGCCAATGTCAAGGTGCTAAGGATAATACCCACACCGAAGATGGTGTTTGCACAGTAGCATTATTGTGTCAGTAAGTTTTGTGTTTTGAAGACTATCTTAAACCATCTGTAGTGTAGTCCCTATCCTTATTAACACTCCATTTGGGGAAGGAAATAAGGAATTATTGGGCAATAATAAAACATTACAAATGCTATATTTATGCCAAATTAATTAAATCCGTGCCACCAAATAAAACGGTCAAAGAAAGAATGGGTATGATGTGTCTAAAAGACTTGTTACATAGGAAAGAGTTTTATATGAACTTCTGTCAAGTTATAAAATGTGGCCAAAGTAGGACAAAATTTGGCCTATTAGCCAGTGTCCACCCCACTTTTAATTTGACAATAGTTCAACAATACTTTAATCAATATAATTCTAAGAAGCCTACAACACGAGTAAGGTTGAACATCCACAATCTACACCGGTTAGTTGCAACAACAAACAACACATTTGGACACAAGACAAAGTTTGACTTACCAGTCAGCAACAATTGTAAAAATGTTAATTCACTCAGTACCATCCTCGCACTGTATAAGATCAACAAATTTTGATTTTTGCTGGTTACAGTCTTCATGTTCATAAAACCATTATGGAATAGTTTGCACTCTTCAGGATTGTCTAGTTTCAAAGAAGGTTCTGTCCTCAATTTGTAAATATAAATGGCTCAGTGATTGAGTCATTTAAAAAAACGTATTTTAAAGGCATGTATCAGGTTAGTTAAAATGTACTTTTTGTGTTGGTTTCATTTGGTTGGTCATTTGTTTTTGTTTATTGATAATTTGGTTGGGTTGGACTTGTCAAGATATAATGTCAATGTCCTAATTATTAGTAGTGTTAGGAGGGTCTGTTGAGCATCAGGACCAGTTGACTGAGGGGAATCTATTGTTATATATGTTGACATTTTGACTTTTGAAGGATGTGTAATGATAGGATTCGGGCCACTCATTTTAGGTACTATCTCTATCCCTTTCAACCCCCCCCTCTCTCTCTCTCTCTCTCTCACACACACACACACACACACACACACACACACACACACACACACACACACACACACACACACACACACACACACACACACACACACACACACACACACACACACAGTTTCCGTATCAATCAACCTGCAGTGAATTGATCCCAGTCTGCTGCTTTCAATTAACGTAAGGAACTACATGTGACGTCACGCCCACGCTGTTCAAAGGTGTGTTTGTGTGTGTGTGTGTGTGTGGTTTGTTACATGAAAGTTCAGGTGGGTGTTTTTTTGTGTGCCATAACCCCCCAACTTTACTGTCTGGAAACAGCAGGGAGCAACACTGCTCCACCACCCCCACTGTACTGAGTACATCGATGACTATTGGCTTCGGTGCCTTGAGGCTGGACAACCCTGTGCGCCTTGCTTGCAGAGAAGGGAATTGAACATGTGGCCCTGGTCGCCGTCTGGCTTTCTGTGCACAACAAACAACAATATATCTAAAAACAAAAATAAATTCAACTGCATATCTATATTTTGTTTGTATTGTTGTTGTTTGTTGTTAGTTAAAACAGGAGGAAAACGAGTTTGGGTGCAGGCAGCATGGTAGGTTACTGTGTTAAGACACTGTCTATATGAGCCAAAGATTGTGGGTTCAAATCCTCCTGCTTCTTTCCTGTGAAGCATGTTTTTCAGAAATGACACTTAAAGCACTAAAAGAAACAAGTGTAAATGTGTGGAGGTGCCATAGGGCAGTGGATAGTTGATGGACAACTCTGTGGTCTTTGGCAAATACCTCACGACGACTGAGGACACAGGTTCAATTCCAACCCCAGAAAACGTGTGTGTGCGTGTGCGCGTGTGCGTGTGCGTGTGTGCGTGCGTGCGTGCGTGCGTGCGTGCGTGCGTGCGTGCGTGCGTGCGTGCGTGCGTGCGTGTGTGTGTGTGTGCGTGCTACGCTACCCTCACACCTACGTGGCACTGCCGATCCAACCAATATGTCTGAGTCTGTGCTCAGGAATGTGTCAAAAACAAAAAAATCTCCATGAATTCAAGGCTTCATGGAGTGTGTAATTGATAGAAAATAAGTAATTTTGGGGTGAACTATTCTTTTAAGTGTCTTGTTCGGGGACACTTTGACACATTGCTGAGGCCTGGGATTTATGGCTTCAGGCTCTCTAACCATTCAGCTATGACCACATCATCAGCAGAGATTCTAACCAGTTCTACTCTGTAACTGTAAAGGGGTTTCAGGGGAAACCAGCAAAATTAGGAATAATATAATAAAAGACTGTCTTGCTAATAAAGCATAATGTCTCAAATTTTTTACAATGTATTTGATATTACCTTTATATTATTTAATAAATTATGCATTTCATCCTCTACATATTGTCCAGCAACCTTTATGATAAAGGCGAAAAAAGATAGTAGACCCATGGGAGCAGATTGCTCAGATGCCAAGAATCCTGTGCTGAGATTTGATCCCATGACCTTGTGGTGACCTTGAAGTCAAGAGCTCTTCCAACAGAGCTAACCAAGCACACTGACCTCTGTACATTGACATTACATGAACGTGATGGGTCATTCCACCAAATTAATTAAAGGCATTTCGCTCATGCACTTTACAAGTGGGCTTATTGTCAGCAACAGCCAATAACACAGGAGTCTATCCCTATTACAGTACTAGACCCCAGGGAGACAGACGCGTGCTGATTTGCCATTTCCAGGATTTGATTTCCAGGATTTGAGTCCCAAGACTCAAGACCCAAAAGAGTCTTGAGTCGAACCAATTACTCCCGCGGAGACATCAAATTTCTCTTTTGGGCTTTGAGTCTTGGGACTCAAGGCCCAAAAGAGAAATTTGATGTCTCCGTGGGAGTAATTGGTTCGACTCAAGACCCAAAAGAGAAATTTGATGTCTCCCCGGAATCATAGGAGGAAGTAAAATGTATAATAAGCTAGAAAGGAAACATGGCCGCAATAAATGGATCCAGGGAGAAAGCGTGGCAAAGTATTGCCGACAAATTAAATGCACAAGTCGTTCAAAAATATATACAATTTATATGCAAGTTCATAAATATATAATTCAGTTAGGCTTAAACATGAGGAATGTATAGTGAATATTGGAATTATCGCCTACTAATCTACAATGCGATAGCCTATTATATGCACCATGCATCCAACCAATATGTCTGAGTCTGTGCTCAGGAATGTGTCAAAAACAAAAAAATCTCCATGAATTCAAGGCTTTCTTATTCTTGGGTGAACTATTCTTTTAAGTGTCTTGTTCAGGGACACTTTGACACATTGCTGAAGCCTGGAATCGAACCTGGGATTTATGGCTTGACAGGCAGGCTCTCTAACCATTCAGCTATGGCCACACCATCAACAGTGATTCTAAGGCAGTTGTACTCTGTAACAGTAAAGGGGTTTCAGGGGAAACCAGCAAAATGAGGAATAATATAATAAAAGACTGTCTTGCTAATAAAGCGTCATGTCTCTCATTTTCTACAATGTATTTGATATTACCTTTATATTATTTAACTCATTCACTGCCACAATTATTGCTGGCCGCGTTTGCCCACTGCCAGAACATTTTCATCGAAAAAAAAAAGTACTCAGGAGCCGAGATACAGAATTTTTAAGTTTTAAGTTAACAAGGAAGTGTATGGGAGTCTAGATCTTCGAAAAATCATATCTCCTTGGTCTTTGGGTCAAATTTGAAAATAAAAAATAAAAATACGTTGTTTACGTCAGTGGCAGCATTGGTAAACGGGAATAATTACGTTTATTACGTCAGTGGCAGGGAATAAATTATGCATTTCATCCTCTATATATTGTCCAGCAACCTTTATGATAAAGGCGAAAAAAGATAGTAGACCCGTAGGAGCCAGATTGCTCAGATGCCAAGAATTCTGTGCTGGGATTTGATCCCATGACCTTATGGTCTGAAGTCAAGAGCTCTTCCAACAGAGCTAACCAAGCACACTGACCTCTGTACATTGACATTACATCACATGAGTAAAATGGCTAGAAATTCCTTTTTTTATACAGGGATTTCATTATGGAACAATCTACCACCAAACAAAGCCAATCAAAGGACAGGCTTTGTGGACAAAACTAATGATGAACTTGAAGTAATAAGTGCAATACATGGATAAACATGTAGACTGTTTTAAATAAGTACTCGTACTGAAAAATCAATAATCGAAACATTTCTTTTTTCCCCCTTTTTTACCAAATGGGTTCCCAGAATGATCTAATCAACAACAATCATTCACCATGGCTATAAATATTTTTGTTAGAATTCACTGGTCCTCCATGTCACAAAGTCATGAACAGTCTGTCCGACGAGGGTCATGTGAACCATGTTTTATCATCTCCACCCTTTACTATCTCACAAAACAAACTGAATTTTCTAGAGCAAGTTATTGTCCACTAAGTTGGCACAAACAGTGAGTACCCATGGATAACTGTTCATCCCTTGGTGCCGACAGCAGCACATAGACCTATGGTACTTACCTTTCACATAAAATCACAGGTTGGGCATGAGACACTTGCTGGATCTCACTTATTAAACAACACTATATTAGTCTGTGGATTGGGATCGTATCAATTACAAAAGGCCAACAAAGTGTTTAGACTAGAGTGAAGGCCTTTTGCTATTGGTCTGTTGTTGACCTACAGACAGTGCTGAGAGCACATAATCTTTAATTGCTCAGGTCTTAGTGATAATCCTTTTCCTGCTACAGTTAAACAATCCCATTAAGCATTTACCCCGCACATCACATTTACAGAACGCTCCAAACTGTATTCCACAAAAATGTAATGCAGACATCACAGACAGTATAGTATTGTGTGGTTTTCTGGACAAAACATTTCATTAATGGAAGTGTGCTTCAATAGTGCCTAGTCTGCCACCAAGTTGAACCATTTGAACAGTTTTATTGGTTTTCTGTTGACACTGACCAGGATTGGGAGGATGTCAGTTTACTTCAATCACTTTTATCAACCTATGAAACAAAGTTATTCTCAAACCAGCATTGATATGGTTTTAAAACAACTTTAAGTTCATGAGTTCTAGAATTGTGCCATCCTCCACCTACCTGGTAGATCTTCTTCATTGACCTATTCACCTCAGCATTGCTGATCTCCTCAACATATCGCCTGGCTGGCAGAATGCCCATCTTCACAGAGACGGATTAGCAGTAGTGCAGCATGCTGTCATACATGACACTAAATAAATACCCATGCATGGTAAATGGAATGTCAAAAGTGTGACACAGTACACTTGGCGCCCCCAAGAGGATAGACTAGGAACAATCAATCAATGTTCCACTTTTTCTATAGATTTTTCACTGCATTTACCAATCTTGGAAGTTTGCAACTAGATTTTTAAACAGGAGTCTCACATTGTTATGCACTATAACTATTAGAATTTCCACAGTGTTATTGATCATCCAAAATGGTAAAACAATTCACACAAAAAGTGGAACTGCACATTCTAAGAAATGTCATAGTATTTGAGTCTAAAAGCCTCCTTAGTAAATTGAAATCCATTGTACATACTTAGACAAATAATATACATTATTTATTTTACATACTGTTACATGTCATTAGAAAAAAAGAAAAAACATGTTCCATAAGTCAAACAGAATGGATGGGTGAAAGCATAAAAAACTAAAGAAAGTTCAGGAAATAGTCCGTTTGATGAGGCATCACTTCAGTACCGTCTGCTTGACTACTCTGCCCTCTTTGTCAATGGCAAAATTATAATTCTTAGGATTGTCCAGGGCCTCTTCAATGCGCTGATCCAAGTTCTCCAGGGTGATGAAGCTCTTAGCCGCCTCCTGTAATATATTTTAAAAGGTTGTAAATGTGGACCGATCATTGACATATTTTTAGGTTCGATGCCGATTCCGATTCTTGATAGTCCTACACTACCAATTACCGATAGTTGACCAATAAAAATGCAAAATCTTGAAATCAATTTGAAAAACTTAGTTGATTAAAGTTTCTATTTGAGAATAACTTAGAAGCAAAAAAAAAAATAAACAACTTTTTTCATAAATAAGAAGAAATTAAGTATATATTTCAAAAAAAGTAAACCACTTAAAGGGATATTTCACTTTCAAATAAAATAAACATTTAAAAAATATATTAAAAATAAATGAAAAAAGTAATGGAAAAATCACGGCCCCCTCACGCATTAGAGTGTCCTACTAATGTGTGAGGGGGCCGTGATTTTGCCATAACTTTTTTCATTTTTTAAAAATATTTATTTTTAATGTTTATTTTATTTGAAAGTGAAATATCCCTTTAAGTCATATTAAAACATTTTCAAACATAGACGATCTATAAGCTCACGACCCATTGCGATGTCACTCATTGTGGACTTGTGGATCTGCTATTCTTGAAACTTTTCAAAATGTTCAACCTATAGGCCATTTAATGAAATGCCCAAAATAGGGACAACAGGATGAGTGATTAAAAAAGTCAAATAATGGCCAATATATCAGTCAGGCTCTATATATATAATTTATTTTTCAAACACTTGTGAGAGGATCAGTGATCCAGCTGTAAAATCACTGGCATCTAAGAATCCTTCATAAAGACACACAGGTGGACCTAAGCAGTAAAACATGCTAGCAGGGTAGCTTCCCTACTTTCTCATATTTTTACATCATCCAACTTTCTCATGTTTCTACTAGTTAGCTTGTCATGATGTTAACCATTCCCACTTCAACATATTTGACTGTCAAATATAAAAAATCCTAAGAATGTATCATTGTACTAACACCAACTGGCATAAATGTATGTGTGAGAGACTAGCACTACTAGAGTGTCAGTTTTACTTTATAAATAAATAACCATATGAGATTACATAGAAGAAAACTAAATATGACTCTTCTGAAAACATACCTGCAACTGCAAGATTTCCTTTTCTTTTTCTTTGATGAAGTCTTGCAATTCTTGTTCCCGACAAATGGCTGCCTCTTCCTTCTGGACTCCTTCTGCTTCCCTTTCCTTTTGGACCCTCTCTTGTCTAAAATACACACAAAAAACAAAAGAGAGTACAGCAAGGGTAGTATGTACTTTTGCAAAACGAGATCATTTGGCTGATATAGCTATTCTAAATATTTGCATTGACATTGAATCTGCTAATATATTGAAATTTAAAGAAAACTATTTTCTCTTATTGCAGAAACTGCTGTGTAATCGAAATAACGTAACCACTTTAACCCCAGCATCGGTATTGTGGGGAAGGCTTTAGCTGAAAACAGCAGATCGACAAACTCACAATGCGACGCAGTCGATCGGCTATTTTCAGCTAAAGCTTACCGCACAATAACACAAAAGATTGAGCCCAGAGGGACTCCGGCGGTTACCCATTTGGGGTTTAAGTGGTTAATGTGGTGTTTACAGTTTGGGGACATTTCATCTCACCTCAATTTGAGCATGCGCTGGTTCTCTGCATCATTGAAGGCCATCAGTGCACGGTGATCCTCATCGTCCTGTCTAGCCCTCTCCTCCGCCATGGAGCCCGTCTCTTCCTCGTACCTCTTTCTGAGCATCTCCTCCTTGAACTCCAGACTGAGAAACGCACAGTATTGTAAGCAGTGGTTCTATATATATTGATATTCTAAAATAATTTGTTTTTCTTCCATTTAGGCTATGTGTACTTTCTCTATGTCAAACTACCTACCTGTTTTTATGTCACTACAAATTAAGTTGTGTTTTATATATTTACAAATCGAGAGTCTAGGGTATAACTTGCATTTTAGGCACACATAGACTAAACCAGTGGTTCTCAAACACACAGTGTAGTCCAGGGACTGAGAGTCTCATGGTTCCTTGAGGGGGTTCTAAATGGATCTGAACAGGTCTCTAACTCTGACATTATCCAAATGGAACCAAATGGACCCTTTGTATAATGTCAGAGTTAAAGATAGGGAAAGTGATTTACTTTGGTTAAAATAAGTGTTAAATAGCTCCATATTCTGATAGTACTCATTGCTATAGTGTTTGTTCAGTAAAAGGGAGTCTCCCATACATGTCTCTCCAGTTCTTTATTAAACAGAAAATATGCATTTTCAGTGCCCTCTCCTGATTGGCTTAAATTTGGTCACCTACCTGAAAATGTACTATATTCTGTTTACTAAAGAGCTGGAGAGACCTCTGTGACCCGAACAGACGCTCTGTAGTAGCTGTAGAATACAACTCTCGTAGACGTATTTATGATTCTGACGTTAGGTCGTATTCTACAGCTAGCTCTGTAGCAATGATTACAATCAGAATATAGTACTTTAACCTTTTTAACAAAAAATATCACATACCCTACCTTTAAGGGGAGTCCTTCACATTTAAAAGTTTGAGAACCATTGGCCTAAACCTTACAAATTGTAGCTTTTAATTCATATCAACGATTCTGTGTCCGATCATCAAGGCATTCACGTTGACAGATTGACTTGAATGTTGAATGTTGATTGACATACCGCAGCGCCTTCATGATCAAGTCATACTCCGTGTATCGTTCCTTGATGACCAGCATCTCCACGGGGTCGATGGGTGGAGGGTACTTTATACGTCCTTCTTTTGACTTGGCCTTGGGATCATTACGGCTCTTTCTGCCGCGGACCGTCTCCAGCAGCACGCTGCACCGGGGGGCGAGGACACGCACCGCGGGGACACTTCTCCCACAAAACACGCTCAACATGGTTGTTGAGAAACAGGAGTTGACAAAGAGGCGAACTCACGGTCGTAGTTTGGAATCATGCGATCGCTACAGAGTTATAAGATCGCTAGACGGCCGCGGCCATATTTGTGCCCTTTGACCGAAGGGAAGGAAATGTTTCAACTGACTTCTAGTTCAGTGATTGTCGCCATCTATCGTTACAGGAGAGTATTGCATACGCATGATTAATCCCTCTACCGCCTCACCCTCTCACCCTCTTTCTCTTTGTCTCACTAGTCTAGTGAATCAAGCCAAGGAATGGAGTAGGGCTATGAAGCATGCACATTGCACAATGCAATGCAGAAATATTTGGGTTGTACGGCCAAATACCCTGGTTCGTACAGGAGGTACAGAACTCTCTCCTGATGGGAGTTGAGTTGGTCAATGGTCTTTCTTGAGGTATTATGAACCTAACCTCTAAATGCCTAATTATAACCCTAACCTCTAAACTTGACCTCTAAATGCTTAATTATAACCCTAACCCCAACCTGAATCTTTTCCTAATTGTAGCCTAACTCTAAATATTAGTCTGTTAAACTGTTATAACCATAACAGCAAACATCTCCCTTATGAGGAAATTGTCCTCACAATGTCTATTTCTCAAATTCTACACACAAACACACACACACGCACGCACGCACGCACGCACGCACGCACGCACGCACCACGCACGCACGCACGCACGCACGCACGCACGCACACACGCACGCACGCACACACACACACACACACACACACACACACACACACACACACACACACACACACACACACACACACACACACACGCGTCATGCTCTATAACCCAATATCGAATTTTGTTCTCAGCATGTTCTAAAATATCGCTTACACATCACACTTACACACTCATGGTCTGCACTGCAGCCTACATGTATTCACTTCAGGGTGAGTGTAGTGTTCAGTGGGATGTGTGGCTTCAGTTCTCAGACTCAATACAACCATGCTGAGGCAAGACACAAACACATTACATTTTCAGCCAGCTTGCCAGCAGGAAGGAATTGTGGGATATGGTGCAATGCTGCTCTGTGTCGTTCATCTGACTTTGGGAGCTCGAGAGATTTTAGAATGTTCCAGTGTCGAAGATACACTACGCAAACGTACACAATATATACAAGCTCTTGCCTGCAAACTTTTCTTTTACAGAAAATCATGGAATATTTTAACGTGCCATTTGACATTTATTTAATCATGGATCGGGGCTGCTTTGCCTATTTTGCATATTAGACAGGCTTTTTATTGGTTTCTGCAAAAACATGTTATATTCTTATTTCTTTCTTATGTGTATGTTCTTTCTCAATGACTGTATAATCATGTATGTTAATGGTGTTTTTTTTTATTTTGTGTCAGTGTAAGACTGCAGGATTGAATTCAATGCCTCTGACAATGAGGACTAACACTAGAGATTCTAAACTTGTAAGAGTGTGCATACATGTATAATTCAGGGATGGTTTATTTTATTCCCCTTGTGAGATCACATGATTACATGCCTGTGTTTTTAATAATACACTGGTGGAATAAGGGAAGTGGCATATTTCTATGCACGCAATTTGTTAAAATCTAGCAAATCAGTCAAAAAGTCAATAAGTGACCGTAAATCGAAGGTATGAGATAGCCTGTCAGGTTATAATGATTTTTAATGCAGGATACGTTTGCAGAGCACACTGGTTCTTTTCCCCCTTGTCTTACAGTCACACATTTACACACATTCGCACCTGCATGATGTCTTGGAGGCTTCAACTTCAATCTTCTATTGCTGGGTACTGAAACCACACTATTACTTTAGTGACTTGGGGTTAGGTGCCTTACACCAGAGCCATGTAAAGAGAGTGTTGCAACCACTCCATTCACTCCAATAGACAAATTATCATTATTATTATGATTATTGTACAGTGATGGCAGATAGTGGAGCAGCAAACACTAGCACTGCAGTATGAGTTGAAGCGTATTAGACCATTTGTAATGCACTTTTAAAAGGTAAACGTTTAAAGAAACAGATTATATATTATCATCACTTCTGAATCAATTTAACATTATAAATCATTATATACCATCCAATAATGAGTCAACAAAAGGAATAGACTTGAACTTGATTTGCAGTTCAGTTATGTGTTTTATTCAGCATGTTGCTGGCTCTTACAGGTACACCAAGCGTAGAGGTGCAGACTTTGTATAGTTTCATAGGTTTAAAAGCACCATTTCAATCTAAGATAAGCATAAAAACCACAAAAAGCTTCTGGCACCAGACAGGCTAGCTTCAGTTACTGTTGAGTTTCACTGCTTTTAGCTTGTAGGCTGAATGGGCTTACAGAACAGAAAACAAAAGTCTAATGCGGACAGGCTGACAGATACGTTGCATGTTTAAGGATAAACCAGTAACAATTAGTCTTCCATGGTATGTCCATACCCAGGAGGTTTTGCAAGTAACAAACTGGTTGATTAGAGATTTAGATGAATGAATAACCAGCCAGAAGACAGAAATACCAACACAAGCTCTCAATTTTAAACAAACTGAACATTGTGTTGTGTGTGTATGCAAATACCAAGGAAGAAAATGCAAACATAGATAACAAAATGGCTTTCTAAGAGAAAGGAAATAAAACATTTAAGGTTACTGGTTCTCTTACTATCACTATAGAACCAGGGGTGCAGGGCAATACATAATCAATTGGTATAGTTCCTGATCAATAATGCTACAAGTTTCTTGCCTAACTAAAGCCCAAGCATCCAAAGATTAAGGGTAATTGTATTCCTTCTTTACAAACACTTGCTTAAATGTTTGCACAATGGGAAGGTTTAGATAGAGTGGAATAGCAAACCCCAGTGCTTGAACGTAATTGGGGAGGAACTCTACCAACAGAAGTATTGTTGTCTGGCATTTTGCTATGTGACTAAAGTGGTGCAGCCTCTCTGTAAGTCTACAGGTTTATCAGAACGTGTGTAGAAGAAGGGGGACTTCCAGGGAGGACCTCTTGTATAGAACAAGGGCACATCTGTCTTGGGACGAATGAGCTGGTATGAGTCGGTTTTGTTCGGTGGAGGGGGGGGGGGGGGTTTCTGGAAAGTACCAAGGTACTGTATGGGATGAGATGAGATGAGGTAAGTTGAGGATGACTGTAAAAAGGGGGAGGAGGGATGAGGAAGGAGTTAATGTCAGTTCAAGGACGGAGGGGATGAATTAATTGGGTCGATGCCTTAGTTGTGGCGTCCGATTCGAAAAGTTAGTTGTACCCAGGCAGAGCAGGGTAGGACAAACGGATCTCCTCTCCCTCCAGGAGTTTCCTGTAGAGCAAAGACAAGTAGAGATCAAGTTATATGCTGGAGGTCATGGCAGGATTTCATCACAAAATGAGGCATCCATTTTAGAGAAATGTAAACCCAGGTACTGATTGCTGGTATGATAGAGGTGAATTCACTCATCAGCCCATTCATTTCTTTGCTACCAGAAATCTTCTATCCCCTGATAAAAGGGATATACCGGTATATCACTTTGGATACATTATTATTATTATTATTTTTTTAAAATATATTTTTGGGACTTTTATTTGACAGGACAGTAGGCTGACAGGAAATGGGGAGAGAGATGGGGGGGTGCCACACAGCAAAGGTCGTCGGGATAAGGAGTCGAACTCGCGACATGCTGTCAAACTGGATTACCAGCGTATGTGGTATGCGCCTGTACCGCTAGGCCAGCGGGCACCCCCTTTGGATACATTATATTGAGAAGTGTGTCTAGTCTTACCTGTATGCGGCTATCTCAATGTCAAGGGCCATCTTCACATTTAGTAGGTCTTGGTACTCTCTCAGATATCGTGCCATCTCCTGCTTGGCATCACCAATATCCCTTTCCAAATCATGTATTCGTATCTATGAAAAAAGAAGCATGATTATTTTGCATGTATAACAGTTACTGGCATTATACCGTATCAGTTGTTGTTGTGTAAAACTGTGAGGGTCACTCAGAGCCCTCTGCAGCCTTAAAATAGATTTATATTTTCGTATTTAAAGTGTTGTTCAAATCTATCATTTGAAAAAAGCATCCCATTTACAACATATTGGACAGTGTGAAATTACATTACATTTGATTACATTCAAATTATGGTATAATTAAAGGCTGAAATGAAAACTTAAGACCTTGGTTGATAAAATAAGAACAATTTGACAGGCTCAATGCTATATAAAAAATGTTGAGAAGCTTTTTCCTCCCAAAAATGGATAGCATTTCAGAAATGAACTCCTTCATTTTTGTAGCTGTGTCATTGTAGCTGTGGTTTTCAGTTCTTGCCCAGACGGTCACCTTGTCATTCTGTTCTATGAGCCTCCCTCCTCGTCCTGCTTTGTTGAGAGTGTTCGTGTGTGTGTGTGTGTGTGTGTGTGTGTGTGTGTGTGTGTGTGTGTGTGTGTGTGTGTGTGTGTGTGTGTGCGCGCGCGTGCGCGTGCGCGTGTGCGTGCGTGCGTGCGTGCGTGCGTGCGTGCGTGCGTGCGTGTGTGTGTGTGTATGTGTGTGTGTGTGTGTGTGTGTGTGTGTGTGTGCACACACACACACACACACACACACACACACACACACACACACAGGTGCAGGGGGGGGCTGCAGCTGTGTTGGATATTATGCCTGTCATGTCACAGCAAAAAAGGCACCTTGGCTAATGCCTCCACTTGATAACCACAATGACATGCACTATCTCACCAGCACATCACTTCCCTCTTCCCCAAGCTTGAATGTAATAGCAGGGAATGGTCTTGTTACTAAAGTTTATACACTGACATAGCAATGACATCATTAAGAAGAACATGTCGTCTCGTGGCCCAGGAGACTGACTCAAATGTCCTTCACTTGTGATGTCATGTTCTTCAGGTCACTTATTGTTATATCATATTTTTATAGTAAAATATCTAAAGCAGAAACACTGTAAAAAAAATAAAGAAGACAATAAAAAAAAGAATAGGATTTCCGGGCTGAGAACAAATCGCATAATGGACAGTCAGTTACCTGTCCGGCGATAATTGAACACAATGTTTTTTCTTACTGTTTGGGGCTTTACCCAGAAGGCAAAGATTATAGAGATGGGAAAACTACACTATATTGTGTGCCTTGAACTCATAACAGCATTTTGAGCATTTTGAATATTACTGATGTACATTATATAGCAGTGCTATTCTGCTCTACAAATTTCCAACCACTCCTCTTGTGTGGCAGTAGACTTATCTGATGAGCAACTAGTATTTCAAAAGGTGACATTTTGTGCAATGCCACTTTAAAGGCACCAAAGACTCCAATCTATACTAATTCCCCTGCAGGTACACTGTAAAACCCTGAGTGCAAATTTAACTCTGCAATGTATACTGTCACGGGTTAAATTGACTGTGACACAGTAGAAAAGCCTAGGATCCAAACACTTAATCTTCACCTGATACTTTTCCACATCATTCCCCTGGTTCTCCTCCAGCTCCTCCAGTTGTTTGTGCAGGGAGTCGATGACACTCCGGAGGGTCTCGATCTCTGAGGAGCGGGACTGGAGCTGCCGGCGGTACTCCACCGTCTCCTCGCGGATGGCGTGCACCGCCTCGTTGTTCTTGGTGGCCATCTCCGCCACGCTTGCAAACTTGTTCCTGTACCAGTCCTCAGCGGACTGCATGTTCTTGTTGGCCAACCTCTCGTACTGCGCCCGGATGTCACGGAGGGCCGAGGACAGGTCCGGGCGGGACACCTCCACTGCATCCACGCTGATGTTCGCCATCTGCAACTGGCCCTGCAGCTCCAACTGCTCCTCCGAATACACCTTCTTCAAGAATGTGATCTCCTCAGCGAGCGAGACCACATTGGCCTCCGCATCACAGTTGGAGAGCACAGCCCTGGCGGCCTCATCCCTGGCCCTCTGCAGGGCATCCTCAGCATCCGCTCGCATCCTGGCCTCCTCATCGTACCTCTCCTTCATCTGCTCGTACCCGTCACGCAGGTAGTCCCTCTCAGACTCCATGCGAGCCTTCTCCCCGCTCTCCTGGTCGATTGCGGTCCTCAGGGTCCGGGCCTCATCCTCGTAGAGAGATTGGAGCCGGGACGGGTCATTCTGCCTCCTCCTCAACGCATCCAGCTCGGCGAGCAGGGCCCGGTTCTGCAGCTCCAGGTGTCTGACCTTCTCTATGTAGGTGGCGAAGCGATCGTTGAGGTCCACCAGCTGCTCCCTCTCCTGACACCGCAGGCCCAGCAACTCCGTGTTCAGGGAGCTGACCTGGGCCATGTCCATCCGCTCTGACCCGTCCGGCAGGAAGCTGAGAGAAGAGGGAGAAGAAGAGGCAAACCTTGTGATATGCCTCTTTGTCGGCGGGGCTCGGGAAGAGGAGAAGACGGATGAAGACATGATGGAGGAGGATTTCCCACTGGGACCGCGGGAGCCTCTGTAGCCGTCCCAGGGACGCCGGTAGATGTAGGAATCGTAGCTCATGATGGAAGTTTGTTTTCTTTTACCGTTGATGGATTTTGTTCGGGTTGGTTTAAGGAAATGTAATGAATGTGTTTTGTTTCAGAAGTTTTTTTTGTTTTTTTTTAAAGTCCCCCTTGTTCTGCACACCATCGGTGAGGGTGAGCGGCGTTTTTGCACTGCACCAGCTCGGTGATACTGCAGAACCTTGCCTTTTATAGAGTCAGGATGCCTCCCTCCCCTCCTCCTCCTCCTCCTCCTCCCTTCCCCTCCTCTCCTCCTCCTTTAGCCTGAAATAACCTGTCTACAAGCTCACAACTCGTTGCAGATACGTTGCACTGTGAGCTTGTATATCGTCTATTTTCAGCGCGCAACACTGCCATACGACGGAGTATAAGCCAAGCATTTTCCAGCCATCCCTGTCCTCAGCCAGAGAGTAGCATCAGTGCTGTCAGCATGTGCTAAGCCAATAGCACACACTGCTGCAGTGTAGTGAGGAATGGTTAGTTTTAAGACAAACTGTCCAACATCGCCAGCATAGTGCATGCAGTAGGGCAAAAAAAAAAGAAGAAAAGAATAAAATCAAATTGCTCTGGAAAACAATACAACAAATAACTCTTACAATTATGATGTACATGTCTAAGAGCCTACAATCCACTATATGTGTTTGGATATGATAGTCGAATAAGCCCTGATTTATTTACTTTTTTTAAATCACCATTCCCATGATGAGAGTGAGAAAAAAGCCAAAGCTGGTGACAGGTGACTTGAAACAAGGTATTTCTTCACAACCCAATGAGACAAATTGATGAAGGATGCAAGGAAAAGAGAGAGAGGTAGCAATATACTGTATATACAGTACGCGGTCACTTAAGACGAGGTTAATAGTTTAAACAAGCTATGAAGTAACGCATGTATTGAGTTGACAATAATGGTTTTGTTTTAAGGTTTTGATACGGACGTGTTGTACAAAATATTTCTTTCTGACCCAGATACATGCTTGTGTGCCAGTACTTTTATCTTTTACTATACAGTAAAATCCTCAGTGTTCATTTATCCATTTGTGACTGTAATGAATTGGACCCTTACAGGTAGACATTCTTATGTTTTCCCCAATACGGTATGTACATCAATTCCCCCTTTGAGGACCTCATTTTGCATGATCTCCTATCTTAACTGCAACTTGAGGTCCCTTGATAGATCCACATGCCTACAGTGCACTACATAACCGTGATTGTTTCTATTTAAATCACAAAGTGATGAGTCACAGATGTTCTTCTTCAGCTGCGCTGGCAGTGAGTGGGAGACACTCACCCTGAACCCCAAATGTTTTCATCTTGAGACCAAAAAGAGACATGTTGGTGTGTCTCACTCCCCAGGACCCAAACACAACCCAAATTCATTCTTAATTCATCATTTAAGTCCCATTTCAATGTGAGCTTGTATTTCTGCTATTTTCACTCATTTAGAAAAAATACTCAACCAATTGAACTATAGCATCCCTATTCTGGGGTGAACATTCAGTGAAAATAGCAGATATTTGGTGTGAGAAAAAAAAGGAGGGCGCCTAGTATAGACCCCTGTGGGACTCCAGTCAACTAAGTATATAAGGTTTAAGAAGTTATGTAGAAATACAATGTAGAAATACTCTGTTACCCGTAAAAAGGGCTGCATGCAAAACGTAACTGCATAAAAAATAGCTATAGGCCTACTTACAGTAACAAGTGTAAAAGTAGGCTACTCATAATGAAGTACTTCACAATCATATTATTGGATTGTCATTTGTAATGCCTTAATGTGTTCATGTAGCTGCTGGTAAAGGTGGGGCTGATTTAATTACTTGATGTAGGCCTACTGCTGCATTGCTTATCATATAATACAATCATAATCGATCAGTTAAACCATTACAGTCTACCATACCAGCCCTGACTAAAAGGATAGTAATTTTGTTTTAACTAAATGTGGACACCAGAGAGTTAATGTATGTTTAATTTGTAGTATTGGGCTAATAATACAATTCTTCAAAATAACTATAAATCTGTCAAATAATTGTAGAGTAAAAAGTACACTATTTGCCTCTGAAATAGTGTAGTAGAAGTATTAAGTATAAAAAAATGTAATACTCAAGCAAAGTAAAAGTATACCTCTAATAAGTAAATGTACTTAGTGTTCCAACACTAGCAGCTCAGTGGCCTTGTGTTAGAGTGTTAAATCCCACTAGCGTCATGTATTTATATAGCGCCTTTTATCCAAGGCGCTTTACAATGTGCATTACATTCACACACCGATGGCAGAGGAAACCAATGCAATGCACCAATCTGCTCAACAGGAGCAGGTAGTCAGTGTCTTGCTCTATGAGGCTTTGATGGAATGTGGCTGCTGATGGATATTCATACTTAAAAGACCAGTCTTTTGAACTGCTAGGTCACTGACATCATGTGCTTTATCCTGCTTGCCTACCAGATGGTAGCTGTCCCGATGAGGATGATTTAAAAATTGTGTCAGCTGAACTGATTGATTAATTGATTGATTGATTGAATAAAAACACATGAAAGTACAGTTCAAATACAAGGTCAACTAAATAGGATTAGAAAGCCCAAGAAAGCCAATGGCTTTGTTTCAATTGGGGTCCTTTTACTGTCAATCACAGTAGCCTACTAGACTTCTCATTTATTGTATTGTATTGTCCATTAATGAAAGACCACACCCATCTCCCCAGAACATGCTACAATAAACATGCCCCCCCCCCCAAAAAAAAATCAAATGTAAGCAAATAGCATGTACAAATGTCTAACAGTGTGATTTGTTGAGAGTTTGGATTGTCAATGGTTGATGTATAGATACCTTCCCCGTCGTACGACGGTGCCGCGCACGCGCACTGAAAATAGATCAACAAGCTCACAACGACTGTACGAGGAAGTACAAATCAGGCTCAACCCAGGTGAATACAATAATCGGTCAAAGAACCCGCATTGAGTATAGCCTACATTCCCATTGAATATAGCTCACATTGTCATGAAGAGATTTGTGCACGGGGTGGCGCCATTGCATCGCACCAGAATTGATATTTGATCAATTTCCACGTGAAATTGCTCAAACTAGTTCGGCGTTAACAACAGTGGTGGAAAGTAACTGAGTACATTTACTCAAGTATTGTACTTGAGTACAATTTTGAGGTACTTTTACTTAACTGGAGTATTTACAATTTGCAATACTTTTACGTCTACTCCACTATTACATCTCAGAGGCAAATATTGTACTTTTACGCCACCACAATTATTTGAAAACTTTAGTTAGTTATCTTGCAGATTTTGATTACTATCACAAAACACACATTAACCACTTAAGCCCTATATACATTTCGGCCATTTGAAAATAGCCATCTAAGCTCACAATGCGATCTGCTATTTTTAAAATAATGTTATACATTTCAAAACTTGTGAAATGGGACATTCTGCACAATCAGTACTTTCTACTTTTTTAAGTCCATTTTGATACCAATACTTTACTTTACTTTTACTCAAGTAAATGATCAATTCTAGACTTTCACTTGTAACTGAATATTTCTATATTGCAGTATTGATACTTTTACTTAAATGGAGTACTTTTTCCACCACTGGTTAACAATGCATCTTCATGTTGTGTTCTTGTAAGTTACCTATATCGGTATACCTGGATGGAATGTGTAGGCTACATTAGTAGCCACGGCAAGTGCCAATGCAGTCTACAGTATAGCCAGCCTAAAGTTACTGTAGCTCAGCTCGCTGATTGAAAATGTTCTCAGACAGTAAAATAAAACGTGTTTTGTTGTCCTATACAGTGAAATAGAATGCAAGTAAAATGTTTATTTAGAGACTAGGCTAAATATATTTTCAAATGATACATAGAAAAATATTACAGAAAACAATTATGACAAATTGTACGACTTTGGAATGTCAGGTTTTTCATAAAGCCTAGCTAAAATGATTCACCCCTTTAGCCTACATAAGAAATTGCAGCCTATTTAGGCTACACATGGCGACATGAAAATGTAAGCATGTTGAGAATCAACTGGTTTTATTTAGGTAGGCAACTGTGTTATTGAAGTATTTACGGTAAATACAAATACAATTCAGAACATTCTCTGCAAGTATAGTCTGGACCTACATTTAAAAAAGCAAGGTAGGCCAACCATCTTTCACAATCTTTTACATTCAGATGAAATCTGTACATTTCTGTAAAATACTATTGTGAAGGAAAAGACATTGAACATATACATCCAACACACAAACAATACAGAAATTACTTTTAAGCTAAGCTTTTCAATACAAAAATGAACTCCTTTGGTAGAAAACATTTGTCTCAGAAAAAAATGTGCTGAAATCTTGCATGGCCTATCAAACTTAGTGTATCAAAGCCAATGAACTATGGGACAAACATTCATATTTCATATTGGGAATGCATATTCATTCGCGTTGGCAATGCATCTCACAAACCAGTCTACTGACATGCACAGCCTGGCCTGTTTTGAACTGAACGCCACGACGTTTGATTATTACAGTATGAAAAGTCGTCATCATTCACATGTCGATCTAATAGCCTACAGTACTTTGGTTCATTCATAAAGAAATGGAACAGCATTTGTGATCATCGAGTTCTTAAGAGTGTGCTATGCCATGGGGAATCCTGTTGCACGCAGAGCGTCCAAGTGTAATGTGCCAATAAGAAGAGATAACAAAACATTATACAATTAAAAAATAAAATAGTCTAGTGAAACATACAAAAAACAACGCATTAAAATGCTATGTTCTTAACATCTTTAAGACTCTTCTCCAGACTTGTCATGTGCATGAATTGGGGCAAAATTACTGCAAAAATACAACAATAAGTAATTTCAGAGAGTGCAATCTAAAATCAAGTAAAAAAAAAACTAAACGTAATAAACGTCGTTGCTTTAGAATATTTTCATCCTTTTGCCAATCGCTCTGCCCCCCTTCGCCATGACTCGCTGACTGGGCTGCTCCTTTGACAGAGGGCAGTACTTGATCGTGTGCGCGTTGTCTCCGTTGGCACTGCAGAGAGGGCACGTGTATGCCCGCAGAATGGGGCACAGGACTCTGCCATCGACCGTCTTTAAAATGTGAGAACCGTACACCTCTTCTGGCGCCCCGTTATTCCGACAGAACACGCAGATCTTCGGCTCCGGCTTACTCCTCTGAGTCTGTTTGCGCCTTCTGTCCATGGCGAGCAGGTCGAGCCCACCACCGAAGCTCCCTCCGTAGGCGGCGGGGTCCCCCCTGTCCGTCAGCGGCGCGTCACTTGAAAGGTGTTCAAACGGTCTGAGAAGCGACAGTCGTTCCTTCAGATCGAGGATGGACATCGGGGGAGAGTTTGGACAGTCCAAGTGTCCATCGCCGTCCCCGCCGTGCCCGATTACGCAGGAGCAGATCGGAGAATCGTCCAAACCGAGAGTCGCTTTGAGGGACTCCGTTATGGAGTTGGGACCGAGCGACGAGTTGCTGATCTTGTTTTTAGCAACGAGGGTCGATAGACCAAGGTAATCGTTCCAAAAGTTGAACGTGTAATCGTATGGGGAGCGCGCTTCCAAGTACCCGTGATCTAAATAATCCATTCTTCCACACTGCTGGACAGGCTATTGTACACAAAGGTGAAGTGGTGTTTTGCACAACGTGGGTTTGAAGCATGGGTGAGAAAGTGATGCTCTCTCTCCAGTGTGCAGAGCAGCTCAACAGACTGAGGCTGAGAGGTTCCTAGGATAAAAGGGGAGGGGGCGTGGCTTGGTTCCAGTTGATTATCCAGTGAGAGATCCATCCAGTGCAGGGAATTATTGAGCTGGGGAAATTATTTTGCCCCTCCAAAAATACGTCTCATTGATGAAAGGAGTTTTATGAGGTTTTAGTGCATGCAGATTAATGACATAATCGTTCACTTTGTGATGCAAGTATGAAATTTGGCACAAATACTCTCTAAGGGCCACTCTTATGGAAAAAGGTGCTGGCCGTTCAAAAATCCAAGATGGCGTCGTCGTCGCGACCACATTTTTCAAGATGTCTGCCACCTTAGCAGAGCAGATAGTGATATAATATTTGAGGTTGTGATACAAGGATGACATTTGGCACAAATACTCTGTAAGGGACACTCTTATAGAAAAAAGTGCTGGCCACTCAAAAATCCAAGATGGTGACCATTTTTTCAAGATGGCCACCACCTTAGCGGAGCAGATAGTGATATAATCTTTCAGGTTGTGATACAAAGACAAAATGTGGCACAAATACTCTGTAAGGGCCACTCTTATGGAAAAAGGCCCTGGCCACTCAAAAATCCAAGATGACGACCATTTTATCAAGATGGCCGCCACCTTATAATCTTTCAGGTCGTGATACAAGCATGCAAAATGGCTGGAGCAGTGTTCCTGAGTCACTTGATAAGAAAGCGCTCTCAGACACTTTGATTTTCAAGATGGCGACCATTTTCCAAGATGGCCGCCACCTTAGAGGACCAGTTAAGTTATGTCAGCATTTGGTTGGTCATACAAGCATCTTGAGCATCTGACTGTTGCTTTCTTGCACAATCTAATTTGGTGTTGATACTTGGCCTGGTTTCTTCTCAAAGTAGCTTCTATACCGCCACCCTCATCCAGCCTTGCTGTGTCCAGGATCATTGGCATTTGATTGATCTCATGAAAGAGTGGAACATTGGTAGCAAGCATGGTGTAGCCATCATGTTGAGGAACAAGATAGGTTGGAGGTGATACTAGGGCATCATTATTTTTGTCTTTCTGACAAAGACAACAATTCTTCCAATCAGTTTACCTGTTGACAAACACTGGATTTGCGTTTGCCATTTTTGGGGCAATTGATTTCTGATTAAGGCCGAGGGGCTATCCTTTTACCAATTTAATCAAATTGATACCGCACATTCAGGTATGGGATACAACTAGGTTCGGTTGACCTTCAGCTAGCCCGATCATTCATTCAGTGCCATTTAAGTCCTGTGTGATCTGTACACGTTCCGGGTAAGTATACATGAACAAGTCATGAATAGCCCCGCTATACCTTAGGCTCGGCTCTCCCGCGCTGGCACACTCTGTCAATTCAGGCACGGCTATCTAACTACATCTACTAACTATTACTAGCTTATTGATCGGGGCTGTTAGAAAGCATTTGGGACACTGATAAGTAATATTATTACTACAGTATTAGTAAAACTAGATCAGCTGACAATGAACCCCATGCTGAGTTACACAGCTGTGATGTCACCATTGTGCCCTGGTTGTGCAATGACATTCACTCTATTATAATAAGCTTTCCTCCACCTACTAAATTGTGCTCCGACAAGAAAATGAATACGTCTATTGAAATATGCAACCCGAACAACAGTAGACACAAAAACTTTATTTCTATGCTATAGATCATCATCGCAACTAGGTTTCCAGCCGCAATCTTACCACTTTGCTATCTTTGCTAAATTATTTCACATTACAGTCCTGACACATAATAATGAAATGTGACACCCGTAAAATAGTTAACACCAACATTAATCAACTCCTGGAAGCCATCTTCAAAAAATGGTCGCCATCTTGGATTTTTGAGTGGCCATTGCCTTTTTCCGTAAGAGTGACAGAGTATTTGTGCCAAATCTCATGCTTGCGTCACTCACAACACAAAGTAAACAAAAATTGCCATTAATCTGCTGTACTATTACAGCAATGACACTCATTTGCAGTAAGATTTCTATTTGATGCTTGTGGTAGTGTGGTTTTTCAATGGAAGGCATTTTTTTTTATTTTATGTTGAAGGCATCACTTTTCTATATTAATAGACCTATAGCGAGCCGTTTGGCATAGATATGACATGTCCTCTTTGCACCTGTTCTCCGTCCCTCGGGCCCGCAGGGGCTTTGTGTTCAGAACCAGCCTGTCCTCCGTTCCATTGTCTCCACGCCACAGCGAGACGTTTAACTTCATTAATATGCATTAAAACGGAGTGTGCCCTGTGTGTGTGTGTGTGGTGTGCATGGATGTGTGTGTAAGTCAAGGCCCAATAAAACAGGCACGTGCGCGAGTGTGCGCGCTGTGTGTGCGTGTGAGTTCATGTGCGAGAGAAAGATAGGCTATTAGGCCTGCCTGGCACAACAATCACAACACATTACTAGGATATTATTACCAACAAGAGTTACTGTAATGAGAAGAATTGTATGTTATCTATCTCATACTCATTGACATAGAATCCCAGAAATTATTCTTTATTGTTAATATAGGCTACTGCCTACTGTATGTGCTTTGGTGCTTTGTAAGTAATATTTTTCGTAATCTTTAGTAAAAGTATCACCATCTGCATTAGAAATGTTTTCAGGATTTCATGTTATGAAATTAAATTAATAAAAGTATAGCTTGAAGCAACAATTATAATTGTAGGGTCCTCTGTTGAAACACACTGCAGGGTTTGTTTACCATATGATTCCATATTACACGTCCAATGTATTTTAAGTGTAGCCTATGTGATAGCTAAAATAAAATGTTATGCACATTATGTAATGTGCATAACTATTATGTATGTTTCTTTTACGCTTATATTTTTGTAAACATGAAGTCAAACAGGCTTGTATTTATGATGCTTTATACTTAACAATGTTGTTTCCATATCTACATGTTCAAGAATCTGCCTAAATGTGTATTCTACATTTCAATGGATAGAGTTTGAATTGGACATCCAAACAGAGCTACACATGAGTCAAAGTTATAAGAGTTGCTGCCTTGCTGATGATATAGTAAAGATAGTAAAGTCAAAGCATGAATAAAAGCATATAGGGGACAGTATCTTGTGTGTGAGAATACATTATCACCAGAACACGCCACATGGCCAATTTCAAGGTCACCTCTGGCTTTGCATGCACAAAGGAAATCATGAGAGAGCATTTAAAAGATGAATGGCTGCTATATCACAATAGATAAATTTCACAGGGGGCAATATGACATGTGGCTCCTTGGTAACTGCTTTGCATGTATTGCTCTCATACAACATATATTTCACTAGCCAAAAAATAAATAAAACTATGGACATTGAAAATTAAAAAGACAATTTTTGGCATTTAGCAAACACCCTTATCTAGGCTAGAGTAACAACAGTAAGCGCAACAGTAGAATAAGCTCAACTAGGCTACATAACATTACAACATGATTTATACATTGTTGTGTCCGGATTTGTGTGCTGAAAATAGCAGATCCACAAGCTCACAACACCTTGCACTGCAACATGCTGTGAGCTTGTAGATCAGCTTTTTTTGGCGAGTGACACCGTAGGCAACAAAGTATAAATCAGGCTTCACCAATTGGTAGGTGTAAGGAGGCTACAACACCAACGTAAATAACAAACATTATTATTATATTATCCTGCATCTTTATAATGTTACAACTATGTTTTTGTCTTTGCCTAATTGCACAACAGCTCAGGCTGAGATGGTCAGACAATGCTCTCCCCATTCATCATTGTCAAGTTCAATGGAAAATGAACAAATCCCTTAATTAAAAGACCTCTCCATACTCGTGTGTGTGTGTGTGTGTGTGTGTGTGTGTGTGTGTGTGTGTGTGTGTGTGTGTGTGTGTGTGTGTGTGTGTGTGTGTGTGTGTGTGTGTGTGTGTGTGTGTGTGTGTGTGTGTGTGTGTCAACTGTCCATGCATGTGCGCGCGCACGTGCGCGTGTGTGTGTGTAGCAGCACGTGCCAGCTGTGCTATCTACAACAGCCTGGCAGAACAAGAACAACCCAACACCTCCACACAACCCTTGCCCCCCCTCTCTTCAGCAAAGACCACTGCCATCTCCATTGCTGCATTAATTGCATAAACTGCATAATGTGGCTGGTCGGAGGAGCCCCGCCTGTTCATTCTGGATCACTGCTCCCCCCAGATACAGAGCTGGAGGGGGTGTGGGTAGTGTCAGTTGGGGGTTTGATCCCCGACCTCCAACCATGCTCTCCTGGGAGTAGGACCGCATCCCTAACGGTCACTCCATCTGTACTATCCTCTCTTCCAACCCCCAGCCCACCTCCAACATCGCATATACAGGCACACACACGCATATATATGGACGCAAACATTTTTTTATTCAATCATTCACATGGTCACAAAGACACATACACCCAACCACGCATGCACGCACACACACACGCACTCACACACAAACACAACCCCACCCCCAAGCACCCAGAGTCAACCCAGACACGTGTCATTGTCACCAGCAGCAGTGAAGAATGCTAAACAATCCAAGGTCAAGCTGAAATTAAGGGGTGTCTGTTGGGCCTGTCAAGAGCTCTGTCATGACCACACTGCCCTGAATGCCATCCGCAATTACTTCTCTGGAAAGCCTGCAAAACCAGGCTCTCTCACATATGGGCATGCGGGCATGCACGCACGCACGCACGCACGCACGCACGCACGCACGCACGCACGCACGCACGCACGCACGCACGCACGCACACACACACACACACACACACACACACACAAAGACTCTCTAAGATGTTAGTTGGAAAAGAATGCAATGCTCATAGAACTTGAACACTCCATGATTAGCTCCAACAAGTGAGCCCTCCAGCAGACTTGTATTTATAGTTCGTTCTATTGAATGACCACGTTGCTCAGTGAAAATCTGTTACTTTTGGTAAGTCACACGGCCATACGATGAAGTATGCATTATGGCCCCCTTCACAAGCCCCCTTGAATATAAGGAAACAACCTTGTACGAAGGCTTCACACTGCTTTTGTGGCTCCTATTTTCTCGTGCCAACCTGCATGCTTAGTCTTTCAGCTTGCACAAACTGGTATGTTGATGTATCCTACACAGAAAATAAACTGTCTTGTACAATATTTCGGTTGTAATATGATTTTTTAAATACGTCACAATCTACTATGTTGTGCGATCAGTATCAGTCCTAGGCCAAAGTGAAAGTGTGAAGAATTACTGGTGTTTGTGTAAGCTGCACCAGAAGGGTGGGGTTTAATCACATGAAGAATGTTCAGATAGTGTCAGTGGTATAAGTTGTCATTCACAGAAAAGTACAGTATATTGACTTTTAAATATTTGCTTGAGATTGTCTAAACTTTCTGGATTCCATGTAACAAACCTCACCCACTGGGACTCGGGCAGAAGTAAAACTGTACATAATCTTTGCATATCTATTTGGCCCAGATAGGCTGGACATGAAAACCAAATCTGAGCAAGAACGCTTTTTATAGGCTGAACACATCCACGGTGGAAAGTGAACCATTCCCCCTCTCCAAATATTCAAGTAAATATGAATAGCAGTTTTATGGTGTGTGCGTGTGACAGTGCACAGAACAGAATTGATCGTCACAGTGAGGTGGCGAAAAGAGGAGTTCAGGGAGGAGGAGAATGATCTTAAGCACAGGGGTCTGAAACTTGTTTAACGTCCCCAAGATCTGAGGGGGATTAAAACAGGATGCGGTCAAAGGCTTCAGAGTGTATTGGTACAATGAGGCAGAGGGGATTAAAGGGGAATGGGGGCGGGATTCTATGAGCCCCTGCAATGCCCTTCATCTCTGGGGGTCCACAGCAAGAGCAGCCTTTTGTTGGGTTAACTAACGGCACTTCCCATGAGTGGAGTGAACGGACCAATCCCTTTTTAATGATGCAGGGAAAATTCCTTTGGCCCCGATTACCACTGTGCTTCCGAGGAGGGCCATTGTCCCACACACCATGTTCAGCTTTTAAAATGTGCACCTAGGCAAGTGGATAACAGGAGTTTTGGCAGGTCTCCTCAAGCATTATAGCCCACAGGACACAGAAATAATAATCAGAAATGATGTGGATACTGTCCACCACCATGGAGACAAGGGGTTCGCATCTTCCATGGTGCATCCAGCTTGGTCAGGCGGGTGGGGACGGCGCTGTGTTAGCGACTCCTACACGTTGGTCGGGCACCTGTTCAACGGGGTGAGAAACTAGGCATAGCGTGCTCCTCCAAATGCGTTACGCCCTCCAGGTGAAACTATACTCACTGTCAGGTGAAAAGAAGCGGCTGGCGACTTCATGTGTGTTGGAGGAGACACGTGGTTGTCTACACCTTCCCAAAGACCAACTGTAGGGGTTAGCAGTGACAGAGATTACGTGTGTGGGGAGAATTGGCATGGCGACTAAATTGGGAGGAAAAAAGGAAAAGAAAAGCAATTACATGGATACATCTATTGACATACACGTCAACATATAGTATATCAATATTTGTTGATAATGATGATGTGTCTACTGTCCATCGTATCTCTTCTTCCAGGTCCCACTGTGTGAGGTCCTACGGTCCTCGTTCTGTGTCAGCATGTAGAAAATTCAAACACGTCTCTTTTTGCGCCATCATTACGTAGACAAAGACCTGCACATTTATTGTATCCGTCATGTATTTCCGTTGTACTTTGCATTCTCTTCACTTCTCTCATGTGGGTCTGTGCTTTTGGTCTGGGCTTGGTGTAATTCTACCACTGAGCAGAGGCTCTCTGAAGCAGATGTGAGTACCTCGTCTCATATTAGCTCATGCCTGGCTGTCTCCTGTGATCTTTCAGCTGTGCAGCTGCCATCTTCACAACATTCTCTCATCTCGAGCTCACATGCACTCAGAAACTGAATTAAAGGGAAACTGTACGCTGGGCAACTGTTAAATCATACTTTGATGAGTTTTCTACTCACCATGGGAATAATAAGCTGTTGTGACAGTGGCATTTTCAGTTTGTACCAGAGAGATTAAAAGAGATAAAAATGTATAAATGTTCTAATCAAAAATAATTTAAGAGCCCACTGTCAGTTGTTAACCACATGGACCTGTCTTAATAGGCAAACATTTGACGGAAATAACGCATTGCAATGCATTGTGATTTAGTAGATCAGCTTGTACTGTAGATTGGCTATTTTCAGCAAAGAGACTTGGTGTAGAGGAAAAAATTAAGGGGACAAGTGTAGAGCCCTGGGGGTCAGCAAAGTATATAGGGTTATTTGGTTAATGCTGTTGTTAAACCAAATAGGCCAGTGACATGCACAGGCATGGGTTACTTTAGCCTACTTAGATGTCAGAGTGGTTTCTCATAAAGTAAAATGTAATCAGTGGCAGAAAGTTATCAAGACATTATTCTTTATATAATAAAACTCTGATTGACAACTCACCTGGCATCATAAATAGATCAGTGGTTCTGGGGAGGGGATCACCAGGTCAGGGGTCTGAGTGGGTTCCAGCGGGTCCCCAGCTACACGTGTTAACATAGCATCAAAATCAGTTCAACCACTTTAACCCTATTTTATATTTTGGATACTTTGCATATAGATATCCAGTTGTTGCCGATCAAACCGATATGTCCATATATGGGCATGCCAATATACGGGCATATACTGATGACATCGGGGAGCTCCTACTATATATGGGCATAAAAGGGAGACAGACAAACGGGTACAATGAGTACTCTGACAAAGCCCCCGACACTGACTCAGACATATCAGTCGGGTCGGCGGTATGAACTAGTTAATTTGGAAACATTTTAACAGCACAAGTCTTCTCTTAATGAAAATGTTTGAGAATCACTGCAATAGATAATGTCCTAAAGCACTAAAACCCCTCACAATTATTCACAATAATTATCTGACCAAGGCCTGCACTCAAGACCATATGCAACTACACTCACTCACTCACACACACACACACACACACACACACACACACACACACACACACACACACACACACACACACACACACACACACACACACACACACACACACAGCAGACTGAGCCCAGTGGACCCATGTGCAAGTCGGGACAGGCTTGGCGGTATAATGGTCGATACCTCACAGAACACACAGGACCACAGATGGGTCTTCCTCCACTCTGCACAGCAGAGTCAAAGGCTGCATGGAGCCTGGGCTCTGGCCAGATGGGCCACCCCTGAGAGAGACAGAGAGAGGCGCTCAGGCTGTCACAGGCCCTCGGAGGATGATCTTATTACCATTGGCCAAGACCAGGAGTCTAGGCCAATGGCAGACACGCACACGCCCGCGCACTCACGCACGCACGCACGCACGCACGCACGCACGCACGCACGCACGCACGCACGCACGCACACACACACACACACACACACACACACACACGCACACGCACACGCACACGCACACGCACACGCACACACACACACACACACACACACACACACACAGTGTCGAGAGAGTCCACATTATCATGCCTGAGTCTCTAGCCTGAGATTCCACTGCTGGCTCAGGAAAAAAAAGCAACTCAATTAGATTTTTTCTTTGTGTTGCTTTCTTTCACCCGTGTGCCGCAGATCAGATGGTTTCATCACTGTCAAGAGCTGAAAAAATAAGGCTCTCCGTGGTTGTGTTTAGACAGCAACAAATGAAAAAAATCTGTTTTGTGTAGTGTAAAAGAAATGAACAGTCTGAGATCTTATTTAAGCCATACAGTGTAAAATCCGTCTCCCAGCATGAGAGAAAATTCAGTATGCAACCTGCTGGCGTTTGCTGCTCACAACGTCAACTTTGATATTGTTCATTTTATTATCAAAACCCTTATGAATGACAACGTATATGGAGATATCTGTCTGTCTGTCTGTCTGTCTGTGACTGTCTGTATAAAATCAATGTCAGAGGGAAATGCAGGCAGCTTTGATCAATCCCAGAGAAGTTTTTCTAAGGTGCCCGCTCAAATTCCTGTTGCTGCTCGACCTTCCTACAGTAGAAGGCTGTGGTTGTACTGGACAGCTCCCATGTGGGAATGTGTACCTGTATGTATGTGAAGCTGTATGAGTGTGTGTGTGTGTGTGTGTGTGTGTGTGTGTGTGTGTGTGTGTGTGTGTGTGTGTGTGTGTGTGTGTGTGTGTGTGTGTGTGTGTGTGTGTGTGTGTGTGCGTTTTGTTCGCACACGCGCGCATGCGTGTATAAAACGAGCATACATTCTCAGCAAAAGGTTTCTGGACTTCCTGGATACTTAAGACTTAAAAAGTGTTCTTCTGGAGATACACGTTTTTGTCTAATGAGCAGTTACATTCCTGAAATTCTGGGGCACCACGGGTATCAGCAGTAATGTTGTTTTCTGGTCAGAGCTGCCCATATGGAGTGCTATCTGCTTTCACTTAATGGCTGAACTCCAGGTCCAGGTCATTCACAGCTATTTTCAGTTTTCATTGGCATCTGTTGTTGTACATACCATCTATCTAATATGTATTTGGCAGAAACAAATATCAAATATTAGCAGTAGCCAGTCATAGTAATGTGGCTTTTATTTTGACAATGCACCTTATGTATATTTGACCCTGTGCCTTGTTATCTGACTTTGGTTCCCTTGTTTCTTTCTCTATTCTAAACCCTTATAACTCTTTACTTGGAAACTGCAAAACCTTGGGTGTTTGTGCAAAAACTAATTTCACCCACTGTTTTACACCTGTAAACTTGACAGTAAAGTTGATTGGGCTGGTTTTCAGTCTGTAACACAGCTAAATGCCACACATTCCCCAAAGATTAAGAATTTCCATTGCTATCATGGATGGCATATATTCACGTCAACTGATAGAAGCATCTACCAAGGTCAAGGTCATTCTATTGGGCTGATTTGGGGCACAAGGCTGCTTCTTATTATCAAACAAATTTGAAATTGAAATTCACACAACACAAACTCAGGGTTGATTGACAGCATGGGTGGGCGGTGAGGGGGCTGTAATATTCATAAGAGCAGGAGTTTAGAGATGACTGGATAGGTTTCCCTACCGCACATTGATTTCCACATTTGGGTGATTAAGTTTATTATTTAGCCCAAGGCTACATTAGCATGTGATTATGTCTGGTGTCCTATGGAGAGGAGGCAAATTTCTCTGTGAGAACAAAAGGAGGGGGGTCCCTCGATCACCTGAGTCCTCCGAAGCGTTCAAAGCCACACAGCGTAATTCCCTTCCTGCATTTCTCTCTTTCCCGTTCCTTTCTATCCGCTTGCAAACATTCTCTCAGACTCTTTTGTTTGCCAAGGTCGGTTACCATGGCTACCAACGGGCGCTTTATGAGCACCTCATCCCTCATCTAAATATCCCTAGTTATCTATGGTAATGAAATGCACACACCATTATCAGGCTTAATGAAATACACTCCATTGTCTATGATTATGGAGAGAATGCTTTATTTCTCAGCGGTCTTGTGTGCTAGGATGTTCCAGGGCCATGATAACAAATGTTCCGTGAAGCTGTGAGCACTTTTCAAGCTCCATTCTAGTGCGAAGCCATGGACAATAAAAGCAACAATGCCCTGTCTATTTGTGAACGGCTAGGCGCAGCTACAGCTAAATGTGTACCAGTGACAGTTTGATTGCACTAATTGGCCTCTCTCTCTCTCTCTCTCTCTCTGTGCATGTGCACAAGCTTTCTCATAATGGAAAATGCAGCAGCAACCAGTTTTTCTTCAAAAGCAAAGCTGCCCATAAAGAAAGACTAGGCAAGCACAACCGAAACACCACTACATAAAATCTTATTATTATAATTACATGTCTCCGTCTCAAATATGGCAATGGAACATCACATGTCTTTTCTTCATTATAGCCTGTATCAAACAAATAAACAGGAACTATAACCTACACTATTTCCCGTAGATAACTACCCACCCTTGCGATTATTCCCCACTGTCATCAAAATCGTAGTTGCAACAATGAGCTGTAATAAAACGGGTATAGAAAGGAGACTTTCTCTCTGATAGGGCTTATCACCCCCCCCCCCCCCCCACACACACACACACACACACACACACACACAGTCTTTCCCTTCTTGGCGTGAAGATGAAAATATCAGTTGAATGCGTATACTTTGCAGGAGTGTGTCTGTGTGCTCTGTGTGGAGGTAGAAGAGTATACGTGTCTATTTCAAATCGTCAGTCAGGGGGTAATATCTGCAGATTGGGTGTTTAAGTCACTCTGCATTTCATGAGCCAGGCCCTGTCACTAACAGTTATCTCGTCGCTGCCCTCAGAGGAGTTGTCTAGGTGAAATGATTCGCTCAAAGTCTTGAATAATGCATGAAATTACGTAATGCAAATGGTGGCTTTATTCCCCCTCTGTCTATTCGCAGGCGCTGGGCCCAGGCAGGGCACTGTATTATAGCAGTCGAGAAGAAACAGTGGGATTCCCCAGAGTATGAAGTAACCACGGTGGAGGGAAAAGGTCAGTGATAAACCCTGGGCTGCACCTCACACGCTGGTTTATAAAGTACGAGTGAGCGCTGAGTTATTGCAGCACAGTGAAATTGCTGCTCTGAGCAGACCTGCAATTCACAAGGGCTATGATGGGAGGCTTATTGTGTGAAGGCAGTGAAATATTCATTAAGCAACTGCCTGCCTGTTGTTTTTTCACATACTGCCTCTCCTACTACGTAAACAGATATCAAAGGGAGAAAAAAGAAAATGCAATGAGAATGAAAAGAACACAGGAATTTCTGTTAGATCATGAGATGTCACTGACCACCAAATGGCACTAGACTGTTTTCCATTAGACAAGCTTTCTTCCAACCACTGTGTGTGTGTGTGTGTGTGTGTGTGTGGTGGGCAGTCAGTGCAGAACTGAATGGCATTAATTGCCCCCTAAGATGACGGGCAGATGAAAGGGGAAGTAGCGGGTTGCCGTGGGACGTGGAGGCTGGTTAAGGCGAGGCTGAGGACGGCTGGCAGGTCTCACCGACTTCAAAAGGAGATAAAGGGCCTCGAGACAAAGGATTCTCCTTTTTTTTACTTAATCTCTAGAGTTTTTTTTGTGTGTGCCAACCTCCTTGCCTTTGTCCACTTTGTGTAACGTATTAACACCAGTGGATTAAATTGGTGTTGCGGAAATCGTTGTTTGTATTTTTATTCCAGCCCACTGCCCCGCCATTGTTTGCTCAACCTTGTCCATAATCGATTGCTCTCTAACAAAACGAGCAGAGATGTTTATCTCGTCTTGTGGAAACAAGTGGAAAACAAATACATTTGGTCACCTTATATTTGTTCAAGGAAACAGCGGCAGAATGTTTTTTTGTTCTTGGTTTCCTTTAGTCCCGTAACCATTTAGAATGGGGGACAAGGGGGTATTACGGAGCACTATCATTTAAAAACGTATTTGAGAAAAATCTTAGGAAAGAAAATGTGTAAATGATAGAATAGTTCTTTGTTATTTGAGCCCTTTGAGGCTCCTACACCTAATGTACCTGTATTTGTGAATAACAAGAAGAGAAGAAACAAGACTGGGTTTAGGGTTAAAACCCCAGTATAAGCATTAAGGCTGGTCTTACATTGTATGCATGTTGTGTAGGACAGAAGAGACGTCAGTAGGCAACTCCTAGATCTGGGCGTGTACGCATTAAATGACTGAGAAGTGGGCCCGAAAAAAACGTGAGGGCGAGAAGAAATTCAAGACGTAGGTCAACCTAAGGCATATGGATAAACAGAAGGCCAGGTCACAACGGAACTACTCAGAAACTAGCCTGGGCACCATTCCTTTTCGGGTATATGATCCGGTCGGGAGCTTTACGTCATCCGCGTCATCAGCGACCGGATCGCGACAAACCGGAAAGACGTCTCACCCCAAAATAGGTCCGTCCTATAAAATCCTTGATGCGCGTAGTTTAGCTTATTTTTTAAATATAAATGTGAGTGTACTTTCCGGAGACTACTTAGCGTCTGTATTATCCGTATTATCCCACGGGGAAATTCTATTCCATTTAAATAGGGATTGGGGAACCAAAACAAAGCGGCACCGCAAAACCGGATCGCGACAATCCGGAAAGAGGATTCTTTTTTCTTTTTTCTTTTTCAGTAGGCGTGGCCTAGACAGGATCATATGGGTCTTTAGTAACAGACACCAGGCTTTCCTCCGAGGTGGAAAGACTGGTGATGCGAGGTTACTCAGAAACGGCCACATAAATGTGAGTATCAAAGAGCGTTGTAACTATTTTTCTCCAGAAATCAGAGAAGTTTCACGTTTGGGGCGAAATCTAATTACACCTACAATCCCATAGCCTGGAGGGGCGAAGAAGAAGAGTAACACAGACTGGAGGGACGAGTGCTCTATGCTTGTCTAGTCTACTCTGTTGCTAAGCCAAGCAGTTTAACCAATCCTTTAACTTAGTCCTTTGTAAATGAACCAATCCGGTAACTTTGGTCCAAACTCTGTTTCCAAGCAAGGTCATCGCTCACCGACTATCTCATCTGTAGGGTTTGGCTCCTCCCAGCCAAAAAGACCCTCCATGCCACCACCACCACCTTTTTAAATTGTATATTTATTTATATATTGTTTATATTGTTAAATAGTTTAAGGCTAGGAGAGCTTCTTTGCTGAGCAGTTAATGACTTTACATTTGTATACAGCCATCTTGGAACCTTGGGGCAAAGAAAGAAAATGTCAAGCTTGCAGTGAACACACGAGCAAGATTTTCAGCGATATAATTGGGAAGGCGAGTCTGAAAACCCAGCTCGAAATTATTGTACTAGAAAAGTGAGTAAACAAAGTCGTCTCTGGGCATTTTTTATAAGAAGCTATTAAACTCCACTTGAATAAGTGAAATAGGAGATGGGGATTACTACAGTAGGTATCATACTTGGACTCTAAGATATATAGAGCATATAGAGCAGTGCATGGTTCCTAAATGGTGTGCCGAGGCACACTGGTGTGCTGTGAGACCAGGTGTGCCTTGGAATTTTGTGACAACTGCATTGTTACAACAACTATACAGATTTTACAGATAGTTCATTGTTTTCAAATGTAAATATCAGTACTCATTTCAATTAAATGAATTTATTTTCCATACATTTTCAAAAATAGCGTAAATAGATCTGCTATTCTTTCTTCCAATACAGGTGTGCCTAGAGATTGTGACTTGCCCATCGGTGTGCTTTGGGGGGGAAAAGTTTGAAAACCACTGGCATAGAGGATGAACACCTACATCTCCAGCTGAATAGTTTGATGTGAGAAATAACATAATAACCAGTGAAGCTTTCACTTTTGTGTTCCCAAGAGACCTCTGCCTCTCCCTCCCGTCTATCCACACGGCGCAGAGGCCCCAGATTCCTGCCATTCTCCAGTGAAGGCACGGTCTCTTGCTCTCCAAGGCAGCCGCTCAGCCGGCCCTCCATCTGCCCATGAATAGGACCAGTCACATTTCTGATAGCATTTAATGAAAAATCCATCCGGGCTTCAGGGAGGACAAGGAGGAGGAAGAGGGAGAGAGGGCAGTGGGAGGATGGTGGTGGAGGGGAGGGGGGTGCTTCTCAGGAGCACTCAACAAAGAATGCCTTTCACTGGACTGGAAAGGCTAGATTGGTTCCTCTCCCTTCCCTTCTCTCTTTCTCTCTCGCGCTGTCTCTCATCTGGTCTTGTTTTTTTTATTCAACATCAAAATGTAGCAGATGACTGGGGAAGAAACCCTCAGAGATTTTTCAAAAGTGGTGCGGGTGGAAAGTGTCACACAAAGGGACAGGTGTCTTGTGGTTTATATGTGAAGGACAGGGAAGTACAAGGCATAGAATGTAGAGCTGAGAGGACCTGCTGATAACAGTGTGCCTTTCAATGGCTTCCGCCCATTCAGCCTTACAAAGGCAAACAGCACTAACTACTTTTTTGTGTGCTTTAAAAGGTCAACAGCCATGGCTTGGGTTTAGAAAGCTTAGCCACAAAAGTGTACCATTAAACTCTCAAAAGTAAACATGATCCTTTTTTTCCAAAAGAAATTTTTGTTTTTATTTTCGGGATACGCTCATGTTTCACTTCTTTCACATTTCCTATTTGGCTTTGCACATTCGGTCCATTTGTACACTTGAGATAAATTAACACACTGTGCAGAGCAGTGTAATATGTGACTGAAAAAAGGTCAAAAGCATAGCCTACTATATCATTTTAGAACCAAACTCTTCATTCCATGCACATAAACATTATGGGGGAGGGGGGTATTTTTTCTTTGCAAAGAAATAACAATTACATAATCATGAATCACATGAACAATCAGTGTGTGTGCATCACAAGATGTTGACACCGTTAGGTCTGCCCATTTCCCCCCACTGGATCTCTTCAACTTGACTGACATGCCCAAAAAATGGGACTCCAGGTTGAAAGTGGTTAAGTCTGTCTCTGGGTTTTATAAATATTCAACCAATAAAAAAATGATTGAGTAAGAGCTTGTGACTAAATAATAACTACATTGGATCCACTGGAACACCGGTTCTTCTTTCCATTTCCTGAAAAGTAACGGTTTTGGACAAGGTTTCTGCCCGACAGCGACATGTCATGCAACACCAATCCCAGCAGGAGGGAGACAATTTCAGACAGCTTTCATCTCTTTCATAACATCAGATGTTAGGAGGTCATGTGTCCTCATCCATTTTTTTCCAGTCTCAACAGACGGGACCCAAACATCTCCCAACATTCTTTTACCGTTATTGTGATCACATCTTATTTTACTAAAAAGTATACAAGACTTGGATCTTGTTTAAGCTGTTTCGTTATCCTTGAGGAAAGACAAACCGAAGATGGGTAACTCATTTGTTGTTGTCGCCCAGGAGCATCAGGGTTTTATCTTCATTCAAACTGGGGAGAACAAAGCACCCAAAGGCACTGTGCTGTAATAGAAAAGAAAAGAAAAAACAAGCAGACACGTCTTTGCTCAAATCTAAAATGTTACTCAATACACCTACAGGTTTCCCCTGTGGTTGCTGTTCTGCGAAAGCGTGGCAACTAGATTTCTTCCCCGTCAATACTGAATAACATTATTGCAGTATTTCTACAACAAATATTTTCACATTAAGGCATGAAGATAAGCTCTCATTCAGAGGGATTGAAAACAAATGAACAGGTAGACTGAGAGTTCCAGTGTTTGTCCAATAATATTTCAACAGGACACCTCTGTTAATGTACTTATTGACTGTTACAGGGATCAGGCTTGTGATCTTCCACCTAGGGCTGGGAGATATGACTTCAAATCAATATCACGATTATTTCACTCTTTTGCCTATTTTATTACACGATTATTTTATACACTTTTTAACAGCCTTCATAGATCTCTGAAAAGGTATGTACTGTAAATATTACATGCTTGCTCTTTTTGCATGGCACCATTGTACAACACAAGTATAATACAGGGTTGAAGTGGTTAATCAGACAAATCATTATGAAAAATTATTAGAATTATTTGTGCCACTTTGTTGATATACATATTAACGCATAAGAAAAATATATATATATATATATATATAAATGAATAAAACTGCTTCCTGATTACTAGATTAACCTGCATGAGCAAGATTAAGTCGGTTAGAGGTTATACATATTATTTTCATTTAATTGCCCAGCCCTACTTCCACCTAAGCCTGATAAAATAACACATTTATCAAAAAATATATACAAATATTAACGTGCAATACTTTTCCCATTCCCATCCTATTCATTCAACTTCTCCAGACCTGGAAAAAAAAAAAAAAAAACAGATTCCCACCACCTTCCAAGATATTATGTCTGTACTGTAGGGACCATACAAGGCTGATGAAGTTCTCTCCCCCAACATGTTCCTCCACTAAGGGGATGAGATACAGATGGCCTCTTTCTGCTTGTTGCTCACGGAAATCATCCTCTGCATAATCCGTCCATTAATCACAATAATATACAGCAGGTGAGCAGTAGGCTCCAATAACTGTGTGACAGTGAGGCAGTGACATCTGGATAGTGTAAATGCTTGGGAGTGGATGTGTCGGGTGTAAGGCTGGTTTGGGATTATATTCCTAGAACCGGAGGCAAGTCTTGCGATAAACAATTTATTAAAAATGTGACCATTGAGTTTGGTTGCCAGGTATACTGCTAACACAAAAAAAAACTTCATTATGGACAACTGGGACTCTGGTTAGAAGGGATTTGGCTAGAGTGGCTTTATAGGAGTAGATGTGCCCATACGTGGTACGGGAGCTGCTCAGGAGCCCGCAGTCCATGTGCACGGTCTGAATGATGATTAACTGTAATTACCTAAGCTGTACCTGGACTGCATGCCAGGAGGCAGCCCAAGATTAATGGGGCTCTGCTGAAAACAGAACAAAAGCTCACATTTCCGAGGTAATGAATCGCTCTGGTACAAAGGCGTCTTCGTGTGGTGTACGTGGGGCCCCTGGGAGGTTCATTACAACAGCAGAAATGGATGGATCCTATGCAGCCTTTTTTCCAACATGGAAAAGCGAAGGAGAGAGCAGAAGGGAGGCCTGTAATCCTCAGACATCATCTTGGTTGCTATACTGCCGCTCTAACAAGCAGAGATAAACAGCCCGTACCTCTCCAACGGGCAGTAAACATCACAATGCGAACTGTCTCATTTGCACCGCCTTATTTGTACACAGTCCCTAAACAACACATCACATGGCATGCTGCTAATTGGTAAGTAATGAAGAAACGTGAAACTGAAACAGTGTAATCTGCTCTAAAGAAATGAATGATAAGGCTGGGTATTTGATCATATTCTCAAATATGATTAAAATGTATTCTTTATATTCAATATCAGAACATGATATGAAAATGGGCACTAAGTGTATCCAATAAGAGTGTTAAGGCAAATAGCTCATAACTGTCATGAAGTAAAATTTGAATGTAAACATTTTGAATATTGACATTTGGTTTATAATATGTTTGAGTCTAATTGCCTAACTCTAGTGAAACATGCCCTCTTTTATCCATATACAGCAGTCTTTGCTAAATTATACAAGTTTTTGATAAGATGACTACCACACCTGACATCCCATCATTGATTGGCCACAAGAAGTTTCAAAGGAAGCAGGTTCCATTCCTACAGGAAGTGAGCAGTTTGGTTGGTGCTGCCTGGAGGGCATAGTTTTATTACAAGTGTCTCCTGTTGTAAATCATTGTCGACAGCATAAAGCTGGAGATTAATGGTGACATTTTTTGCCCAGTTCCGCAAAAGGTTAATCTATGCTTTTTGTAAAATGAACGACACCAGAAGGAACAAGGGCTGATAAGGGGCTGCAAGAATGTGTGAGAGATTCTTCATAAAGAGGAAATGAAGATTACTGACACATAGAAACGGGCATCAATTATTGGAAGTCAAACTGCTTAGGGCAACAATGGGAGGATTTATAAGCTCTAACATTTTTGGTGCCCTTGAACATGTTGCCTCTGGGAATGTAGGTCGATAGCCAGATGAAATACAACCCGACTACAGACTTTAATGATTACAATCCAAGCCGGCCACATATTTCTTCCCCATAGAGTCACATAAATACTCTAGCAAGTTGAAGCATGCCCAGCTTTACATCACGTTGTGTGCATGAGGTAGTTCTTAACCCCAAAGGCCTTTTGTTTACCATCTCCTAATCATGTAAATGACATGCTTCCCATGCATCTCTCAATCTATCACACTCCAGAGACGGTGTGTTTTGACAGCGCTCAGAAACTGTGCCTCGCAGAAAGTATGAGGGAGATGAAAGAGACGCAGGATTCAACTTTTAACCCATCATTTATCAGGGAAGACAACAAAGACAGTCAATGTCATTCTCCTCCGCCTACTGCCATCACCCTGCAGCAAATTAATGCACCCTACCGTGCTCCTTAACACAAACAGGTGCTTGTATGCTACAGACCTGCACAAATAACACACATTAACACGGGCGCATACAGTCATACAAATACCCATACATGCAGTAATGTTAATTACAGGTCCATTTGGTTAGATTTGCACAATTACAGGTCCATTTGGTTAGATTTGTACATTTTAACAATGGATACATTAACACAGGATTTCACTGTGTACACAGACACACATCTTTAATCAATCAATTATATGTATTATTTGTTATCAAACAGTATGGCCTACTCTATGTATATATAAAGCAAGAGAAATCAGACAGAACATAAAAACATCATTAAAAACAGGACTGCCAGATTCAGTAGCACGGAATGTCTGAACTTGGCATATGGGTTAATGCTTATCGTACAGGAGTGTCACACACTGAAGTATGAATCGGGCTTAATAAAGCCTTGAAAATGAGCACACTGAAATAATCTGTCAAATGAGCTAAAAAAAGAAACAAATTGAATGTAGCCATGTAGAAGGACAATAATAAATGATCTTTGCCTTCAAATTCTCAGCAGATTTCTGTATTTTGAGCATAGAATAATACACTCTTGTTCTTCAGGGGGAGACAAAAGACTTTGTTCCCATTCCCTGCCAATTGTTCAGCAATAGATATTCCACAAACAGAAATGACAGTGTGGACAAAAGACCAGACATTCATTTATCTTCCCCAATATGACCCTGATGCAAATGAGGTAAATGAAAGCAAGCAATCAATTCCCTAATTGGGTTTGTGCTAGTTTAACTTGTTATGGGGGCCTCTGTCTAGATTAAAGGGAAGGTCAATTTCTCATTGTGACAATTACTGTAGACGTTTACAATACCACAAAGGAGTCCAGTCGGCCTAGGGAAGGCATCTGCAATGAATCAGATGATTCCCACTGTGCTAGGCGTACATAAGGACATTTTATTTGTTTACATTTTTTATGCCATTTCCTATGGATTCATGTAGGAAGGCACAGAGGAGGGAATGTCACACAATCCTGGAAACCAGACGAATGTGCCATTGCAAAAAAAAAATGCCCTCAGCAGATTTGGTCTGGCACCACTCAGTTGTGATTGGATTTCACTCCCTCCGAAGTAGTGAGGGACCAATCAAGGCCCGGTATGCAAATATGGGGCGGGTTTATCACCTGAGGCATTTTTTTTTATCCGTCCCTTGGAAATGCAGGTTCCAGACCAATATCTTCGCAGTGATATTAGTCTGGCCATGCCAGGCTAATGTCACACAGCACAGGTCCCAGTACAGTAATCTCACCACTGACGTTTACTCAACAGTCTAATAATGACTCACCAAAACATCCCACATGAGAACATTAGTAGTAGGCATCCTCATTCTGATCTCAACACACACATGCAGACAACTTGGAGGGAGTGGGGATTGGGGTGTCTAGAGAGGACACAGCCGCCATTTGAAAAAGTAACATCTTTTCATCATCAAACGATTATAGTCATGATGAGGTAGTTAAAATTGTGGTTTGAAATTGTATAAGCACTAAGGAACCAAAACAGAGCGGAAAGCAGTGACCTTCGATTGGTACACAGAATAGCTTTGTAAGTCTGGCTGTGTTTTCAGCAAGGTCACTCCCCACCCACACTGTTGGGAAATCCCAGTGGGCCTATCATTTCATTCACTGGGGCAGTTCATTGACAGTCACTTTAACTTTATTTTTATTTTTTACTTTGCCTCTTTTTGTTATACAATTTTTATTAGGGTTTTCAAAAGAAAAACAATTGACAAAGAATAGTATAACAAAGAGTATAACAAAGAAGTATTAAATATTCTATTCAAAGTTTGTATCAAGTCTTATTTTATTCTTTGTGGATAAATAAGGTATGTGATAAACAAATAACCCTGAGCAATGCTACATCGTTGCCAGCTGTCAGTTGGATACCCTGCCCAGATGATAATGTACTGTGTCCTTTGGTGATTTATGCTTTGGAAATTAAAAAAGAAATGTTGTCTGCAAACTAGACACACAAAAGTGAATAAAGGAGTGTATATCAGTGATACAAATGGCTATTCAGCTCTGTTGTGGAGGTTAATAGGGTCAGGGACAGTTTGAGTTAATCAGTATCTAAAAGGAAATTGAGGAAATATCTCAGAGGAGACACACTTTCTAGTACAGCACTCTTACAAGACTCATTAGTCCTGAGCGTTAAAGGGTTAGTTCAGATTTTTAAAGTATTTTCTGTAGGAAATACTTACCATTAATGTAGTGGTTGCAAAGGTATTAATTGATTGCCAGAGTCCCGTGGTCCGAGTTCTGGTCCGGTTCTGATGAATATGAAGTAGTTCCGGTAGATTAGTAGATTTGGTGGGGGCCGCTCATTAAAAATAAATGAATAAAAAAAACTAGCATCATTTGTATTGTTGACCTATTTCTACCATATAGAGCAGGTTTCGTTCAATTTCGACCCCTCTGTCACATGGTACTATTGTTTGTGTCCAGAATCACTGCGCCGCGGCAGCCTACTCACTCACAAAATATATGACACAAAAAATAGTACCATGTGACAGAGGTGTCGAAATTGAACGAAACCTGCTCTATATGGTAGAAATAGGTCAACAATACAAATGATGCTAGTTCTTTTTATTAATTTATTTTTAACGAAGTTAATACAGTCCAGTCATTTGTTAAAATGTTCATGATCTGGCATTGCAAGTCATCCCCTTTCTCTCGCCACTGAGCTGTGAAACAGAGCAAAAATGCATAGCCATCATATTTTAAAAGAGACTTTAAGAGTTGAAGCAAACAGCAGCTGAGCGTCTCTGTGGAGGTTACCGAGTTCAACAGTTCTGAGGCAGCACTTGAGCGTTCAGTGTCTTGCTGCTGGTGTATGAGTCAGCTAATCCCCATGTCACTTCAATATTTTATTTACTAGTAGGTAGCAACCACATAATTAGAATAAAAATCCTATTATGTGTCCCAGTGGTAAGAAAACTATGCATTCATTTACTCAAGAAAAAAGTGCCCTCTGGAGCTAATTGTGCTGGATAGTCATCAACAAATTAAGCATAGGCCTATGTGTGGTGAATGATTTTTCACCAAGATTACTTATTCACTATTAGTGGGTTTAGAAGACACAAAACACATAGCCTTTTAACAGGATAGAGTTTATCTTTCCCAGTGTTTGTCTTAAGTTAACGGGTGTGGCTTTCTCCTAGCGCATAAATTGGCAGGAGGTTGATTCCAACAAGCGGTTTGTGAACCCTAACCTCTTATCGGCCTTATCTCAAATGGGTTTTCTAACAAGACAAAAGCCAAGAGCACCGATAAGATTGAATATAGGGTTCCTTTTTTTCCATTCCACATTAATGTACCAACTGCAAGCCTCAGTGGAGTGCTAGAGGTTCAACTAGAGTTCATGTTATTAGTGTTACACAGCCCTTTCATGCTCTCCAATCACAGACAGATCAAAAGGGCTTTGTAAGGTATGCTATCACCAGCCAATTAAAGCCCTCTTGTGTAATGTTTTTCTTGCAAAAGGTTAAGGATATGGACTTTTACTGACGGACTGTTTTACAATTCATCATTCAGCTCTGAAAATCACACCCCAAAATGTTACATAAAGGCCTGTAAATGTGATCTTGAACTGGCAGGTTGTCAGACATTGAGACTGCTGTTCTTTAACTAGTGGAAATGCAAACACAAATCTAAAAGCCTCACTAGCCGGCCCTTGGAGGCTGTGACTATTCTTTACACCGAGTTGGACCAAAGTGGTGAAAATATAAATATTTAAACCAGATTTGGGGGTTATGGGTACAGGGGCCATATTATCATAAAATGAAAATTTAAAGAGCATTTAAAACCAGTGGAAATTATGATGCAAGGGTGGTTAAAAGAGGAAATGCCACAATTAGTATGGTCGATTCTCTGGAGAGCACAATGGTGCTCAGCAAATTCCATGGCAATCTAGCCATTTGAAGACGTTTGTTTGGGACTAGGCGTTGGACAGACAGACTAATATAGGGACTGGCCTACATTGGAGCCCTGCTTCTAGCGAGCCCAACAATCCACACACATTGAATGGGCATGCAAGTCATGTTTTTGCTCATCCTGTATGAGTTCACCCCCCTGATTAGATCAAATTGGTATATTGACCTGAAAATATATTTTCTGTTTACTAAAGAGCTGGAGAGACCCGTTACTGAACAAACAACATCAGATAGAGCTATTTAAATGGTGCACCAATTGAATGGTGCAGTGACATGGGCAGGTAGGGAACTGAAAATGGGGCATTTTAGGTTAATGGGGAATTTAACTTAAGCTACACAAGGATGATGACACACTTACGTACAGCAATGTAATGACAAAGCATGAAAGCAGCTAGGGACTAATTTTCTTAACAGGATACAAGGATGTTGTCGGGATCAAACCTGTGAACTTCTAGTGCACGAACCACATCTTCTAAATTATGTCTTACTCCAGTCTTGATCTGACACAAGCACACCAGGAAGAAGGGGTAGATTGTTTATTTTTCAAAGTCGAGCTAGAGCACTCTGCATGTTTAACATATTCACACGGTTGCCATTTTTCTACGAGTATGAATATGGTCGACAGTCAATGCATGGTTTAAGTGTTAACATTGCCAGCATAGAACATTGCCCCAGCACTGCCACGGTTCTTTAGCTTTTCCACTCCATATTACTGGCTCACCTTTTTTGATTTTTTATTAGGGAAAAGTACCTAGTACCTGGTAGTTGTTTTGGTATGACCTCAGTCAAGGTTCCAAGTGAGCTCAGGCGATACCAAAAGATGACATGAAAACACTGCAGACTACTGATTAGTAAAATAATCATCACTAGTGTGATTACATCTTAGACGGACTCCCCTACACTCCATGGAAGCTCCTGAATACTCTTAAACTAGCCAAATTAATCAATATTGAGCAACCATGGCCTGTTTCTCACCTAAAATGTGATCAGAAACTGTTTGTCGGACTGTACAGTGAAATGGACAACGTTTCCAGACAGCATTAGTGCTGGCATAAGCTTTAGCATTGTTTCGCGTCACTTTGATGATTACACTGAGGGAGTCTCATCTGCAGTGGAAGGCAAAGTAATGCGAATAGATGTGTCCAGCCAGTACCATGCAGTGGAAAAGGAACATAAATGAGTCCAGTAGATTGTTTAGTAAATGATCATGATGATAAATGAAACAGGAAAATGAGCAAAACATCAGAGCATATCTAGTGAGCTAACAGATTGTAGAGAATTATTTTTGAGAAAGAGAATCAGTTCCACTAAAGGTAGGTACAAAGCACAGTGATATTTTATCTTTACAACAGCCTAATAATCAAAGGAATAAAGCCAACACTGCCACCTACAGGCAAGTGGAAAAAAATCTACTAATACACACGTGATTGTATTTACAGTAAGGCTATAAGATGACAAAGCTATAAGATGAGTAAAAAAAAACAAGAATACATTCAAATAATTAGATCATGCAATCAAATATTTACAGAAATCAAGAAGTTTCAACACAAGATATACATAGGATAACTGGTGGCTCAGCCACTGATCATACTGTATGAGAAGAACCCAAGTTCAAATCAAACTACCACCAAGTCTTGACTGTTGTTAATCCTCTCTGCCCTGGGTTTCTAAACTCTCTACACTCACTTACCTAAATAAATCACACATAAAAAATACACATGAATCATAATCGATTTGACTTTACTTGCAGGAGTTATTTTGATTTCTCAATCTGAGATAAAAAAAAAAAAAAAAAGATCATCAAATTAAAAATCCAGATTCCAATCTAGGCATCTATTTGGATAAGAAATAGCAGCACATTATAAATCATAGCATAAAAATGTGCTTGCACACTTGGCACGTTGTGGCAAAGGAGTGCTCAAATTGTTTATTTGAATGTACTGTATATCACAAGGCACAATATTTAATATGGTAAATCTTTTAGTACAGTTGTATCTATTTTAGTTACTCCTTGGTTAGTGATGGAGCTTGTCTGCAATATTATAGTCCAACTGCATATATTTACGTTTCTCTTTGGTCCGTGATGGAGCTCCATCATTACAAAATAAAAATAAAACAATTGCTATCTAAAATATAACTGAATATAGTTTACTGTTGCTGTTCTTTTAACCAAAGATCCCTCCCAACATGGACATCAGTGGAACCAGTACAACTAAAACTAAATAACCTTCCCAAGTGTCACCATGGAGATTTCCTTTTCAACTCCACAAATGTAGCTTTTCATGAGCGAGTGTTCTCCCTCATATGATTGGTTTGTGTTCCTCACTTTAATGTGTCTTTGTCAATACCTTTGAGCGCTGGAACATGCCACAAGACACAAGGCCTGATGCAACCTATGGGACAGGTTTCCTGTTAACAGTAAAACAATATCATTAGTAAAAGTGTCACTTGCTGACATCAATTTATATACCCATGCTCTCATTTTAATTCATTCTGGACAAGTATGTACGCTTTTTTATTATTTTATTGCTCATGCCTTGGGCCCAACAGTTTTTTAATCCCTATCTGAGTGGATCACATTCAGATTTTGGGTAATCAGATATCTTTAGCACCCCCAAATCCAAATCTGATCCACTCTGATATGGATTAAAAGTTTTAAACTCTTGGGGATGTAATGGTATATTCTACTTACCCACAGGCAGTGAGTGGAAGTTCAGAATCTGGATCTATTGGAGGGGCGCACCAACAGAGGAGACCCCTCTACCACCATTCCCTGTTCAAGCAAGAGGCAAACAATTACCAATACTGTATTCATTTTACATACATTAGCTACGGATTTATAATTGCCATACAAATAAAGTCCCCCCACCAACAACAACCAAAAACAACACCACAATTAGCGAGCTGATTTTAATACTACCAAATTGTCTCATTAAACAATGCCATCAAGACAAGACAGTGGGTATTTCCAGCCAAGCATTCTGACTGGTCAGACATTGTTCCATTCTCATTACAATAAGGCATAGCTAACCGTGTACTTTGTTGGTTGCTAATCCAACTCTTGATGGAGCCAATTAACAAGTTAAGTGATCCATTCCCCCCCTCTTTATTACCAAGTATGCACACTACTGTACCTATAAATAAGTATGCACACACACACACACACACACACACACACACCAAGAAAGATGTAGATCAATACAATGAATGTGTTAATATGGTGTTAATATGGATTATGGATGGTAACTGAAGGGGCTGCACCTTATACTAAACTGCATCAGCCACAGGAAAGAACTCCCACTTGGGCATTATTGCTTTAACCCATTTAGACCAGGAACCCTTATCTATACCTTTCAATCACTTTTGGGGTTGTTGTTGCTATGTACAATATATAGCAACTATCATTTTTTTGTAATTTTTGAATACAAATTTGAAGTTTTTCAGTTTAGAATCGGCATTAGGTTTAAATGGGTTAAAAAATAACTGAATGAAGGCAGACATACATTGAGCATGTTGATGGCTTTATCGCAGTCCTCCTTCCTGGTGTATTTGACAAAGGCATACTGTTGGTTCGAGATCATCGTGACATTGGCGACACTGCCAGCTCTGAAAGATACAGACAAGAAACAAGACAGTTGGAGGAGGGGGGGGGGGGCAAGATACAGAAAAGAAAAAAAGACAGGAGGACAGAGTGAGAGAGAAAGAGACAAGAAACAAGACAGGAGGAGAGAAGGGAAAGAGACAGACAATAAACAAGACAAGGGGAGAGGAGAGGAGGAGAGAATGCATGAGCAGAGGCAATCATTGTTTATTTCCTCCCAAAAGTTGCTTGTCCACCCTTTTAGTATTTTTACCTGAAATCAAAATGACCCACAGGGTTTTAGAACACTCATGTTACTTTACCTGCCGAAGACGCTGTAGAGCTTCATCTTTGTAACAGTAGGCGCCAAGGATCCTACCCAAAGGTCACAATTATCCTTAATCCTATAAAATGGGAAAAGTAAATAATTAGTCAATAAATTGATTCCTGTCTTTTAAAATCTCATCCTAGACTCAGACCATTTTTACAGTCTAGCTTTTAATTCATTCATGCTCCGATTGTGCCCATTACACTTTGAGTTTTATGCCATTTATATTTACAACTGTATTATTTCATCTATTTGGCTTTAACAGTTAAGTGCTTTGAAAAGTGCTATATAAATAGTCACTTATTTTGAAATCTCTGAAAATTCATTCCAACATAAGATAGAAATCTTATTTACCATGTTCTCTACATTAGCCCATGTAAGCACCGTTATAGTAATATGATATAAATTATCTGATAGAATAGATTTGTTGGAATGAATCTATTCTTAGAGAAGAGGGGTTAAGATTACGGCGCCTTACGTTTTGACCCCATCCCTTGGAGTGGGAGACGGCCTTGGAGTGGGAGACGGCCTTGGAGTGGGAGACTGAGACTTTGTCCTGGCACGATCGATAGATCGTGGTGTAGGTGTAGGTGTATTCACTTGCTGGATACTTGGCTGGTTATTTCCTACAGCAATCCTCTTTTTGTCCTCATCCTCCGTCTCCTCCATTAGGCGATTTCTTTTGTCTTCACTGACATCATGTTCTGCCGATTGCGAGCGCCGACCTGAGGGTATGAAATTGCATTGAGTCATACTTTTCCACACTTCTCTGTAGATTTCTAAGACCATTATTTGATATCCGAGTACAAATAGCTAGATATTTATAACATAAATAATGTAAAATAATTGATAAATACATTTTAAAATTCACTGCTGAAGCAGTAATCTATAATGCTCATGTTCTACCCGGGATTCGAACCGGGGTGTCCCGCACGAATGCCAACATTTCTATTGCCGAGCTAAGACTGAGGGCCCTATTTTGCGTGACTTAAATCCACATCTTAGGTGATAATTAAGTGATAACGCCACCATCTTATGAGCAATCCCTATTATGCAAGTTGCGCTGAACGCAAACACTTAAGGAATAAGTCTCGCCAGCATATTTTAGGCATGGAGGATTTTTCATGTTAATTAAGGGCCCAATGCGGTATCTGCTATTATAGCACTGCGTCTTGGCTGACTCAGTGTCAAGCCTTATTTATTTTCTGTGTCCGTGGAAATGACAATGGACAGCCATAAAGGTGGGGTTTCCTTACAGTTTCCTTTTCTGATGACCACCTCACAGCATAACTCATAAATGTTCAGACAAGCTTAGTATCTGGTGGATGCTATGTATACAGACCTATGGGCCACATGGCTTGGGAACCATTGGTTCCCAAGGCTACTTACTCATGTATATTGTACAGTACAGTACATGCAATTAAAATAAAATGCATTTTCTTTCAAACTAATTTGGTCGCAGTTGTCTGGATTTGGTACAGTTATAAGGCACTTGGGGCTGAACTGTTTAGCGGTCTGTGAGGTAGAGGAAGTTCTGTGTAGGAATGTCTTTCAGTCTCACGTCATAAGTCTTGCCTTGATTTTGGCGACATCAAATTCACTCTGGCCTTCACTCTCTCACAAAGTGGTAAACATTTGGCTACCACTGGCTACCTGCTCCAACCACTATGAAAAACAGTTTATATTATGAAAAGATTTTTTGAAATAATTTTGGAAAACAGAATAAGGGCAATAGTACGGAAACTAATATTTTTCCATACTCTTCTTTTCTCAAATTGATTTGAGCCCTTTTTCTACATGTAGGAATAAGAAGAATTTTGTTGAGTGCTTTGAACTTAGACATTTCACTTACCTCCACTGCGACGACGCCTGCCCTCAGAGCCAAACAGAGCATCGATAGCATCTTCCAATGTAGCATGGTTTTTCAAAGCTTCAGAGCTCTGACCCCAGGTAAAGCCCATTTCCTAAACAGAAAAGCCAACGACAATGTCCTGAATCCACATAACGCTTAAGTGGTTTAATTTTCAGGGTAGGAATCTTTCACTAGCTACGAGTCAAATGCTGGTAAACCTTTCTACTCTAGTGTTTGTAATGGTTTTGCCTGTAGTAGTACTATAGCTACTTTGGCAAGTAATCATGAACATTTTTATTTTGTACATACATTCATATGTTCTCTTTGACAACATATGTGTGTGTGTGTGTGTGTGTGTGTGTGTGTGTGTGTGTGTGTGTGTGTGTGTGTGTGTGTGTGTGTGCGCAACTGTAACTTATTAACTGGAGCAGCTTTCAGCAACTAAATAATGATTACATTCCTAATATAAACCCATCTTACTTGTGCCTCATTGTTTATTCACAGTCTTGGTTGTGATAAAAAGATTAATAAAAAATAGTACATGTTTGCATTCATTGATGTCAGTGAGACACATGGATGGCACTGGTTTTTGTTGTGGCAGATATTGGCCTCCCTTACCATTAGGTGTAAGGTCTGTGCCCTCTTTAGCTCCTGGGCAGCTTCAGCACTTGAGCTCTCTTGCTCCAGTATGTCCTTATAGACCAAAGAGGCCTCAAAGTATCTCTGAGTAGCAAGCAAAAACAAGTAAAACATTAAATTGCAGGCATATTAGCAATTAGTATATTAGCAAGTATAATATGTAGAACTAGCCATTTTATTGTATTCAATGGGTAAATTCAACAGTCTATACAAAACTAAACAATAAACTTGAAATGTTTCACTGGGAACTACATTTTCATATGGAGAAATAAGGCCCTAGCAAAAAAGAGAAATGTTTGGAATAAATTAAATAAAATACAATAGTTGGGTAAATGATATGATTTACCTTGAGCCCACACAGCGCTTTGCCTTTTCTAAATAAACCTTTTAACCACTTAGGTTCCATGAAAAGCGCCAGACGAGCATCAGCTAACGCCCTCTCATAGTCCCGCATTCTTTCGTAACAAAGTGACCGATTTCCAAATAACCTGAATTGAGTGGGGAAGGAGGGAGGTGAATAATAAACACATTCATTCAGTAATTGCCACAGAGTGTTTTAGTTTGAAGTATAAATAATACAGTATGTTCTTAAGTGTTTTCTCACTTGAATTCCTGTGGGTTGTATTTAATGGCGTCAGTAAAGCATTTGATTGCCGCTTCATATTGTCCACAAGCGGCAAAGCGATTTCCAACAGCTTAAAAAGAGATGGAAGAGCGGTGTGTCAATTCAGTTCAACGTTTGTTAATAATAAAATGCTTGGTTAATTTCAAGAGATACAGTGCAAATGTGAATATACTGACTTATTATAATTAACATGTAACTTACCGGCAAGTTCTGTACTTTTTTTGGCTAAATCCTCTGCCACTACCGCCATGTTTCTCTCTGTGGGCTTTTTTTTTTAAACAAACAATTATTATGCGAGGTAGATGCATTAGACAAGGACAACAATCCTACTAATCCTGCTAAAATGGCTGATATTTACATTGCATTATATATTCCATATACAGTCAATATATTGACACTCAATTTCATTTAGGGATTCACATTTACAACATTCTACCCAATAATTAGTTGCTGCAACTCGGGGTCAGCGCTTATCATTTAGTATCAAATACATTTGCTTTTTTACCCCCAACACTTCTGCACATAACACACGCCTCCTGGTCATTTCATTGACCGATCCCAATGTCACAGGCACTTTAATTTTTCTTCATTAGAAGCTAAAGCGAATGTGGGGATATAAATAGCACATAAGAATTCATCACAAACCTCTAGATTACCGTCTCCTTCCTTAGTCGTCACAATATCATCATTACTACCACTGCTGTTGCTGAAACCACCAATAGCAGTTTCCTTTAGGAGTGGACTGGGGACAGAAGATTTCTCCATTTCTCTGCACACCTCAATATTATTTGTTTCTTTGTGGTCTTTAGAAGGCTTGATTTTCTGAAGAAAAACACAAATATATTAGACAGCCATACACAACACTGTGGGGGGGAAAAAATGGTTTTCTAATGCATCACAGGGCACCTGTTTGACAATTTGAGGGTCTTTTTTCAGTTTTGTTTCAGTTTCAGCCTTCTTCTGAACTGACTTCTTCTCTTCTGGATCTTGTGATGAAGCATCCTTTTGAAGGTCTTTTTTCAGTTTTGTTTCAGCCTTTTTCTGAACTGACTTCTTCTCTTCTGGATCACAAACTACTTGTGATGAAGCATCCTTTTGAAGGTCTTTTTTCAGTTTTGTTTCAGTTTCAGCCTTCTTCTGAACTGACTTCTCTTCTGGATCACAAACTACTGGTGATGAAGCATCCTTTTGAAGGTCTTTTTTCAGTTTTGTTTCTTCAGTTTCAGCCTTCTCCTGAACTGACTTCTTCTCTTCTGGATCATGAACTACTGGTGATGAAGCATCCTTTTGAATGTCTTTTTTCAGTTTTGTTTCTTCAGTTTCAGCCTTCTCCTGAACTGACTTCTTCTCTTCTGGATCATGAACAACTGGTGATGAAGCATCCTTTTGGAGGTCTTTTTTCAGTTTTGTTTCTTCAGTTTCAGCTTTCTCCTGAACTGACTTCTTCTCTTCTGGATCATGAACTACTGGTGATGAAGCATCCTTTTGGAGGTCTTTTTTCAGTTTAGTTTCTTGAGTTTCAGCCTTCTCCTGAACAGACTTCTTCTCTTCTGGATCATGAACTACTGGTGATGAAGCATCTTTTTGAAGGTCTTTTTTCAGTTTTGTTTCTTCAGTTTCAGCTTTCTCCTGAACTGACTTCTTCTCTTCTGGATCATGAACTACTGGTGATGAAGCATCCTTTTGAAGGTCTTTTTTCAGTTTTGTTTCTTCAGTTTCAGCCTTCTCCTGAACTGACTTCTTCTCTTCTGGATCATGAACTACTGGTGGTGAAGAATGAAGGACCTTTCCTGTCTTGAGGGCCTCCTTCATTTCGGGGGAGATCCAGCAGAAGGAACCAGGAAAAGACACTGAGACATCGACTTCCTACATGGAAAGACAAAGTATTATTAAATATATCATTCACATTGTAATGAGAATGACATTTAGCCATATCAAGACAAGACTCGACATACAGAATGCAGTACATAAATAGCAAAAGGTTAACAAAACACGCATATGCAAACAAGGTGTTGGCCAGAAAGAGACTATTAAAATTTAAATAGACACCACCCACCAAAATGTTTTTAATAGATTACCACATAGGTGAAGTTTCGAGCATCTCACACTCTTCCTCTCCCCCCGCACTTGGTTACCACGGGTTGGGGGGGGGGATGCCTACTACCGCAGAGACTAGGGGTTTGAAGCCATGCGGTCCATTTGGCTTGCCGAGCGTCTAAATAAACACAATTGACTGTGTTCTGCGGAGGGAAGCCGGGCGGGGAGGGTGATATTTGTTGTACTCCTACAGGCTGGGGCAGCACCTTTCAGCTGGGAATGTTGAACGGGAGGAGTAGGAAGGAGGTGCCATGTCCTCCTGGTGGTGGCTCCTCAGTTACAGGCGACCCAGTAGAATACAAAGAGCAGTGGCAAGCAGTGGGAGGAATTAATTGGGCGTAAAAATAATTGGCTAATAGGAAATAAAGACTTGAAATTAAGTAAGCTCCTCGGAGTGTAGATCTCCACCAGGCCAGGTAGCATAACCAGGGCCCGCAAATTTGTTTCAGTCAAAGCTAATCAGAATAGAATCGGACTATAAATCTTGATCACATGACCGCACAGATAATGTGTACCAATTTGTGTGAGTTTTGGACAAAGTCCGTATTAGCAAAATGTGTGTTGAAAAAAAAAGACAAAAAAAAAAAAGTAAACATTAATCAGCACACACCTTCAAATACTCACCGGGCAGGTAACATGCGCGATTTCTGTGTCCTTGTCGTCGTTTCTGTAACTTTAAGTGCTTTACGGGGTGGGGTTGTTAGCCCCATGCCCAACCTGGAGGACCAGGAGCTGCTTTTCGTCTGACCTGTACTCTAAAACCTGCCCGGCATGGTAGCACCTGCTATAACCTTCAGAGTCATGGAGGCACGCAAGCCTCCCCACCACGGCAAGGTAGCAGCACAGGGTGACGAGGTTAAATGACCAATAACAAAATATATGTATTTGTCAATGTTTTGGACAGTCAGGTGATGTGTCATGTGACCTGCTGGGTGGGTATTTCAAGGTGTGTGCTGTAATGTTTCTTTGTCTGAGGAAGAGTGTGAGACACTTGAAACATCATCTAGGTGGTCATCCATTAACACATTGACCGCCGGGCCCGTAGTTCTACGGGCCGTTAAATCCAACGGTTAAGCGCCGATCCCGTAGCCTACGGGCTGTGGTGCTTTTTCCTTTTTTTCGATTTTCTATTTTTTTTTCAATTTTCTAGGGGGACCATTTTCAGTTTAACACCACCCGAAGTCGACCGGAAGTGCGATCCCGTTTTTTGTTTCCCGTCTGCCTCCATTCTAAGTCGTACACAAAAAGCCCTGTAAACCCATGTAGTTTTTCATCCTCGCAGTCAATGTGTTAACACATTGACCGCCAGAGGTTAATCTCATAATGTACTCACCAGTGCCAACGTTTTATTGTTGTTTTTTGTTTTTTTCACGTCGCCATAGACGTCGTTAAAATCCTTAAGATTGATCTGTGCACTGTTTGTAAACATCGCGGACATCTCCCTGTGTCTACCAGTCCAAACCACGTGTCAAACGGGGCATCCATTGTTGAGTTAGAACGGTTTATGTTAAACAGTGATCAGCGAGGAGAAAAACTACAATCGAAGAAAATGGCGTTTCAGTGTAGACTTTAGAATGGGAGCCGGCGTGATCGTCAAAACCGGATCCCAAATAATTCTGTTTCCGGTGGTGTTACAATGAAATGTGCCGTACCGGAAAATTGAAAAAAAAAAAAGAAATCGAAAAAAAAAGGAAAAAGCACCACAGCCCGTAGGCTACGGGATCGGCGCTTAAGCGTTGGATTTAACGGCCCGTAGAACTACGGGCCCGGCGGTCAATGTGTTAAAGACACTTTGGGGGCATGATCCAGTGTGTGGTCACAGTACATACATACATACACACAACATTCTGGGTTAGTTACATTTGTACACTCTTGAGTTAAATTAACACTCAGAATTTTACTGTGAATAAAGAAACATGGTATGAGCGGAGAAATTAATTAAATGTCTTTCAAACCTTTACGTCGTCTGGTAGAAGTCTGATAAGAAGATTACTGTGACCCTCATTTTCCACTCCAGGGGTTGCAGTTTCTGTTAGAGTTACACTACTTTTAGGACTGGCCTGTTCAGTGGTCTTACTATCGTCTCCCACTCCAGTGGCTGACGTTTCGGTTAGAGTTTCGCTACTTTCAGGACTGGCCTGTTCCGTGGTCTTACTGTCGTTTCCGACTCCAGCGACTGCAGTTCCGGTTAGAGTTGCACTACTTTCTGGACTGGCCTGCTCCGTCTCTTCACAGGTTTTTTCAACCATGTTTTCTTCCTCCTTACTTTCTTCCTCTTCTTCATCATCCTTAACATGGAGAAATTGATTAGTAAAGATTCCAAAAACAAAACTTTATGCCTGGATTTTGCTTCCAGGCAGAAACTTTGTTTGAGGCACAAGGATGATCAACCGTCTCTCTTTACTACTGGTTGCTACGGTAATGTTGATCTAGGAATTTAATGCTCGGGTTTGTATTTTTTTTTTTTTATAATGGGGAATGGTCATGCTTAATTGGTAGTGACCACAGACTTGGCTCAAGTTTATTTTCATCTGTGTTTCAGTCCTGAACAATAGATAGGCCAATTCATGTTGTAAACAAATCAACAATGATCTTGGCAGTCTAGACGCAAATGTTGAGCAAGATTTTCACCAATGGCAGACAACGATAGCCTGAGATCCAGACTGCTTCGCTACGTTAGGCGGATTTATTTCTCTCACTCGCTATACAGTCTGGAAAGCCTCCCATCTCCCTACACAGCACGAGTGAAAACGACTCGCGTCTTCTGGTTGGTCTTTAGGGGGGGCGGGACCAGTGTTTTCCAATGTAAAACTCGAGTCACTTCCTGACTTGCCTACATAATTGAAATACGAGTCAAATAGGAGGCTGGCCAGACTGATAAGCGAAGTGAGAGAAAATAAATCAGCCGAACATAGTGAATCAGGCTGGATCCGAGGCGAAGACAACGACCCATCACCGGTGGTATCTGATACCAAATAGAAGATGGGCCCGAATTCAGAAGGTGGTGAAAATTTTGGGTGCAGGTGGGGTATGAAGGGAGATGTGAAATTAGCATTGTTTCTACCAGCCACAACAAGGTATTGTACTGTATGTGTGGAAGTTGAGGGGAAGGATGTTTTTACAACATTGCGACAGGTAACCACTTAAACCCTATATACTTCGTCGTATGACGAATAGCAGAAATAGCTGATCTACAGCTTGAAATCTGATATTTTTGATTTTTTTTTTAAAAGAAAAAAATATATAAAAAGGTATTTGCCTTTAATGATATGCCCAAAATATGGACTCCGGGTAGAAGTTGTAAAGTTGTGAAATGGAGCTTTAAGCTTATTCTACTGCTTCACTCCCTGCAATTGATTCTAGGTTAGATCCTTCGGAATATTCCTGAAATGTAAATGTCACAATCTTCACCGATGTAATATAAATGACACCGATGTAATATAAATGACACAGGTACTTACAGACACATCATTAGCTGAATGCTTCTTTTTCCATTCATGTTTTCTCGTTTTTCTTCGCTGTAAAAGAAGTAGTAAATAAACTGGGGTCTGTGCCGTCAGATGATGTTATCAAATATCATTTCAGATTCATTTACAATCAGAATTCTTCTTCAGCCACTGACCAATTTCTTACGCTTGTTCTTCTCTGCACGCTTTTCCTCCTTATCCAATTCTTTTGGTTTGTCAGCATCCTAAAAGACATGATTATAGAATTTGACAATGCTCAGCACACTAACATAATCTACTAAAAAACTTTGACAAAATATAACCGTTCAATTATATTTATTGTGTTGATTACCTACCTATGTCAAGCAATTATCAAGTCTCTGCAAATTGATTTTCATACCATACTGAAATAACTAGTATTCTATCCTCCAAAATCAAGCAACACAGTATGCAAATAATCAGCAATAATGTCAAGTCATAGTCAATGGGCTGGCATCATGCCAAACCACTGGTATGGTGGTCCTTTAAGTACCTCTAGTGACTCAGGCTCTAGTGCTTCAGGCTCTGCTGGTAAAATCTCCTCTTCATCATCACTATATATTAAGTCTTTGGACAATTCAGTGTCCAACGCCCTCATGATGGGTAAACCAAACTCCAAACCTTCAAAATACAACAGAAAACATGAAATGAGTTCAAAACAAAATCAAGAACTTGCTACCCAGTGGACCCATCCTGGTTCTCAATCCTACTATAAATTAGACCCCCCAGGATTCCGCAATTCCACGATCACGGAAATTAACGCATATTTCACGGCCGTCAAGCACGGTGCAGAAAACAAGCAGAATGTGGTTGAACTGGTTTGAGACTTTGAGTTGCCACGGATCGGCTTAATTTTTGTTAATGTAACAAAAATGAGAAGGCCATTGAATCATTTTTTAAGTTATAAAAAAAGTGTTTTTTTATGACAAGACTGTATTATGACTCATAGACCTGCCAGCTTCATTTCAAATGAAATCTGACATGTATTAATTGGCCATTAGCATTACATTCAAAGTGTCAAATCTTTGAGTGTTCAAGTACTTTATTGTTACATCTCGTGTACAGGTACATAAGAGTAAAACTTATTTTGGTTTGGCTTCCTTCAGACAATGCAGCAGCATAAGTATTAACAATAGAATAAAGAAAAAACGTAAAAAGATTTAAAGAAAGAGTGCAAAAAGAGCAAAAATAATGAAAAGAGCATCATCAAATCAAATCAAATGTACATGTGCATAAAAATAAAGAAAAAACACTTGGTATGTTGTATATGTCACAGGGTGAATGGAGATCCAGGGTGATTGAAGACAGAGCGCTCGTTTTTAGGCACGGGGCTTCGGGCGAGGCGGGGCTTTTCGAGACAGGGTTTATTAGCGAGGCTCGTGAGGAGGAGAAGGAGTGTGAGCTTGTAGATCTGCTATTTTCAAAAGAAGGAGGACGCGGCGCTGCGAGGCGGGGGTTTATTATGCGAGGCTCGCGAGGAGGAGGAGCTCCTCCTTCTCCTTCTCCTCCTCCGAGGAGGAGAAGGAGAACGCGGCGCCAAGAGGCGGGGCTTTGATGCGACGCGGACCTGTCTTTTGTTGTTCCCCCCCACATAGCAACCAGGAAGCTACGCTAGGGGAGCGCTGAACACACGTTCACACGCACACGCACACGCTTGTCCATGACGGAGGCGCGCCGCCTTAGTAGAGCTTGAGGCCGAGGAGGCGCGCCCTCGCGCCTCCAGGCGCGAGTGCCCGCGCTGACCGGCCGATGCTCTACTAGTCGACACAGCGCCGTTCGAGTTGTAAACCGATAGGGACAGAATAGTTCTTTTCATGGATCACTGTGTGTGTGCGTGCGTGCGCGCGCGCGCGCGCGTGCGTGCGTGCGTGCGTGCGCGCGTGCGTGTGTGTGTGTGTCAGGGAGAAACTAAAACAAAAGCCAGCAGAACACAATAAAAGTATCTTAACAGTCCATTGAAAGCATGAGCGCGTGTGTGTGCGCGTGCATGTGTGTGTGTGTGTGACTGTGTGTGTGTGGGTGGTCGCGGCCATATGTGCTTGTGCACAAGCCTGGCTTGTGGCTCCCTCTAGTGTTTCTTCTACAGAATTGCTGGGTGGGTAAAAACGAGCGAGCCTTCTTCAATCACCCTGGTTCTCCATTCACCCTGTAACATATACACCACCAGCATGTTCCGGATCCTACAAACACAATCACACTCTGCTTCATACACAGTGTTTATTTTTGTTTATTTTATTTTGATATTTAATTAGAGGATAAACCACATCTGATCATATATTTCTGCCTAAATTAAATTCACCAGGAGGTCAACATCACTGAAGCTTCTAGCAATGAACCCATTTGTGAAGCCAAGTGGTTCATAAAAGCATTTAACCATCACTACCCATAACACCAAGACAAATCATTCATAAAAAGGTTTACCCGTCACTGCGTATCAACTGTTATGATACTCACACTTACCAAAGGAGTTTAATGCATCTAGGATACAGCTGTCATCAGAACGTCGGAAAATTAAATCTACCACTGAATCCTGAAAGAAAAGAGAAAAAGGTTTATAATTTCAAACAAATTGAACTATGTCTGCAAATAAGAGCATGAGCAAATGTTTGTAGATATTTGTTCACCATAAACATCTATACACACACACACATATAAATAAATATATATATATATATATATATATATATATATATACACACACACACACACACAGATCCTTCTCAAAATATTTTAATATCGTGGAAAAGTACATTTTCTTCCATAATATAATTCAAAAAGTGAAACTTTCAAACTTTCATATATTCTAGATTCATTGTGCATAAACTGAAATATTTAAAGCCTTTTATATGTTTTAATCTAGATGATTATGGCATACATACAACTCAAAATATTAGAGTATTACACGAGACCACTCAAAAAAAGATTTATAATACAGAAATGTCGACCATCTGATGTTAATTTATGCGCTCTATACTTTCGGGTCTGGAACACATTATTTCATCAATGGGGTGTGGCATGGAGGTGATCAGCCTGTGGCACTGTTGAGGTGTTATGGAAGCCCAGGTTTGCTTTGATAGCAGCCATAAGCTCATCTGTATTGTTGAGTCTAGTGTCTCACACCTTCCTCTTGACACTACAACATAGATTCTCTGTGGGGTTCAGGTCAGGCCAGTTGGCTGGTCAGTTAAGCACAGTAATACCATGGTCAGTACACCAATAGTAGTTTTAGGCAGGTGCCAAGTTCTGTTGGAAAAGGAAATCAATTCGATACCAACATGCATTTATTTTTCTCTATTCTGACTGATACCAGGCAAGCAGCATAGTTGTTTTCTTTACTTTTTTATGACTTTATTTGCGGACTTATTTTGTAGTCTGGAATGTTGGAAAGGGCTTGATCATGTGATATTACTCTAACGGAGAACAACACATACTTCCCCAGAATAATAGTAACCAAAACAGTAGGTTATGAGAAAAACTGACCCAGTTATTATCTTCCAAAATCTTAAACAAATTTCTTGGAGCGCCGCGCTTGGATCTGCGTACTGGGGGCGGATCCTTTTCCTGCAGTCCGATCTGATCCACTTCACTTTTATTTGCTGATATCGGGGCGGTATCCGATCGAAGTATCGGATCGGGATTGTCCTAGAAAAAACAAATATAAAACTAATGTAGTAAAATGAGGAACACTACGTATAAAAAATTATCAACAAACAGTTTGTTTGATTGAGATATTTTGCATAAATATTGAGGTATTCAATTTTGTCCATATCGTGCAGCCCTAGAATTCGAAGTGTTAAAATGAATGGTAATTCAAAATTTTACCTATCATTTTATAATTAGCTATTTACTTTTTGGGCAAGTAGAACGTGATCTGTACTTGTCTGATGGACAAGTGCCTCCGAGACCTTATAACCCCTGACCATATTCTTCCTCTTGCATTAGGGGATTCCCACTGTTGCTGTAGTAATTCATAACGGTTTCCTCTATTTGTTTTCCATTGTCATGCACTGTGCAATATGTTTATGCAAACAGTTAGGGCAATCAACTGTTTTCCTTATAATTACACATAACTTGCGGTCACTCTCAAATTGAGGTCAGGAGCAGCAGGGTACATATTAAACAGGAATCTTAACTTTGAATGTGACATTTACTTTCACAATTTCTGAAATTGTACTGATTTTCTCCTACCAGATTTTGTTTTATTCATCACAGCCCCAGTGACTAAATGTTGATTTGAAATTAATGGCATCATTAAACAAGTATCTGACATATTATTATAGGCTATCTGTAATTAAACAGGTTACATAATACATACTGATCAAGCCCGTTCCACGGTTACAACTGTAATCCAGCATAAAATATGCCACGTTTAAATGGCATCGAAACGATTATGGTGATGTATGGTTACTTGTTCACATGTTATGTTATTTAGATAGACATATATTGTTGCTTGTTCACAAATGCGATATATGATGTTGTATAGACCAGGGGTCTTCAACGTTTTTCAGCCCCTGGACCCCTTAGCTGAGAGATAGATGAAGCAGGGACCCCATACTGTATATTGTATAAAAGATTAAACTTTTTCATAGATTTCATAGATAGTTTCGTAGACTTGTTTGACAGCACTATCATCAGTGTATGTCGGATTGATGTTAATGTGTATTTTCAGACATTTAACCACTTAAACCTTCAATACTTAGTAAACTTGACCTTTCACTCTGTACTTTGTCTGCTCTTTTTTCCCCCTCTACACCAAACCTCTATATAGCCGATCTACAAGCTCACAACGCCTCGCATGGTAGATCTGCTATTTTTGGCTTAAGTTCCCCTCAGTCAGAATAGGGATGCTAGGGTTCAAGTGGTTAATATAAATAAAGTTGATATCATACAAAGATTTGGTGGACCCCCTGTTGAAGGCCCCTGGTTTAGACATATTCAGACAGTCGTTTGATTGTTTACAACTTTACATGGCATCTTATTACTTTGTAGCACTTAGTTATTTTCTTTGCACTCCACTTAAAGTAATACTAGGTAACTTTTTCAATAAAACTAAAGTTAAATTGTATATCTTTTGTGAGTGGTAAATGTTTCACAACACCCACTCCATGAATTTCACCCCCGAAAGCCTTTTATTTATATATCTTCTATTGAACGGTGTCGGGGGAGACTCCCGCGAAAATGACGTCATCTGGCCGGAAAACGGAAGCGGAAATGCACCGGTTTCCTGTTTGGCCAGGAACTACCGCACCGGTTTCCTGTTTGGCCAGGAACTACCGCGCTAATAACAAAAAGGAAACTCACGCTGATTTTAAGAGATTGTATGATTTGAAGATCGAAAAACAACAGAAAAAGAAAACACAGCTCACGGTAACTAAAGCTCCACTGGCTAAGAGAAACGATCCACAGATCGTATAAAACAATTAAAAGAACGCTTTTTGAAACGCTTCCGTCTTCCGGTGAAAACAAATGGAATTCTGGGTAACAGAGGAATAAACGAACGGCCTGCAGTGACGGTAATGACCAGCAGAGGCTGCTAAAAATCGTTATTTGTGGACCTGCATTGTATAACTTTAACATGGCAATTTACTCTGATCTCGTCTCTAGCCTAAAGTTGGAGAATATACGTCAGATTAGGCTCAGGATCCTTCACACTCAGTGGTGGAAAGTAACTAAGTATGTTTACTTAAGTACAAATTTGAGTATTTTTTACTTTACTGGAGTATTTATAGAACTTTTGCTTCAACTCCACTACATCTCAGCTGCAAATATAATAATAATAATTAATTTATAGATTTGTATTATTATTACAAAATAGTAACCACTTTATCCCTATATTATACTTTTGGTACTTTAAGTACATTTTGATGCCAATACTTTTGTACTTTTACTCAAGTACATTTTGAATAGCGGACGTTTACTTGGAACGGAGTATTTCTGCACTGCAGTATTGATAGTTTTACTTAAGTAAAACAAATTCTGTACGACAGTTCATACTTACATGCGTGCGCATGAGTCGCGAGTTCTCTCGCATTCTCGGCATGCTTGCACCAACTGTGTAGAGGCTGAAAGTAAAGAATAGTTAACATCCGTCATCAGTTGAAGTTTACCACATATTGTTGTTGTAACCCAGTGGTTCTCAAACTTTTTCATGTCAAGGACCCCCAAATTGACACTTATTAGCTCGCGGACCCCCATTTAAAAAGATATGCCAGGGACCCCCATAAGAGAAGATTTGTACGGCTCTAGCAGTAATTCTCAACCATTTTAATTTCAAGGACCCCCAGTTTGACATGCATTAGGCTACGGACCCCCATTTAATGACATTTCTATCTCTGGGACCCCAATTTATATTGTAAAATCAATGTTAATTTAACTCTGAGAGTGTGCAAATGGATATTAGTTCCATTTGTACACTCTCAGAGTTACAGACCCATAAGGGTCCATTTGGTTCCTATAACTACCATTTAGCTGGGGACCCCCTGGAACTCCCTCAAGGAAGGACCCCACCCCACTTTGAGAACCAACAAAGTAAAGAACAGTTAACATCCTTCATCAGTTGAAGTTCTGTTTACCACATATTGTTGTTGTAACCAACAACAATCGTGATAACGTGCAATATCATGCGTAGGCCTAGCCTTGGAGCAAGACTATCGTAGATGTATTTTATCGACATTTATAGATATAAAAATGTCAAAATCGATAATTAAAAAAAATGACTACGATAGTCTTGATCCAAGGAAGGCTAACGTACAGGCCTATCTCTACACCTCGGCCTTGGTCTTGTCTCGACCTGGTGGTTTAGCAGAAACAGCTAACATTTACCTCCAAGTCGAACTTTAAACTGATTACACAGCAACGTCTGCAGTGTGTGGGTTCTTAGTTCTTACCTTTGATCCTCTTCTCCTTCAGACTTATATGTATGAGTGGACTGCTGTGGCGATTTGCCTGCTTCCAACAACTGTTTATGTTTTCTGCGACGTGCTTTTGCAATGCGATCTATTTCCGCATTCGATGGCTGAACTGAACTCCACACACAATGCACTTTTCACAAGGCAAATTGTGCAGTGTTGCCAGATCTTGCAAGAAAAAGAAGCAACCACGTAGATGAAAACAAGCCCAAAAGAAGCAACTAGGCTAAACTAAAATTACTTGCAGATCCACAAGCTCACAACGCTTGTAGATCTGCATTTTTTTTTTTAATGAAGAAAATGTAAAAAAAAAAAAAAAAAAGAATATATTTTTAAACATTTTCACAACACAAATCTTGTATGGGGGTCCTAGGTCCTTGGCACAAATAAATATTATTTTGGGGGTCCTTGCCATGAAATTGTTTAAGAACCACTGGTTTAAACAACATTTAGGAAACAAGCCCAAATAAGCAACTTCACGCCCAAGTCGCTTATAACAAGCACACATGGCAACACTGTTCACGAGGCAAATTGTGTGTGCACTCATTTTGGTCAGAAACATAAGCGCTGCAGTGCACCACCATACGCAAATTAACCTTTGGTTATTAGAATGTCTGTATACAGAAATATGGGTTTGTGTTCATGCAGGCATATTATAAAACTGTATTTTTATTACATCCTTTTCCTTTCTTTTTCTACTGGTTCTTGTCAAGCAGTAGGTGCCGCTGTTGCTGTGTCTGTCAGACTGACTTGACTTCACCAGTCAAGTAGCTGTGTTTATGCCATAGCCCGGACGGACGATCACGCTATGATAGGTTGGTTGGTTGTCAGGCAACCACTGAGGCGAGGAGATAACATGTGAAATGCAGTGGTGTACTGTACTGTACTGTAAAGTAACTAAGTTAAGTACATGTACTCAAGTACTGCTCCGATACATAAAACTTGTGAAATGGGACCTTCTGCATAATGAGTAGGCTACTTTTACTTTTGGTAGATTTTGATGCCAATACTTTTGTACTTTTACTCAAGTATATTTTTAATACCAAACTTGTACTTTTAAGTTGTAACAGACTATGTCTACACAATAGGGTATTGATACTTCTACTTAGCAGTGTGTGTCCTTTTAGGCTATGGGATGTAGACTCAACCGTTTTCTACATTCCCTAGCAACGCTTCTTGGTTACCAGAACCATTGAGCTGAATGGCAGGAAGCGCGCCTACTGTGGCGGACAAAACACAACAACAACATGGAGCGTCCGGAGGTAAAGACACAGAAATACAGCCGGAATAAATACTAATAGATCTTATTTATGCAAAAAGACCAATATCCTCGAGTTTGTGTTGTCTGCCGTGGGGATCCGCAATACTTTGCAACCCATAGGCAGCATCACTGCCTGTTTTGGTAGCTTAATTGGCTACATTTGCTAATATAGCTGCTAACTTCACTAAACCTGTTGCTTTTAAACGCAAGGATCCTGGGAGCAAGCAACACCATTTAATGCTTGAGGAGTTTATAATGCTGATCAGCGGCATAGCGCGGGAGCCTGGTATACGTTACGCGAGTTATCGTACTTTATCTTTACACACGATTCAAGTATGCTGGGGAGAACAGAACACGCACTGGTGGAAAAAGAACTCGGATGTTTTACTTAAGTAAAAGTATCAATACTGCAATGTAGAAATACTCTGTAGTTACATGTAAAAGATTTACTTGAGTAAAAGTACAAACGTTTTGGTATCAATATGTACTTAAAGTACCTAAAGTAGAAAGTACTCATTATGCAGAATGTCCCATTTCACAAGTTTTCAAATGTATGAAATGTGTTTTAAAAAAATCTAATAATTTTAGTGGAGTAAAAGAAAAATATTTTTCTCTGAGAGTAGAAGTAAAAGTACTGAAAATTGAAAATACTCAAGTAATGTAAAAATACCTCAAAGTTGTACTTAAGTCTTAAGTGCAGTACTTGAGTAATACTTAGTTACTTTCCGCCACTGAGAACACAACACATAGAACAGGGCGGTTATCCCTAGGGATTAGGGTGCATTAAAATGCAGTACATCTGGACCAGAGACGCATGTTGGTGTCAGATAGAACGTTTAAATGCGTGGAGGCTATTTGAATCACATAAAATAAAGCTGACATAACTTTGACAAACTTGTAACTATGTTGTAACATAACATACATCACTTGGTTTGACAGCCAGGACCCAACGTCTGTTTTCTGTTCTTTCAAAGCAGACAGAGTCATTCACTCACTTGCCCCCAGAAGTGGACACCAGTCAGTACATTGAACAAGCATCAGTGAACCCACCGAGGTATCAGAATCTGTATGGTTTGAACCAGGATCAGAGAGACCGCAGGCCCACAAACACTGATTGGGAACTAAAGCAACTGCACCTAGGTATGGTACAGTATATTCTCAATTCCTAATCCTGCAAATCCATCAAGTGTTTTACTTTGAGCTTGTAGTTGTAATCACTTGGTGCTTATGGTTGTTATACCAGACCTTCCTCAGAGTCATCTGAGTCATCTGACTCTGAGGAAGGTCCAAAGACCGAAACGTCAGTCTGTTTTACTTGCACCGAAAATAAATAAAAGGCCTAAACTGTCCGTGTTGCTCCAGCGTTCTCTCTTCTGCATATATTGTCCCTATCCCTGTGACGCACCGGACTGGCCGTTTAAGGCTGAGGCGCAACGGTAGAATCCCTTTGTTCATGTTCTTAGAAAGCCATTGTTAACTATTGTAATGAGATTGTATACTATGTCACTGATTGCAATAACTCAATACACTTTCAATACACTATCATTATCAAATCACAATTATGATTATTTGTATACAGTATTTTAGATATCCAGCTCTGTATGTGACTTACACTATGGTGGTGGTGGCTCTGAAACTATATACCTCTACATCTGTTTTTAAAATAATGCAGCGTTCTTTCCATTTTCAATATTAGCGTTTCAGGACAGCCACCTGTCACCGGTCCTTCCTCTGTTGCCATCAACCTCTGGAGTGCAACAGAACATCACAGAATATTCCCTTTTCCATCAAAGCGACTTGGAATTTGCTCCTTTAAGGTGAACTACTGTAAACATAACATAACAGATGGTCTTAATAACTTGGCACCCTTATCTGTCTCAGAATTGATTAGACTGATTGTTGTTAATATGTTATAGAATACTAAAATAGTATTTATTCTTACTTCTTTCCTTTACTCTCTTTCTTTCCTTCAGAGCATCTCCAGATATCTCTGTTACATCTGAGAGATTTCACTTTCTACCCCAGGGTCACACTTCCCAGGCCTCTGAATATGGGTCCCTGTCCCAGCACCCACTGGCCCAAGCAACCGTCCTGACTGATGATGCAGCAAGCAGCTGCTGCTCTCTCTCCCAGCACAGTATGTCACCAGGAGACGAGGGTAGAAAGGGGGAGATGGTACATTCTCCAGTAACTGAAGACCATCTGCAAGAAATGCATTTTTCTATAGATGGCACGGAGAACAATGATGGAGATGGTCATGGTCATGGTCATGCGCTTGGCAATCTTTCTGTCAAGCCTATGGAAGAGGCCCCTGAAGAAGACACATCATTTCTGCGTGGGGACATTCCTGCTCGACAACTACTAGAGCTGCTACAGAAAGATGTTGGCATGCCAAGCGGCAGCAGTAGTGCAGTTTCTTCCGCCTCTGAGACCTCCCTTAAAAGAATGGGCTCTTTTGATGGGGAATCTAAAGGAGTTTTCAACCCAGATGCTGACCAGAGCAAAGGGAGGAGAGATAGCCCAACTGGTACTGCTACTCTCACTCAGCAGCAGCAGACACCACAACTAAAATTAAAGTCGCAATCAGGGAAATCAAACCCACGGTTATCTGATGTCTCAAACATTACCATGGGCTCCCGTAACACACAGCCGGATGACACCAGTGAAGCTCTTCACAGAGAGATGCTGTCTGAAATAGAGCGACGTAATAGCTCTGAAACTGGATTTAAAGTTCAACCACTGTCGGCTCCTACACCAAACCTTGAATCTGTTACAGGGAAGCCAAACATGGCAAAAGTAATCCTGGCCGGCATGTGTGGGACTGGGCCACAGTTTTCAGGAGGTTATAGTGTAGAACACGGACTGAGGCAAAGGGGCCTCTTGTCTTTGGAGAATCAAACTGGGAATGATGGTTCCTTTCTGGGTTTCCTCCCACAATCCCAGTCCACTCCAGGTGTCTTTCATGGACCTGGTAAATCTAGAGTAAAAGCTCCATCAGATAGACTGTCAGCCGTTGAGTCCAATATGAGGGCCTCATATGAATCAAGTTCAAGAGTCTCCCAGCAGAGTGTAGCTATGCCTGATATTGTTTCTCTTGACCCTGTTACCAGTAGACATGGCGCTGAAAAATCATGTCAGGAGGAGACGGGGTCAGGAAAAGTCCAGGGTCTTCCGAGTCTAAACTACATGCAGAAAGTAGACGCCTGGAGAGCGAACCAGAGCTCAGGAAAGATCTCGCTGTTCGACAACCTGGCTCTGCAAGGGTTTTCTGGCACCTCTCCAAAAAAGAACGCCTACAACGCAATATCCGACTCACTGAATCACATTTTACTGAATCAACAGGAGAAAACCACACAGCACAAGCTTCCTGTTTCAAGCACTACCAACCTGAATGTGCCCCCATCCTCCTCCTCACCCAGAAGAGGGGAAGCAGTGGGGAGTGCTCCCAATGAGATGGACAACACTGGGTCTGGAGCAGGCCTCTCTGCCTCCTCCCTCAGCACGGTTGTAACATCAATACAGAAAGCTCAACATAAGGAGAGACTGACAAAAGGAGAGATGAGTCAGATTCAGGAGCGCAGGCTTCAGCAGACAAGTGCTGTGGTCCAGCCCTCACCTCTCCTGAGCCTGGGCAGGTTCAGTGATGTGTCTCTGGACAGGGAAGTGAGTAGCACACTGTCAAATTCCCAGCACAGTTATCACAGTGGCCAGAATCTGGGTGCTTCTATCGGAGTGGCTTCTTCTGTTGTCAGCCTAGAGGTTGATAACTATGCTCCCTACTGGAGCTCGATACCATCCTCACCACTGCCGCCACACAAACCTCGAGAGCTGAACATTGAAGAGAGAATTCCGGTAAAGTTATTATAAAATATAGAGATAAAGTAGTAAAAACTAGAATGAAACATTATTGGAAAAACACACAGAAAAATATACTATGTGACAAAAGAAACAAGGGGCTTTTAACATTTCCTAGCTTTTAACCAGCCCAAACAGACTAGACTGTTGCATTTGTACAACATTTGAGATTTCTTGAGTAGATGAACTCATTTATAAATATATGCTAGATGCTGATGCCATGTATTGTTGTTTTTCCTCGCAGTTGTATCTTCACAATCTGGGTATTGATCAGTCTCCATCAACCATCTTGACCCCGTTTGGACCTAGAGGGCCAATCAGAGAGCCGGAATTCTCTCCCACAGATCTCTGTACAATCAAAGGATCCATTGGAACTTCACCCAAGAGCACTCAACCCTCTGAAGGTAGCTAATCCTGAAGGTTATTTTTCTCATGAATTCAAAGTATTACCGGTAATCATTGAAAAGTATAGTGCCAAAATATTCAATAGTCTTACAAAGTAAGAGTGAGCTGTTTGACGTCATGCAAATTTTTTTTTGTCTCCAGCAAATGTCCATTAGAAGGAGTAGTATAACATTATACTATTGGTATATAAATATAGGTTATTATGAAATAAAGCAATCACCAATGTACCAAATAAAATATTTTTCTTTCTGCTTGTGAGCTATCATTTTGAAAGCATTTTTTTCAAATAATGACTTTCTCAATTTGATTGAAGCTATATTAGTTACACATTCGGTTACAGTTTTATTAACACTTAATTTAATGTTTCCCTTTTTAAAGACCATGTAAAATGAAAGCCCAGTTTTTGTCATGATGAGGCTCTGATAGAAGAGAAACTACACAGATGTTTTTAAGTTGGAAGTGTCCTGGAATGCATGTCGTGTTGGTGCTAGTCATATGCCTATTTACAAAGGTGGCCATAAAATAACGTCAAAGCAGTGACATATGATTATGTTTAAAGTTATCTTGTCACCATAGTGCTAACATGATAACCTGCATAGAGTGGAGTTTAGGGCACCTTTGTGTATGTGTTACTTTGGAGACAAGCCTGCAGAAAAGCTCTGAAAGCTAGCTTGATGATCATCAGCTTACATATATGATGAAGTCTTAGTTCACAATATGATTACAAGGTGACCAGAGAGATTAGTTTTTGCTGGAAATTAGCTTTAGTTTCTATATTTTCACATTTCTTTTCCTGATTTATCTCCTGGTAAGATTACTTATTTCTCCAACTGAACTATTTCACTTATTTGGGTTTGAATATTATTCAATCAAAATGAATGATGTTTTCCAAATGATCAAATGTAATGTACTGAATAATGGCTTATATAAACACTCTGTGAAGTCCCCCTTGTAAAGCATGTGAATCTTTCTTCTCCCCATTTCATCCTCACAGGTGGCACTCCGCATAAGGCTGACTTTTCCAGATACAGCTTGCTGTCGGTAGACTCGAGTATGTCCATACCACTTAGCATCGACAGCCTCTGCCAGCCAATACACTTCCTAGAGCAGGCCAGGGCCTCTCCTCAATCAGACGTGGCGGGCGACTATGCAGCGGTCCCCATTTCTCAGCCTCCGCATGCCCCCTACCTCCCTGCTCCACAGCCCGATCAGCAGCAGCAGAGGGATGACAGTGTTAGCAGTAGCCAGAACACCATACAGCTTGGTGAGCAGTTTGTGTCAGAGAGCTCATTAGAGACTGGATGCAGGGAATCTGAGTCACATTCTCAGCCTAGCATCATGGAGAAAAGCAACCGAGACTCATTTGTCGGCGACAAGACCCTGAGGGAGATCCGCAAACTGCTCGGCCAGGCAGGGGATGTCGTTTCCGGTGGATCTTCGAAGGCCTCCACGCCATCCTCTTCGTCCTCTGCAACTTCCCACCTCCACTCGGACGACGACATCCTCCTCTCTCTGAGGAAGAGAACGGGTGGATTCATGGACTCCTCTCTCATCTCGTCTGCCAGTGGCACAGAGGGCCCTGAAACTCGGTCCTCGTTCCTGTGGACACGCTCCTCCTCGGACTCCATGCTGGCGTCCGAAAGACCAAGGGAAAGTTCTATTGGTCGAGAAAGTATGTCATCATCTGGGCAGCCAAATTATCCATCCACACTTGCCCCGAGTAGCCCACCTGCTGTGGAGGCCTACATAAGGCCCCAGGATAGTACAGCAGACGGTGGGGCAGGGTTATACCTCCACCTCTCCAAATCAGTCCGACGGGCAGAGCCGGAGGGCTGCAGTGCCGCACCTCCAGACAGCACAGGCCCAGCTCAGCTACCAATTGTCCCACAACCACCAGCTGTAAGCCAACCTCAGCCAGCTCTTAGTCCGAGAGAGACGATAGGTAGCTTCTCAGAGCAGGAGGAGGAAGGAAATTCACAAGATGGATGTAAGTAAAGCATGAACGATAAAAAAGTCGGTTAGAAGAAATAGTCCTACTCCATAACTTATTTCCTTTGTGGTCCTTTATTGTTTGTTTCAGTGTATTCCCAGTGTGTTCCTACAGAGAGTGTGTCTTCCTCTTCACCTCCCATCCCTGGGGAGGAGCAGGAGGCCATGAGCAATGCAAGCAGCAGTGAAAGTTCCCTGGCTGCCAGAGTGGCCAAGCTGCTGCACAATGAGTCACCAGCCACCTTGGTGTCCAGCAGATCCAGCACTACTGACCAGGAGGAGAGCAGGGCCAGAGGTAAGAACATTTCTTCAGACTGCCTTAACAGTAGGGACTGGGGGACCCAATATTAGTGAAAATTTGCCACAGTTTTCATTACATTTATTCTGCAGTGTGACTTAGCTATTACTATTTGCTTATTTTTCAAATAGTCATTACCGAGTAAGATACAAATGTAATGAGGCTGAAATTGGTTTTGATCTATAGTCCAGTATACCTGACTGTTCTTGATTAGCCTTACACCTGCTTGAAAACACTTATAAGATATCTTTTGCAATTGCAGAATGGATCAAGCTGAAGATAACAGGACAGCAGAGTGACCCTCTAGAATTGGACATTGAGGACAGGAGGCGGATTGAAGAGATCAAGAGAGAGCACCCCATACAGGTTCAGTCTTTAACTTAGCATCTACGTGGCTGAGCTGTCAGTCGATTCATGTGCATCCCATTTCATAAAAAGGATATAATTTGATATCTCTCTTGAAAATACATGTTTTTTTATGGTTGTTGTTCTTTTGATCTTGTTTAATGTCCGCTCCAATTTCTGGATTGTGTAGACCCCAAGCTGAAGGTAACTGGTGTGTTGAAAAGAGGCATGGTGTGAGTTGGGTTTTAAAACTATATACAGGAAGCATGGTGTGCTGTGAAGTGAGAAGTCCTCTTTGTCGTATGCAGACAAGGGAGACGGATGTATTAATTAATGTTATTAATGGGACAAATAACATGAAAATGAATTCCAATTGTAGTTCTAATCCAGGCGGCAATTGGCAGGACTAGGACCAACTCTGAGCTACTCATGTATATACTCATCATCCCTGTAAAGATTTTCATTCTTCTTCGGCTCCTCATTTCAGAGCCAGGGAAGTACAGACACAGAGAGCAGTGCCGTGTCCAGCATGGGCGGTCGAGGAGGACAATCTCCTCCCCAACCAGCAGAGACCGCCACCACTCTCAAGACGGCAGAGGACCATCTGTCCCGTCAGCTGCAGCGACTTGGCGCCAACCCTTTCGACTCCAGTGTCCAGCTCCATACTCCCCTGGGCCTGGACCTGGAGTCCAGGGTGCAGGAGATTGCTGCCCGGGAGGGGTTGACCCTCCCCAGGGCAAGCCCTGCACCTCCAGCTCTTACCTCCATCACCATATCTACACGCAGGCGCTCCACCTCTCCGTCTCCTTCACCCTCTCCCGCGCCTCCCCTTAGCCCGGCTCCCCCAGAGCCCGTCTGTCTAACTCAGCTTTCCACAGCCAACAAGCAACTTCCGCATGTGGTGGAGGAGGACAACGCTACTCCGTCAATACAGGCAACACACACAGATCCGGTATCGATCCAGCCTGTATTGGGGTCCGAACCGACCAGTAGTCTATACGCCAGAGAACAAAACCTGTCGGGTTCAGAGTTGATACCGAGAACTCACGGGAGACGAGATGCCATCGGAGGTAGGAATGTCGAGTCCTTACAAGGTCAACCTAGAGAGGAGGAGGTGAAAGTCAGAGACAGTTACACTGAAGCACAGCTGCAGAGAGACCTGCCGGATGCGAATAGAACCGCCCAACCAGAAGACCAAGGTACCGACCAGCTGTCGATGATGTCTGACCAATTAAATTCCGGTTCTGACATGGGCCTCATGACCGAACAAGCCACAGGCTCATCTACAGTCGATGCGCCAACAAGGACGGGTCATGTCTCCCACATCCACCTCACATTGTCCCCCAAAGCCCAGGAACAGAGGCAGGACTCTGGGATCCAGCCCAGGCATGCTGCTGCTGGTCCTGATTTACAGTCTAGCAAGTTTTACCCCCTCAGATACTCTTCCTCTCCTGCCACCCGCAGTGGAGATGAGGGTCTTGGTCTTTCCAGTCCTCTTGAGTCATACGAGTCAAGAGACGTAATAAGAGCCAGGGTGCCTGAAAGAGCTGACACCGCCACATTGTTCAAAACCATGGTGCATGAGGGAACAGAGACCTCCACTTATCCACAATCCTATATTCCGCCACAGAGGCTCGCTGCCTCAACAAGGCCTTTGGCCATTCCAACACCAGGTAGGCACATTAAAACATTTCAAAGGTTGTTTGTTATGGGTGGTCCTGGTGGCTTTAGTGTGCCTGTTGCTCATGCATTTGATTTGCAGTGCTCAGGTAAGGTCACACACAACTTATTTTCATCTGTCACCCAGATGACTGCATCTGATAATCCATAAGCAATGTTGTTAGAGAAGGGTGGTTTGGCCAAACATGCTTGAAATATTAGTGTTCCAGTTTGTCTCAGATACATACTGTATATGCTTTCATGTGTATACTCTCTCTGTCTCTCTCATATACAGCAGTGCCTGTCCTGTTGCCTTATAAGCCCCACGGGAGTGAGGAGCTGTTCTATGTCCCTCAGACAGAAGCCCAGGCTTCTCCTAGCCGCTCTGACACCACTATGGAGAGCTCCCACCCAGGTACCACTGGCACTTATGAATCGTGGTTTAACAATCATGGCTTAATAAAACATACAGCAGCGTGCATGCATGCACATATTTTGTGTTATTGCCATTTCAAAACTGTAATACAAATTACCCTATATCTCAAACAAAAGTAATTTACCAGGAAATGTACCTGTTTTACACAAATGTTTTGGCAAATTTATAAGAATCACCTCTATTATCCAGGAGATATTGTTCCAATAATTAGTCAGAGAAATAGCTCAGGATTATACGTCTCAATTTGATATTGTTATCTTCATGTCCGGGGAACCCAGCAGCTATAACTGAATCTCTAATGAATGCAGCTCACTCACGTCTCTCTTCCCTGCTCCTGGGTGGGTAGCATCTGGTTCTTTTGTAATGTGCACTGTGTCATGCATGCATTATTCATGTTCAGGGGCAGCGTCTAACAAAGGCGGTTGAGGCCCTGGTGCAGCACTTGGGCTGCAGGGGACTTGAGTCCCTCTGAGAGACGGGAAGAGGACGCTCTCTCTGAGGCACCTTTCTCTGCTCTGTGAAATTACAGTCCAACCTCATTTTTTGTATTTTGAATTATTTTTTCATTCAGACATTATTGAAAAGGTAAGAAAGAACGAGGAGAAAGGAAAGAAAGCAGTACAGTATAGAGATTATAGAAAGCTAACCAGGACACTGAAAGAGAGGCTCGGGAGAAAGACATGGATCTGAATCGAGACCAGCTGAGGCCGCGGCTGAGTCTGGAAGTGGAAGTCTTAACCATTCAACCATCAACAGAAACCCTTCTGAATGTTGGACACTCAGCCAGCAGTATTGTGCGTCTCTTATCTCTGCAGTGAGGAGGATCTTGATGTAGGACAGGACACTGTAGTGACATTTCTGTTTGCTGTATGTACGGTCAGGTTCGGATGACGCCGTGCCCCCGTATTTCAGCAGTGAGGTCCTTGGGAAGCAGGACCCTGGGATCGACCGTGGGGTCTCCATCAGACACGTTGAGGGGATCTACAGCAAGAGGCTGAAGACAGCCACCTTCAAAATGCAGCCAACTGGACACAGTGGTGAACTGAATTTAATTTGTACCTGTTACATTGTTGTGTCATGTAGCTTATGTGGTTTTCGATATATCAGGGATTACATGTGTCCATGATGACAAATCTTCTTTTGGGAAAATAAAGTCCAACTTATCTTCTATCAAGCTATTCACATATCTGTGTTTTACTTTCCTACTAGGTGGCACTGTGTCAGTGGATGGAAGCTCTCAGACGAGTATGACCCAACCTTCCTCTCAGGTATCTGAGGCCTTTACCAGAGTGCCTTTGTCAAGTAACCAGGTTCCCTCTGGCTCCAGGAGAGACCGAGGGACAAGCCCAGTCCAGCTCCTCAGCTACGGCCAATCAGAGAGGCATAGTGTGGCGTTTCAGCCAATAAACGTGGAGATGGACTCAAACACGGCCAGCCAGAGACCCAGTGCTTACCTGGCTTCTGACACCGTGGCAGCAATGGAGCGAGAACAAGGGAGGTGCCGTCCTGACCTCCCTCAACCTGCTTCCCGGCCGAGCGGCAGCAATCTGGACCAACTATGGCGTAAGTTCAACGAAAGGTGGGGCTCTGAGGAGAGGCGTCCAACCAGTGAGAGAGAGGCGTCCTTACTGGACCGACTGGAACGCCTCTCTCGTCTCATTCACGGCACAGCGGGGGTACGCACCTCGTCACAACCAGAAGACAGCATGCAGCCACGTCCTCGCAACAATGAGGATGAGCCCAGAAAGAGAGGAGAAGATGCTGCGGTGAAAAGGAGAGAAAGAAAGGAGAATGTTGGACCACTGGAGAGGAAGAGCGTAAGCGGGGAGGGGGGACAGAGGAGAGGGAAACCTACTGCTCCTCGTCAGGCATGGACACAGGAGGCGGAGCAGCAAACTCCTCTCGCAGAAGACAACGTCCATTCCTCCTTCAGCCCCAGCTGCCACCGCTGTCCCGCAGAGAGAGACGAGTCGGACACCACGTCCACCCTGTCCGGCTCCATGTCCACTGTGGACACGGCCCGGCTGATCCGGGCCTTCGGCCCAGACAGGGTCCGGTGCCTGAAGTCTGCGTCCAGTCTCGGTAAACTGTACAGCACCATCGACAAGCAGAAAGAAGCAAAGGAGCCGAGGAGGACGAGAGAGATGGATAGAGATGTCACACCCCCTACCATCATCACCCCCTCAGAGACCACTGTTACTGACGACTCTATAGTACGTGTATCTGCAGTCACACTTTCATATACTGTAACAGAGCTATTTTCAGCCTTCACATTATGTCATGTAGTAAATGTACCATAGTTGGTCTTGGTGCCTAAACAAATTAACACATGCTACAGTAAGATGATACACATGGAAATAAATGGCAGTTGGCAACCTCACATAATTATGCACAGGGGACCATGTGAAACATGCTATACAGTAGGTACACAATAAAATCCTCTCTCACTGATACATTGGGGTTTTGCTTTTCAAATAAACTAAACTATACTAAAATTGTGTTACATTAGTACTCTGATAAAAATTAAGACTTAAGCTTTTTCTGTGTTGTACTGCAAATAGGCGAGTACATATCCACATGTAACAGCCTGTTGATGTCTCTGTGTTGTTCTCCAGGTTGCCAGTGATTCTGCTTCATCAACCAGCACTTACACCCTGCCAACCCGCCGCGGTCCCTCCCAGTCTCTGGCAGCCAAAAAGAGTGTTAAACAGGTCAACAAAGGAATCCAAGCAGGTCAGTCAGAAGAGATCAACATAGTCTCATAGCTCCAGAACATTCTGATCAGATGATCAAATACATTCAACTTTTGAATCACTAAACAATCAGCCTGTCTGCATATATTAGTACTGTATTCTTTCTTCTGACATTAGTTGTTGTAGCAGTTAAATTACTTACATCTAATGTAAGGTGTGTAGCAGACTCTCTTTTCCATAGTCACACGTGATGATCATAAGGGAACAAAACATGATCAAACATGAATGTTTGACACTTTGCCATGACCACACCGGTTGACAAAAACATTTCATCATTAAGGTCTTTTATTTACGCTTATCCACGTTTGCGGTGTATTTAATTATCCTCCTAAGAGGAGTTTGTGAAAATACTGTGACCAAGTCTTGATACAAGTATAATAATAAATAAATCCTTGCATTTCAATAAGGCTTCGCACTGGCCCAGTACTCGGGGCCCTAATAAGGAGTTATACAGCTATACTATAGAAAGGATTTATTTGGCTCAGTGAAAATACAGTCAAAGGAAACAATGGGCCACAGTTAAACCACATTGGGAGTTTACTGTATGTAGTATAGGTGAATATAATATATAAAGAGGCACTTTGTGCAGGGACTGATTAATCCCCCTCCCCCAGGTGACCTGGAGATTGTGAGTAACGGGACGAGACGCCACACCCGAGACGTTGGCACTACATTTCCTTCCCCCGGTGAGGCCAGAGGACCCAGGCAGCTGCCATCTTCCTCCTCCTCCTCCTCCAGCCTGGAGAGAGGAAGAGAAGATGAGAGGAGCCCTTCCAAGACTCAGGTGTTCCTAAAGGAGAGGAAGAGCAAAAGAAGCCACGGCAAACATTACCCTCAAGGTATGTTAAGTAAATACAATTTCACTATGGCACCCATTAAACTTTACTCTGTGTCAGGTTTCACATAAGTGAATATGTAGATTAGAATGACAACATGTGTGTATGTCTACTTTGTTACAGTGTGATATCTCTTTATATGCATTCCAAATATTGTTTTGATGGATTACGTTGATGGAATCAAATATAAATAAACACCGGTGGACGGTGGTAGCCTTAAACTTAATCACTGTAGACTAAATACTACCACCAATTAAATTTTGGCTGGTTTTATGTTCGCACTCTGTTCCTAGGCGTTGCATGGTTTGTCCCAGCTGAACACCTGAGGTCAGAGGCCAGGAAAGAGAACCAGCCAGAGGAAGATGAACAGTGGGTTCAGAGACCCAGCTCAGCCTGGTCCCAGCCCTACAGCAGAACCTCTCTCTGGAGAGAACCCCTCAGAGAGAGACAGATCCAGGAGGAGTGGAACAGCTACAGAACCAGACCTGATCCAGACCCCAGAGACAAGACTACTTCCTCCGGTCTGGTCAGAGTGTCTCTGCAGGTTGGTTTGGGTTGGTGTGTTTTCATACACATTTAGCTGTAGATTTTGGGGTGACGGCAAGAAGTCAAGTAAAAGAAAATGGGCTCTAGCCTGTAAAACATCAGAGAATGAAATGTACAATAATGTTTTTTTCCACATTATTTAGTGTTTAAAATGGTCTTTTGCCCTGTCTAACATTAAACATGATGTTAAAATCCAGGAGGCCTTGGAGCTTCATCGACCAACGTTCATCGCTCTTTCCAGGGAGAGGATGAAACGTTTAGCCCTGCAGGCGGAGGAGAGGAAACTACAGGTCCTCTTCAGCAGAGAGAGAGAGCAGTTCTATACTCGGCCTGGAGGGCCAGAGAGGCTACCCAGACCAGCAGGTAAAAATAATCCATTGATGATCTTGACAACCAACTGTAGACCTAATAAAGTCATTAAGTCTGAAAGGTGCTCATAGAGAATGTATATTTTCTGTGTGGCTATGTGTTTGCATTTGTCAATTTCTTCCCCAGGATTTTAAATGCATAACGAATGACCCAAACATTACTGACATAAATTTTGAGCACGCATTTCCTTTCTTTCTCTCTATAGGCATACCACTATTCAGAAGAGCTGTCCCAAGAAAGGAGATGGTGCAGAGGTCCAAACAGTAAGCTTGTTTATTTTCTAGTAATTGTCCACCCTGTCAATCCCTTTCCAATTGAAAGCCACATAGACCAGTTTGCAAAAATCACTTTTTAATCTGTAAATATTAGTGCTTTCTGAACGTTTTTGTTCTAAAGTAGTTTAATTTGTAACCTAAATGTTTAGTGTAAACATGTAATTGTCTTTAATACTTACGGATCAAAGAAATTGACTCTTTTCCCCCCCAGACAGTCAGGTCATACAGGTGAAAGTAGATTGTAAGAAGACGGACAGAAAGACCAGACTGAAATTCTGACGGTCACCATCTAGGAGTGTGTAGTGTACAGATCAGGACAAAACATTTATTAAACTAGAAAATGTGCTCCTCGGAGCACAAGGCTCTGCCAGCAGACCCGTGCTATTTTAATAGCACAGGTCGTCTTGGTAGAACGGGTCGTCTTGGTAGAATGCGCGTGGTTTTTGGTGTTCTGCAGGGGCGACTGAATATGTAGTGTCTGCATCTAAAAAATGTTCTTCTTGAAGCAATGTGTCATAAGGGACACACACACGTACGGACGGGTGATTTGTACTGGAAGGTACTGTTCCAATCAAGACTGATTGATCCTGTCTTACCTCACTTCAAAAACATAATGGCTTTTTGAAGTGACACACCTATTTATAGGATTTTATTTCGTCATGCGTCCCTCTAGCCAATCAAAGGCATTGGTGTCAACATATTGACACGTGTCACGTGGAGCTTGACCAATGTTAGCTTGGCTAGGAGGGAGGTGAACACACGGCGGGACGAAGCGAAAACATACTCTCCGCCTCCGGCGGAGACAATAAATAAATAAAACGGCAATTATAAATGATGAAATGTTCCTTTTAAAAGGTATAATATGTGCTGGAAAAACTAATCTGAAATTGTTAACTGATTATTAGGATGTTTTTGTCTGTGTTGTTTCCCCCCCTGATCTATAAACGTGTACTTTTAGTGATCTCTCAACATTATGTGCTCTTTACAGGATATATGAGAACCTGCCTGAGGTGCAGAGAAGACGAGATGAGCAGAGAAGAAAGGCTGAGTATCAGTCCTATAGATTAAACGCCCAACTTTTTAATAAGGTATTATAATACATTTTCATTATCACTTTCTGCTGTACATAACCCTAACCCTGAATTCATCTTTATCCTGCTACTTTCACAAATGTACCATCTAAGTTGAAAGATAGTTAACTATCCAGCCAGGCAGCCACAGGGACAATATACCATGCTTGAGCCAATTTCTCACCACAATTACAACTATTGTACTCAATAGTGTCTGTCTTGGTGTTAGTATGTTTTGTTATTAACAAAAGTCAATGCCTGGTTTTATCTTTATTTTGCAGAAAGTCACCAACCGTGTCCATGGCAGACAAGTACCTTGGCATTGACCACACCGGCCCAGAAAACATTTTACTATAGATCAAATCAGAGTGCTGTGAACAATTTTAATATATGTGGTATAGTTTTTCATGTTGTTAAAAGCTACCTAATGAACAAAATGTATTGTTTTTTATTATTATCTGTGAACCGGTTCTGATTAAATTAAGAGCCAGAACAAGTGTTTAAAATGTCTGTTTTAAAGTAGCTTTACTCTTGTTTTATAGACCAAATTAATTAATGAATTAGCTGGAAATACTTGAAGTTTTTAATAAAACATACAAAAACAAATTTCTGAAAAGGCTGTTTTGCATAATTGCATCAAAAAGAGAGAGATCAGAACATGATTTTGATCACATCTATTTGACAGTCATATGGGCTTGTGTATTGAAGAATACAGATGCACTGTGTTCCAGTTATGGAGAATGTGTATTCCATGTAGCACATAAAAAACATTCATAGGACGTCCAGAGACTAAAAGAAAAGAATAGTTAGAAAAGCAGTTTCATATCATACTTAAATTTAAAAAAAGGGTTAAATCAATGTGTAACTTATCTGAACTGTTGCACCATATCTGGGCTAGACCAGCATCTGCCAATACATGGGTTAATAAATAAAGAATAATGTCCATAGAACACATTATGATTCATACTTACATAGCAAAGAGGATTGCAGTTGTAAGCAATTTTCCCCATCTACCTATCCTGGCTTAATTTAGACAGGATTAGCGATAAATCGGTTTCATGAAAGCTGAATTATCTTGCCAGATTAGTTTAGCCAGAGCACCCTGCATAAGTTTATCCATGACTCGATTTCACAAAAGAAAATTTACGCAATCCGGACCAGGCTAACAGTTATGGACTGTAAATGTCCTAAAATCCTGGTATTACTTATACATCATTGTATTACTATATACAGTGTATATAGAACTTATCAAAATTATACCAATGCGTTATTACAGTAACTAATAGTGACACACTCAGCAGCACCCATACAATGTCCCTAAAAGACACAGCATTGAAATACCCCTCACAGACAGACAAGATTCCTTTTCCTTCAAGACAGACATCTGAGGACTGACACAGAGATACTAGCCTTAATATCTTTTATTAATCAGTGGTTTTACATTGGTGCAAGAGCGGGAAGCAACACTGGGACAGGTAAGACAGATAACATAGGTTGCAGAAATTAATCCCTAAATAGCTTCTTTCCAGAAAAGAACAGATTTCATCCAAATAAGGGAAAACTAAAATGTGCAAAATCTGTATAACTTTACTCTAGTTGTAGTTGTCGACGCATTATGCGCAGGGTTGGGTAGTAATGATAAAACATAACGGAAGGATTACAGTAATATGATAATGTTCCTAACATAACTATAAAAAAAATTACAAATACTGTGGAAGAATAGAAGATTGCATAATTGATTACTATTTGAGTATCATGAACAATGAATACAAATATTTCACAGACAGACAGTGACTGATCAGACCAGTAAATGATGGGTCTGCAAAGTGGAATTGTAACCATTCTGGACAACTAAGCCAAAAGTCACAAAATGTCAATATAACTGAATTTGAATAACTGAGTGGGTTATGTTACTGATTCATTTTCATTAGAAAAAAATTATCTAGATTGTTGCTTAATTTTAATAATTTAGTAGATTACATTTGGAAAATAAACAACCCAACCCTAACTATGCTCATATAAGAACTTCTAAAACACAGGAAAATATTGTGATACTGCAATACTGTGTAAACATGGATAAATCGTTTTAATGATGCATTAAATAATAAATGAAGTATGGTTTAATAAAAAATCCGACGCCTTTCAAAATCAGTGATGGCAAATGTGGTGATGTCAAACAAGGATTCTTTGGCAAAGATGTCGTTTTTGCTTTAAGATAAGGTCTAAAAAATATATGGAAAAGCAAACTAATAAGGCAGGCGACAAGTCTTTACCACAAGGCTCTCTGCAGGTTTTAAGGCTAAAGAAACAAGTTAATTCTACACAGTCTCTTACCAAACATAATAACATTAAGTCAATATATTTCTGAGGTGTCTAAAACAGTAACATTACCTACACAACTGGTAGGATGGTTCATACTAAGCATGTAAAAGTGGACAGTAATAATAACTTACTGGCATTTTTTACTTTATGTAATAAATACTAAATAATTTAATGACAACCGACTTCCAAAGTAATTTCAAGCTGTTTAAATAAAACATAATAAAATCTGTAATAGCAAAAAGTAAACATAATAAATTCACCCAAATTAGTTAATAACATTTCTCTTTCTGTGCAGTCCAAAGGCCTGTTCAGGTGCCTTGAGGATTTTGTTCCGTTAGCAAACCACAGTAAAATACCCATTATTTCTGGGCGAAATCATTTGAAATCTCACCAATATTCTTTCCCTTTTACAGTCAAGTTTATAAAATGGGACATTATAAAATAATAACACCCGATTATACTTAAGACACAGTCACATTGCATGTGGCATCAACAGCAGCAGCAGCTGTGTAGCACATAAATTAATGCATGGGGGGGGGTTGTTCTGGCTCTACATGCCACACTGACTTATAATCCACATATCAGAGTATGCCATCAACTCCAGGACCAAGATTCCTTATTAAGACTTTTTTTTCTCCCGTTCGATTTGACACCAAATTGACATTCTCTCTGCAACAAAAACGTCATTGAAAATATTGTAGATAGTTCTGCACTGTAACATGTGGTCAAGTAGCTAACGGTATACATTTTGACTCTGCATTCTGTTCTCTGATATGTTGTGATGTGTTCAGTCGCATTCCATCCTTTCTTCTTAACATCAGTATTCCATTTAAAGTTGAACGCACATCTTTTAATTCATAAAAGAGTGTAAAACCAATCCTCTGTGGAATTGGCATAATGACTGAATTGGGAGAAAAGGGGGGAAATAATTGGCAATTCAAAATGTATAAAAACTATAATTAAAAAAGTGTAAACCCACTTATTCCAGTGACAACCGACTCACACTTCCTTATGATAAAAACCTACCTTTTCACCTACCAACACTGATGAGAGTGTTACAGTAGAGTAAAGCCCTGTTTGGCCCTGGAGTGGAAGCCATACTAATGGAGGAGGGGAGAGGTTTGGAGTGGAAGCAGGAAGGAGGGGGCAGGGAGGGGCTGCAGGCAGGGTGTCCGTCTAGCTCCGCAGGAGACTGTGCACTCTTTGGAGCTGGGACTGGGACAGAACCAACCGGTGGACCTGCTCCTGACCCCGGGGACACGGAAGCATGACCCGACCCACCAGCACTGTATCCCCATGTTTCTCCTCCTTTGCCTGGGGAGAGGACGAGAAGGCTGAGTTATAAAGGCAAGTTTAAGCATAGAGTGCAGTCAATGTGATTCTATCTAAGTATTGACAGTAGAATCTTGGCGTGGTTAAAGAGTTAGAGAGTCAATTTTGCTCATTTTGAACCTAAATCCCACCATCGTGTATACTAGAATGTATGCCCGATGACACGAAAAAACATGTTTGACGTCATCGGGCATACATCGGGCATCTCCTCACATCAGATGTAGGTGCAAAATTGGAAAATGACCCTTCAAGTGTCTGTTGATGGAAGGTTAATGGAAGAAGAAATGGAACACTGTTACTTCAGTCCAGGAAATGCAGTGTTGGGTTCATGATGCTCTTACCTTTACAAAGGCGTTTGAGGGAAATGTGGCAAAGTCAGATGAGACACGAGCTCCTGGCTGCTGGTTGACAACATGCTCTGCTACCTCATCCTGACAATGAGGTGCAACAAAAGAAGAGGCGTTTTATTTTTCTATATAATAAGTAAAAAACTCTCCTTGAATAAACAACACTGACAAAAGGACAGTCTCTCTAAAGTGTTTGTGTTCATGTTTAAAAATGTTCCTCTACTTTTATTTCTTGCTGTTTGTTTGGGAGCTAATAGGTGTTGTTAATGACTTGTAACCACCAGATGTCACTGATTAGTCAATTAAGCCGCTGCACTGAATACATTTCAACTTATTACCTACTGAATTATTAGCTTGAAAATGTTCTACTGCTCTCTACTTATTCCATTACAAATATTACATTTCATAAATGTTTTATTTTTTCTCAGTGGGTGATAAACCATATCTCTGGGTGCAGACATGACCAGTCTTGTCTCACTCAGTGCTACGCACATTAATGTTCATTTGTTGTGTGTGTGCGTGCGTGTATGCATGCGTGTGCACCTTCAGTCTGTCCAGTGTGTCACTGAGGGACTGTAGTCTAGCAGTCTGTTCTAGGAGCTGGGCACTGGGAGAAACTGCAAAACAAAACAAATCAGATGGTGTGAATGTGAATGATGAGTTTAAATGTGACTGGATATGCCTTTCTTGTACATTAGCATTAGTTCTCTGGTTACCATTTTTACCAAATGCAAAATATATATACATACACACATATATTTATTAAAACTAAACAATACCTTCAAATACACAGTCAAAAATACAAAGAAATCCTTTCCCAGGCTTTTGTTCTATTTTTGCATTTGCTGAACTTAAAGCAATCTGAATGCACCTCTGATTTCTCCCATACAACACTTTCCTGTACGGTCCTTCCTAAAACACCAACATATTCCACCACATGTAGAGTACCTGGAGATTTCCCGGTGATGTCCACCACTTTGACGTTAGCGCTCATCTGCAGCAGCGTCTCCAGCAGCTGGTCAGTCTTACGGTACAGAGCGCTGGAGACCACCTCCGGTCGGCCTCCATCTTTGGACGGCAGCTTGGGAACATGGAGGGGGGGCAGAGAGGCCAGCTGGGCACGCATCTTCTCAGCCTTCAGGGAGGAGAATAGAACAGAATAAAACAAATCATGCTATTGCTACATGAATATGCATCTGCATTAGAACACTTGCAATTAATTCTGTGTCATATTTGCCACAGCAATTAGTCATTGGGAAACATGCCCAGGCACTAATGAGTAACCAATTAAGTTGGAATGCCAGTAAAGCCAGTAGTAGTCCTTCTTATACATGCTGATGACACAGTCCTGTGCTCATTTGGCTCAACCAGCATTTTGTTTTAAAGTCACAAGCCTTCAGAATACTAAACCTTGTATTAAACGCCTACAAAACAAAGGTCATGTGGTTTGGCAGGAAGAAATCTGCTCCCCTCAGAGTACAACAAAGGACAGCTCAAAGCTTGAGGTAGATACAGCTTACAAATACCATGGCTTCTGGTTAGGTAGCACTCTGTCCTCAATACACTTAAGCCCCTTTCCCGCTGTACAAAAACTCCACTAACACCCGCTAACATCTATCTTTTATCTTTAATGGGCAAGGTTACAATGAGCTCTTGGGACATAATTACTCTGCAGTAGGTACAGTATTTATTAGCTCCAGCTCTGATCGGCAGTGATGAAAACATAACTCCCAGGTAGACACTCAAATCTTTGCCCCTTTTCCGGCATGATGCTATGAGAGAGCTTCTCCTGATTCGATGGGAAGAGGGAATAAGGAGACCATAGGCTCTATATTGCAACTAAGTATTTCACTTTGACACTAAATTATAGGGGTGGAAAATATAATCAATTCAGCAATTAATCACAATTCGGACATGGACGATTATGATTATAATTATACAAAAATAGATTATACAAAACACTCAGGATTGTATAGTGAGTGCCAGACAAGTCCCACTTGAGAACTTATGCAAACGGTCAGGTGATTAAACCAATTAAAACACACATTTCCATTGAAACACCATTTGTAACCACAGACTGTCCCTACCTTGATCTTAAAGGGATATTTCACTTTCAAAAAAACTTTTGCTCATTTTATCATCTACTCAGGCCTTTGTGAGCCCCCAGACAGTTTTTAAGTTGCTTGATTCAGTATTTAGATATTAGATATTCATTTTATCAGACACGCCCCCTTCTTATACAAACCCATTGTAACTTCAAACTACATTTTAACCATGTTAGATTAATCAAAAACATCCGTCCTTGGTTCTGGTGACTCACCCTGCCCTCCTAATGCGTGAGGGGGCCGTGTTTTTCCGATATTCTTTTTCATTTTTTTTTATTGCATTACATTTCTTTCATTTTCCTAAAAAAAATATTAAAAATAAATGAAAAAAGTTATTGAAAAAACACGGCCCCCTCGCGTATTAGGGGGGCGGTATGAGTCACCAGAACCAAGGACGGGTGTTTTTGATGAGTCTAACATGGTTAAAATGGAGTTTGAAGTTACAATGGGTTTGTATAGGAAGGGGGCGTGTCTGATAAAATTAATATCAAATATCTAAATACTGAATCGAGCAACTTAAAAACTGTCTGGGGGGCTCACAAAGGCCTGAGTAGACGATAAAATGACAAAAAGTTTTTTTGAAAGTGAAATATGCCTTTAAGTGACTTCTTAAGCTTCTTAATGTAGGTCTCTCTGTCCTCCAGCTTTTTTTTTAAAGATTTTTTTTCATCATATTTCTAATTGCACAGAGCAGCAGCCATATTTTGGTTGGTTATCAGAATATTGAGAAGCCTTTGTTATAAGTCAGTATTATTTTACAAACAAGACCAGAAGACCTGGTTCTGCCAGACCCAGAATAAATTCCTAGTACTTTATAAGGACTTCGTATGACGGACTTCGTATTACGTGTCAGCCTGTGTCCCTTTTATGCCCATGTATGGAGAAGAAAGGGTCCCTTTTATACAGCCGGTCTTTTTCGCCCATGTATGGACGAAAGGGGGCAGAGCCTCATGTAGGCCGACCCTCTGGGTCTGGCAAAAAGGACATGTTTATTTTCTTGTTGGTTTTCTGCAAGTTGATGTTGGCAAATATAACCTTCCAGCTGACAGTGACACATCTCTTCCATTGGTTTTTGGGCGGTGAAACCGCCCCTATAAGTGAGATTTGGAAAAATGTACAAATATCCTGCGCTGTGAAACCGCCCCTAAAAGTGAGGTTTGGAAATTTGTACAATTATCCTGCACCGTGATTGGCCAATCACAATCTATTCAGGACTGTGATTGGCCAGTGTCACATGACACATGTGCATAGCCCTATATAAGAAACCATAACTTGAAAAAAACCATAAATATGTTTTTTTTCAAGTTATGGTTTCGTCCATCATAAAGAGTGTTTCAATAAATGTATTTATCTTTTGTACATGATTGGTTGACTCCATTCAGTATTGTGATTAGCTAGCAAGACACCGCCCACTTCACACAGGGTGTGATTTTTATTATCAATAATAGATAATGGAAGTAAATTAATCGCGAATCGCAATAATCGCAATTTAATTGAATCGTAGCCCTCGGAATCGGAATCGAATTGAATCGTCAGGTACCTACCAATTTCCGCCCCTACTAAATTAGATACGTGTGAACCATAAAAATAATTTACAAGCTTAAGTGTGCAAGATACTAACAACCGTAATCTTTTCGATCCAATGTCATGCCCCCCACCGGCCGCAATACCCCAAAAATTATTGTCAATTTGGATAGTTGTAATTGTGTATTGTCTGTGGACAAGTACGTGCCTGAGAGAGAGGCAGAGTGAGTTGTGTGTGAGAGAGGAGAGAGCAGACGCTGCTTGCAGGCACTTCATAAACACACTTATTCTTTTACAGTCTATGGAACAAACTCATTTCTGGTGAAAGAACGGTTATTAAGAACAAAATTGTTCTTAATAACCTGTCTGGTTAAATAAAGGTTAACGAAGAAGACACGTTAAAGACACTGACCCACCTTGAGCCTGTTGTTCTCATTCTTCAGTTGTTTGATGCAGAGTCTCTGAGCCTCAATCTGCTGAGTCAGCAGTGGAGAGTCTATCACCTGCACCCCTGATCCTGTACCCATACCTGACACCATGCCTGCTGTGGGGATAAGAGATATTGGTTATCAGCACAAGACCTGGAAAAACACTAAAAAACAGAAGTAATGCTTTTTGGGTTATGCAAAAACATTCTGTCTTCACATGAGTTTGTTCAAGCGAAATCCAGTGTACATCTAGGAATTAAGTATTGAGAATCTTTGGGTCAAAGCATGCATGAACAAAACACACTGGTTAGTATTTGAGGTTGTCCGATTTAAAAGAATAGACAACAACTACAGCATGCAGAGACAGAAGCCAGTATGACTTCGGTGTGCAGGTACCTTTTTGTTCTTCTGTAAGTTATAAGGAGGTGCAGAGACAGAAAGGAAAGAAGAGATATAGAGACACAAAGAGGAGACGGAGAGGGAATTAGCGGGTGTTAGGGTCACGTAGGGGTTTAATCAGCACCTGGGTCTGATGTTATCTTTCAACACATAACTAAGTTTAAAATATTTTAAAGTATATTTTTGTGCCAAACGAAGACAATACAATAAATTTAAGATTGATTTCCGTACCCTCACTACCCGACATCCCTGAGACAATGGAAGCTATGCCTGATGGGGATGTTCCTCTCAGCCCGTCGATGGTCATCTTTGATTGGCTGTTGATGCGCAGCTTCAGCTCTGCCTTCTCGGATTCCAGTTGGTCGATATCGGCCTGCAGAGCATCCATGGTTTCCTCAAACTCCCTTAAGAAAAAAGATGCTGTTATGGACCAGAGCACCTATTACTTACTTTAAGAGTATATTCCAATGTTGCATTTACTTCTAGTCATGGCTTGTATATGGATTAATATTTGAGAATTACGTGTATTTGCCTTCAGTCATTTATGAGTGTGTATATTGAGACTATAGGGCCTCAGCCTATATGTGAGTGTGTTACAATTACTACAGCTCACATGCAAGTGCATGTTTTGAGAAACAATCCTACTTCTCTTTCTTCTTGAGCAGTGTCTGGGTCTCATCCAGTCGTGTCTGTATCTTCTCCACACGTTCATCTGCATCTTTGGATGAACTGTCCAGCTTCTTCTCCAGCAGACTCAAGCGCACGCTGGCCTCGCTCAGCTCCTCTCCCTGGAAAACACACAAAATCACCTCCATTTAGGGTCCTTTTTAAACTACTCTTCAGTTCTGTACTCATATGTGTAGTGTCTGGATTGCATCCAGACTGTAGAGTTGGGATCACAATGACTCTTCTATCTGTTATGACAGACTGAACACTTTAGGACGTTACTTCGCTTATCCAATTACAAAATCCACTTATACAAAACACTCAGGATTGTATAGTGAGTGCCAGACAAGTCCCACTTGAGAACTTATGCAAATGGTCATGTGATTAAACTAATTAAAACAAAAATTTCCATTGAAACACCATTTGTAACCACAGACTGTACCTACCTTGATCTTAAGTGACTTCTTAAGCTCCTTAATGACGGTCTCTCTGTCCTCCAGCTTCATACCAAGACCCTCTGCATCAGTGATCTCTGCTCTCAGAGCTGCTGCACGCAGCTCCACTGGTGGAGGGTTCTGGGAAATGACAAAAACAACATCTAAAACTGGGGTGAAAAACAAGGCCCTGCTTCAGTTACAGTAATTTGATGATGCAAAACTGACGTGGAAGCCATGTTGAACACAGTGTGTGTTATAACATGTACATGTACATCTGTAGTCACGGCACTGTTTGCTTTTAACTTTGACTATAACTCCATATTCTTTGGTAGTAACCATGGATTAGTGACTCAACGGAATGCCTAAAACATACTGTTAAAGTGAATAAACATACTGTATGTCTTGCTTCCATTTTCCATACTACCATTTTAAACATCTTCTACCTCAATAGTACCCTGTTGAATATATAGTGAATATACATCAAATGTTGTTCAAATTACTTGGTTCTGAGGCTTGTCTGAGTCATACTCTCCCTCTTGCATGGCAGTGGCCATCTTGTTCATGGTTGCTATGACAATGCCGCAGGACTGTCGCAGGCACTCGTAGGGGTTGGTGCCCGGCGTTCCATAGATCTGGCACAGATAAATTAATGGACATAATAATGTGTACAAGATACAGAAGAACAGCGGAACATGCTTCAGTATACAGTACATGACATGACATGCATCTATCGGTTGCATTTAGGGGTGCAACGGTTAATTTAACTAATCGATTGAATTGATTATAAAAAATCCATTTGTTAATAATATATACAAAAATTGGTTATTCGAAAAAGTTATTAATAATAACTTGCAAAAAAATAAACGATAGTTGCAGCCCAAGTTGCATTCAATGCACTATTTTGACTGAGGGATTAGGAGGAGGAGGGGTAAAAAAAATCAGGGTTGCACTGTATGTTTTTTTTATATTCTATTTGCAGCATGTATCTTGATACCAAGAACAATCACAATACTCCATTACAGCCCTAAATATGGCCACTGACAGAGAAATATTTGTAGGTAGCTTTCAGTATAGATCTTAACCTGTTCTCCCGCCTTGAACGCTACATCCTCTAGTTTGAGGGCAGATAGTCCCTCCTGCTCGCCGAGGGGAGCGATCATCTGGGCTCCTGCGGCCGCCACCTCCTGGAGCACGGCCACCACCCAGGTCAAGTGCTTCCTGCAGTCTGACAGCGTGTCCGACACCTGGGGAGCAACAGGACACCTCGTCAGCATTCACATCGCTGTCAGCATCATTATTATCATTCATCGTCAATGTCGCAGTGATAGACAGTGTTATCACTTAGTCGCATCAATCGGCATTATTTCCATCGTCACCATCACCATATTGAACATATGGGTTCATATAGGTTCAGATAGGATACTTTCTTTCTCAAAGATGGAAATAAATGTTTGCCCCAGAAATGAGGGAATGAAAATACGTAAAAAAAAGGAGAAACATTGAGACAAGAAAAAATATCCTAATAGCATTTTGGCCACACTGCCAAATCTACATTGCCTCACGACAACACTCATCTATCATGGCTTTCAGCATAATCCAAAACATTGAAAATTAATGTCATAAGCTACAGAATATGAAGTAAAATTTTGTATTTGAAGTAGCTTATTCATTTTATTGTGCCAATAAACCTAAATAAAAAAATACTAACTAACAAATACATAAATAAGAAAAAGAGGTTGCCCATCAACAATGGGTTTTCTCAGTGGAGTGCTAGACCCAAAGTCCAGTATACACATCAAAAGAGGAAGAAAAAAAAATCAAGTTCATTTATTGGTGTGTGCCAATAAAAATTGAGTACTTTGTCCTCCATTTAATTGAATTTTTGGATGTGCTACCTTTTGGGGATTTTTTTAAATTCCTTCTTTTAACAAATGAATAGCTGGAGGGAAAGTGGATACCTGCAGTCCAAAGGTGAGCGCTGCTGGGATGCCGGGCACGTCTGTTCCCGGCATACGACGGCGGATCTTCTTACAGAACTGTCTGATGTCACTACAGGAAGTCTCCAGGTCCTTCAGCAGGACAGCCAGATCTGCCTTCTCCTGACCCGTGTGCAGGAACGCCCGCAGACGGCTCACCTCCACAGCCATGCAGTCCAAGGCACTCTGGGTAAACTGCATGGGGAACAAGGGAAAAATACTGCTGAGCTCAGTAGAACTAAACCTATTTTTTAAGGAACAGTACAAATTTTTATTTCTTTATTGAGACAGACAGCAGGAAAGGTTAGGTGTCAACAGCATGGAGGAGGCACAGGTGCAAGCAGTGATAAGATGTTCTCTTTTTCTCTCTCCTTTCCGATTGTCCCACATTGAAAACCACTCATCATTGGACATGAAGGAAACACATTTCTCAGGAAAAGTACTACCTGTATAGACCCCTTAACAGACGACGTCACACCGATAAGAACCAGTATGCGTGCAACCAGTATGCGCGCAATGAAACCCATTCTGTCAGGTCTCGCTAGGACGCGCCTCACTAGCCAACAAGAGGGGGTTGGGGTGTGCTGAAACCCCAGCGCACCCCAAAACAACAGGTTGAGAATTGATCGCACGAAACAATCACCTGTGCGTCCAGTCTCAATGTTGGTAAACAAATAATTGGTCTATATGATGTACTTATAATGTACTGTGTATAATGTACATGTACTGTAGTAACATGAGTACTTACTCTGATGTGGTCTGCCAGCTGCATGGTGCAGTCCTCATTCTGGTCTACCAGGTGGATACTGTACAGGTGCTAAAACAGAAACAATAGTATTTACAACCTTGAACCCATACTGTGTTATTTTAGATTTTTTTTAGCTATAACCACTATTTTATACTTTGATTTATTTTTTTTGAAAGATATTTGAATATAGGCCTATATGTTTTTTAAAGCAAACATTTTTAACTTCATTCTTGTCATCTAACAGTTTTTTTTCTTTTTAAATTTATGTTGCTATAATATCAGTGGTTCTTAAACCTTTTTCATGTATTTGTCCGTGGACCCCCATCTCAAAATATTTTGTTCCAGGGACCCCCCCCCCGCCCAGAAGCAAAGATTTGAGTTAAAAATGTATATATATATTCAGAGATTTGCACACATTTTCACGATTCTTCCCCCCAAAAAATAGCAGATCTACAAGCTCTTAGCGCGGCACTCGGTGCCGCACTATGAGCTTGTATATCTGCTATTTTTGAATAGCCAAAGAAATCTTTAAAATGACACAGATGGGTTCCCGGTCTTAATGGGTTAAACACACTTACAGTAACTGTGCTTTGCATAGGACTACGTATACAGTGAGTACTTACCTGATAATATTTGATGGCCTTGGTGAGAGGCTCCACGTTAACGGTCTCATCCAGCTGGTCTTTGTGCAGCAGGTCAATGAGGAAGTCCAGGGAGCGTTCATGAACGCTCATCTCAGGGTACAGAGACCCAATCTTCTTATACACCTCCACACTGCACTGGCCCAGAGCCCTGACAAACAATAAAACACACGCAAACGCACGCAAGCACACACACAAAGATTGAGTATACAACAAGTGGCATTTAAATAGTCAGATTAATGAACTTGAAGTTACCATAATAGTAAGTAAAAAGTATTCAGCTAATCTCGCTAACCGCTGGACAATCAGCACCAAACCTTGTATTCACACAGCCAGTACCTTTTTTCCATATGTTTTACACAAAAAAGTCTGAGATTATGCTGATACCTTGCCCAAATCCTGAGTCATACATCATAGATATGTCATAGGTCCACATTGGATCCCAAGGTCCACATTATATCATAGATTTATTTACCCTATATAGCATACAGTAGTTATAATTACAAAGTAGTTCACAGTACAAATGTATACATACTGAAGGACAAGTTCAAACTGAACAAAAAGAACAACCAAAACATGATTAAAATGCAGCGGAGAAAATTCTAAATCCTGTAAAGATATAAATCATAAGACTAAACTGCATTCATACTGCATACAAAATAGAGGAATGATAATGTAACTGTATGTACTGAAAGCACAGTAGTACACAGTAAAGCATTCATGTTTGTTGTAATCTTTGCACACTCTTTGGAGGATTTTAGAGCGTAGGCGTACATACTGTTCATATTTATGGAGCGTGGCCTGCAGTAGGCAGAGAGAGTAGACCAGACCGCCAGCAAAGCTCAGCTGTTCGCCCGCAGCACCCTTCAGTCCTGTCCGCCCCGCACAGCTCTCATTCAGGTCAAACTTCTCCTGGGCCTGCTTGCTGATCAGCTCAGCCTGAGGATGGACAGATACACGCTTAATTCTGAGAGTATACACACAATGTAAGTACAACACCTCAGATGAATAAATTAACACTGAGGATTTTTTTTACTGTGTACACAGCCATAAACACACTAGAACAGACTCCCTTATACTCCACTGCACCACATTCACACACCTGTGAGGCGCACGCACGCACGCACGCACCCACCCACGCATCCCTCAAATAACCTTCATTAAATAACCTAACTAAACTTTAGTACAGACTGAGACATTTACCTTACAGATGAGTCTAGGCAGAAGCAGCAGCACCAAGATGCAGTCATGATCCCCTCCATGTCGCAGGAAGGACTCTGGCATGAAGGAGGTCAGCAGAGTCACCTGTCTGTTTGCCTGGCCAACCTCCATCTTCCTCAGCTCCATCTCAATGGCCTGAGGACACACAAACCCATGTGAATGACAACACTACAAAAGATAAATACAAGCATGCTAACACACACGGAAACACACACACACACACACTTACACACAAAAGCACATGAATGCACGTTGTTTTACCCAATGTGCACGTTCACTCTACTGTACAGTACAAACACGAAGTGAAACACACATACAGACACTGCCACATCCATAAAGACCTCTTACCAAAGGAGATTCACATGCCTAAGATCAGTGGTGGAAAAAAGTACTCTGATCTTTTACTTACAGTATGTAAAACCAGCAATACCACAATATAAAATATTCTGTTAAAAGTAAAAAGGACTCAAAACCTTTCAAATTAATAGCAGATGTACAAGCACAATCGGCTCTTTTTGAATAGCCAAAATTGTCCAAAATTGGGGTTTGTAATAATAATCTAAATCTGCATAGCAACTAGTACTGTAACTAAAGCTGTCAAATAAAAGTACAATCTAAATCTAATAATAAAAAAAAGACAGATGTAGTGGATATAGTGGAGTAGAAGTTTAAAGTATTGAACAACGGAAATACACAAGTACCCTAAAATTGTACTGAAGTACAGATCTTAAGTAAATGTACCTAGTTACTTTCCCCCACTGTCTAAGACTCAACACTTCAGCAGATTGGCCTATCATCAGGACTGACCTTGGCATAGGCCTTTGTCTCAGCAAACTTGATCTTGAAGTCAAACAGCTCTGCAGGGGGCTGCTGCTGAAGCTCTGCTGAAGCTTCCTGTTGGCTGGTCAGGTCTCTGTTCACCTCCTGTACCAACGACAACACACAGTGTACGACATTCTGAGTTCTTGCTTGTTGAGCTTTTCTTCCATTGTGTTTCTACTGTGGAGTCCCATTTTAGTTTTGTTTATAAATCCTTTTGAGACTAGATTTAGTTTTTGTTAATTTGCATAGTCTTTATAATTGTGTCTATTTTATGAGGTTACAAACAAAATAACTTTTTGTAACCAAGAGCTCTCACAGAACATTCACGGGTAAGCGAAAGTAAATGTTCATGAAGAATAAGAACCATAAACGCTAAAGACATCCAAAGTCAACTGAGATTGCCCATAGAGGTAATTGGGACACGGTCAAGCTGTATCTGTTGTTTTTGGCTGTACCTGCAGATGAGTGGTGAGTTCGCGGTACTTCTGGATGGTCTGTTGGTAGTCGGCCACAGTTTCCTGGGCGGCTTCCACGCGTTTCTCAGCCTCTCTGATCCGTGACGTACCCAGGTCCAACATCTCTCTGAGCTCCAGCTCCGTCTCCCTCGCATTCTCCTGCAGCTCATCGTTCATCTCATTAATGGCTTCCTACACAACAAAAACACAGCATTGTGGTTAAATCGGCAGTTCAATAACACGTTATTTTGACCAATCTGTATGGTAGATTACATGTGTATATGTTAATACGATATAACTACAACAACTGTGGCGGTTGTACAGTAGTTGGTAGACAGCAAACTTAGATGTTACCTATAAACACTGTTACAGTGTGTACAGTTTATACAAAACAGTTGTGCCCGTAGCCACTAAACAGTGTCACTGGACCAATTGGGCATTGATAGTCTTGCTCAAGGGTAATTCAATGGCAAGTTTTAACTAATTGTTTTGTGTTACCTTGAAGGATTGCCTTTTTGTCTGCCATGAATGGAATACGGGCCAGTTTCATATTATCGGCAGATTTGCGCCAAGCAAGATCAGTCAATCACAAAGAAGTGCTTGAATCCATTTCAAATAATTCAATAATGAAGGCAGTGACACAGACACCAGAGGGCAGCACATATTGTTGACCTTGGCCCAAACAGTATAAACAATGAAATGACTCAGCAGCGACATTCATAAACGTCACTTTTAAATAAGATACACATAGAGGACAAAGTAGGAAAAACACCTTAGTGAGGTGCACAATCATCCTCCATGTATAGTTTTAAAAATACACAAAATGTTACATCACAGGTCTTAAAAGTGGGGGGCACACACACTCCAGAAGAAAGGAGGTGAAAATGAGAAAAAGAAAATCATAAAAACAAATAATTAAAAAGAAATCTCATCAAATTCATAAGATTACTGTGCCAGTTTAGCCACTTTCAACATGGTGTTCCTCAAAAATAGTGACGCATTGTGAGCTTGTAGATTGGCTAATTATTATCATTCTTAAGCTATTTCACAATAGGGGGACCACAGCCAGAGGCTAAGGATATTTGGGGGTCCTTAGCATGGAAAACGTTTGGGAACTCCTGCATTAGATTATAGGTGAATCGACATTAAAGTTATACAATGCAGAATCCCAAATAACGATTTTTAGCAACCTCTGCTGGTCACTACCGTCACTGCATACAATTTCCGTAATCCTCGATTACCCAGAATTCCATTCGTTTTCACCGGAAGCCGGAAGCATTTCAAAAAGCGATCTTTTAATTGTTTTATACTATCTACGGATCGTTTCTCTTAGCCAGTGGAGCATTAGTTACCATGAGCTGTGCTTTCTTTTTCTGTTCTTTTTCGATCTTCCAATCCTACATTATCTTAACATCAGCGTGAGGTTCCTTTTTGTTATAGCGCGGTAGTTCCTGGCCAAACAGGAAACCGTTGCGGTAGTTCCTGGGGACGTCGGCCACGACGTCATGACGTTGGCCAGGAACGTCATTTCCCCGGGAAAGTCCCCCCAGTCCACTTTCAATAGAAAATATATAAATAAAAGGCTTCCGGGGGTGAAATTCACGGAGTGGGTGTTGTGAAACTTTTGCCACTCGCAAAAGATATACAATTTAACTTTAGTTTTGTTGAAAACGTTACCTAGTATTACTTTAAATATTTTTGTTGACTTTTCTGTAGCCATGAAACCTTTGACATTTGCTCCGAGCAGACTGTCAAACAGTACGAGCTAAGAACTTTGTAATGTTGAGATGTACGCAGAGTCCAATAACATTGACAGTAGCATGTAGCATTGCTAGGTGGCAGTGAGCCAATTGGATGCCAATCACCAAAATCTGTAGAGAGGATTACTACTGGAGATCTTCACTCACCAGGTCAACAACAGTCTCTCTCGACTCCCTGACTTTCTCCTCCAGGTCCAGGTTCCTCTCTGTCAGAGTCTCCACCATCTCCTCAGCCCCCAGGGCCGCATCCACCTGGCGTAAAGAAGATACATCATCATCATCATGACCATCATCTTCACCATCAACAGCTGCGTCATCAGCATCAAAACCATCACCACCTTCAACATCATCATCGCCATCCACATCCTCAGTTTCAAGTAAGGTAATCATCATGAACAAATTCTGATTCTGCTATGACATCAGCCAGCAGGAAGTTCCTGACCTGTTCTTTGAGCTCATCGATGGTCCTCTCAGCCATCTTCATCTCCTCCTGTAGTTTCTCTCTCTGGGTCCTCAGGGTATCCAATTCCACACTCTTCTTCTCCGTCTGCTTCTGTAACTTCAGATGTTCCTGCTTCTCTGACGCAGACAGGTCACGCATCCTGACACATAAACACACACACACACACACACACACACACACACACACACACACACACACACACGTAGGATTAGACGATTCATGTTTGCATGAAGTAGACACACACACAAATCTTTCCACATTCCACAAAGTGTGGCTTTGTTTAATGTAGTGAACATCTAAGTAAAATAAGTGGACATCTACATAAGAGAAGTGGGCTTCTTAGGAAATGATGAGGGTATGTAACAAATAAAAGATGTACCTGACCAGTGCCTCCTTCAGTCTGCCGTTCTGTTCCTCCAACTGTTTGACATGGTAGCTGGAGGCAGCTCCATCTGAACCTGAGTGGGAACCGGAAATATTACTTGGTTTTCTTCATGTGGACGAGGAGATAAGGCTGTTGTTGTTTTTTTAATCAAAACCAATATGTATACTGTAAATAAAAAGGACAATGGAGAAAAGGATTATAATTTTTCTTGCTGACACTTTAGTGCTTTGCATATGCTTTTCTAATCCAATCACACCAAAACTGCAGCTGTGCAGTTTTGCCACATCAGCAGCAATACAGCTGAAAGCTTCACTTGCTCCGACTTGTGAGGAAGTGGCTTAAAATCCATCATTACTCTTGGGCTACGTGTCTCCAAAACATAAATCTGAGTTCCCAATTACAAAATGTTACACTCATCGTCATCTGGGAGCCTTCATCGAACCTTTCTCCTCTATCTCGTGTTTGAGGATCTCCAGGTCCATCGTCAGCTCATCCACTTTCTCCTTGAGGCTGTCGGCCTCCAGCTGCAGTGACTCCGCCCTCTCCTCGGCCATCTCCTTGTCCAGGGTCGCCATCTCGATGGCATCCGCGGTGTCGGCCATTTCCTCCATGTAATGCTCCTTGGCCTCCAGGGCTTCTTTAGCTTCCTATAAAGACACGGATGATCGTTTAGGTGTACAGTCTGGAATTAACCATATTCATATGGTGGACATTTTGCTCTTACGTCATACTCGGGGCCGGGGGGTGGGGTTTCTTATGGCAGTGTGAAAATGGTCACTAGTTACTTTAATAAAGTACTTTTGTACACTGCCATACGTCTGTCTGTGTTTTGTAGCTTTGAGGTTTGACTCAGTGACAAACAGGTTTTGGTTTAAAGGCTATCTATGTTATATTTGCTGCGTCTACATCAGTATGAGGTTCTTAGTTATCGTTCATCCATCCACAGAAATCCGCATATGGAAAAATCTCTCCAGTCAACCATACATCCTCATGTCTCTCCATCCATACATACTGTACATCCTGAATCAACCCAGTGTCTGTCTTTATTCTTCTACCATTCTATTCTATCCATTCATCCAACCATCCACCAATAATCCCCCCATCTATCCACTTATTCATGCATCCATCTCATGCATCCATCCCAGCAACCACACATAATGTACCGTTCATCTAGAATCCACACACAGGATATGAAAGTTTAATTACCTCTCTAATCATTCATCACCCCACTCCTCCATCCGATTGTCTGTCTGTCCAACCAAACCAACCATCCATCAATCCATCCATCAACCATCAAACCAACCAGCCCTCCACCCTTCCATCCATTCATCATTACCCTCTTAGCCTCTTTGAGTTGTTTCTGCAGCTCGGCCTGCTGTTCCTGCATCTTGGTCTTCCACTCCTGAAGCTGCTCCAGCTGGATCTTGTGCTTCTCCAGCTCCTTCAGCTTGGCCTTGTCCTCTGTCCGCTTCATCTTCAACGTCTCTAGCTTCTCCTCCAGGTCCTTGACCTGGCCGCGCAGAGCCTCCTCCTCCTGGACAGGGAGGGATGGAGGGAGAGAGAGGGGGAGGGCAAATGGAGAGATGGAGAGACAAATGGCAAGAAAGAAAAACAGACATTTAGATTGATGAGAGAAAGTAGAACGAATCGCAGAGACAAAAGGAGAGAGGCACAGAAAGATGGACAGATCTTGAGTATCTTCATATAGTTCGTATGTTATATGACAACCATGCAGACTTGCCTTGGTCATATGTTCTCATGCGTTTGTTATTTAGACTAGTCTTTTCTAGCGTGTTATTTAGAAAGATGCTACGTTCAGTGTTTACTTACTGAACTTACTGAACCTATAGTTCAATGTACAGATTATTATTTTGATACTACATTGTTTAGACTGATGATAGGTCCTTGGTTTACCTGTGGTCCTAGTTTACTGAGGTACTACACTGTCTTTCTGCATTTGATGTACATGTGTTTACCTTGCTTATTGTAAGTTGCTCTGGTTAAAAGCGTCTGCTAAATGCCTAAAATGTAAATAGTAAATATGTTTTTGAACGTCTTATTCATGGGTTAATTGAATTGTAGTTTTGTGCATCGCTGTGTTTGTGAGCACCAGTGGACTCATTGTCTCCGCCAGGCCGAAAGGCATGGCGAGAGAGTATGTTTTCGCCCCTGTCCGTCCGTCCGTCCGTGTGTCCGTCCGTGTGTCCGTCCGTGTGTCCTGTCTGTGTGTTAGCAGCTAATCTCTGGCACCGTTGGCCCGGTCGCTCCGAAACTATTTTCTTTTCTTACATTTATGTATGTTTACGTTATGTTTATTCTGAACGTTTATTTATGTTTATGTTCACCAGTTTGTCGTTGGCTTGTTGTGCCTGTAAGAGTGCATTGATAAACCCATCAGTGAGGAAGAACAACTGACTCGTTTTTGAACCGAAAGGAGTGATACCTACATATATTTTCCTTTTCCTGTAACATTAAGTCACAATCTCACTCAGACACTGCAAATCCTTGCATGATATTAAGTACGAATCTCCAACAGTGCATGCATTAAAAACACATGCACACAAACTCACACGTGGGTGTAAACACACACACACACGCACACGCACACGCACACACACACACACACACACACACGTCAGTGTCGAATGTTAAGTGTGAAAAAACAGCAACACTTCAAAACCAAGCGTAACCACATCACGCCAGTGCACCTGTGTTTCCATAGCAACGGCCTCCTGAGAAAGAAACAGTTGAACTTCATTATCACATGTCTAAGTCTAACACGGGATGACACTTTACATTTATCTATGATTAACACTGAAAATAAATGGCTTCTCTATTTCTTAAGTCAGTGATATACATACTATATTACATCTGAAAACTGTAGCTTGATTTTGTTTATCCTTTTAAATTGCTTCATGTACGGTACATATTCTAGATAATAAAAGCCTGTGTTTTTTTAATCATCAAAATGATCTGTGCAATGCTATTCTTTGGACTTTTGCTTAATTGGACTGCTTGCAATCATAACCCTTTAATGGTTTAATTATGGACTTTTAAATCCATTGCACTTATTGCAGGGTCATTCTAGGTAAGCAATGTAATGTCCTGGTTGTAAATTCAGAGAGCCCATGGCAGTGTTACAGCACTGCTCTGCTTCACACTAGAGCAACTACAACGAGGCACTGGTAGTGCTGGACGCTAGAGAAAAAAACTGAAAGCATTTGGTTTGAATTTCTGGAGCAGATGGGAATGCCCAGGAGGGAGGATTCCATGAGAAATGGGTACATGTACTGTCAATGTGCCATTGAGTGAGACATTTGACCTGCAAGTGCTACAGTGGAGCTACTCAGTGGACAACAATAGAAAACATTAATAACCTATAAATAGGATTATGCACTTCCAAAAATAGACTTTTTTTGGAAGTGAGCTTCCATCACTATGATGACCACTGTGATGACCACACCGCCCACTTCACACTGGATGTGATTTTTCTTCTTTGTTTTTGTTTTTTACCACACGAGTTACCCCAGAGTGTAGTTTTTAGAAAATACTAGGGCCAACAGTTACGACTCTTAATTCTACTCTTATTTAAGGGGCATTTTTAAACATTACAGCAGGCACTTTTTTCCTTTTCCTCGTGTATATTTCGGACAGTTTCCCGGGATAGGATAAAAGTGAAGGCTGAGGTTCTGCTGACCTTGCTGGGGACCGGTGGTGGAGGGACTCCTGGGGAGTGGAGGGTGGGGATGACGGGGGCAGCCAGGGGGGTCTGGGCCGGGGTGCTGGGCTCACTGCTGCTCATCTCACCTGCGGAGGCAGACGCAGACCCGGAGGGGGCGCCCTTACTGCCCGCCGGCCGGCTGGGTTGCTGGTGGACAATGAGAGAAGACAGTGAGTAAAGAATGACTGGACATGCACATTATGGATATGGAAATAGAAATTAAGACGAAAAAAGGGCATTGATTCGAAGATCCTGATGTGAAATTTCTAGAGACCAAAGCAGAATGTTTTGCAATGGAAAACCAAGAAAGAAAAAACAACAACAACACAGGAAGCGAAGAAATTATGACACTGCAACGGTCAAAATTGTCACTGAAAAACATCCAAAAGTTATGAGGCGAAAGCAAAAACCAACAGCAACAACAAAATCAGCATGAACAGTGTATAAAAAACAAACTGAAAAGACTGACTGAAGTGTATACTTTTGTTGTTGAATACTCCACTACTGTAGCTACAGTATGACATACTGTATTGAGCTGTGAGAAAATCTATGCTAACATTGGTGCTATAGCCTGAGGTCTGAATGTGGTTGGTGATCTGATCATGTAGTCTCACTCACTTGTAGGCACCACACACACACACACACACACACACACACACACACACACACACACACACACACACACACACACACACACACACACACACACACACACACACACACACACACACACACACACACACACACACACACACACACACACACACACACACACACCCACACACACACACACACACACACACAACCAAATAAACAAATAAATGTATAAATAAATAAGCCACGGATAAACAAAGCAAAAGCAATTAAGAATTTGAAGTCCTGTCAATAGCTTCTGAACAAGACTGGGCTCACCTTGGGCCTTCTGGCCGTGGTCTGAAGAAGAGGGAGGGAGAGGAAGATTGGAGAAGAGGAGAAGAAGAGGAGAGGAGGGAGGAACGAGCAAAGGACAGCAAAGGAGAGGAAACACACAACAGCCAGGGTTAGAATTACAAGCCAAACTTCATATAAAATGGGATATCAGGATTATCAGCACACAAAAGGAAAAGATGGCTTGATGGATTCACTCTCTAAAGTGATGGTGTTGCTCGCCCCAAAATAACTGTTTTCAAGCGCCATTGGCGTATGATGAAGTGTAATTTAAGTTTAAACCTTTATAAACAGGCCTGCTTCCTTAAATACAAATCAATTCCCAAACATGCATTGCAAATGTATGTTCCTTCCATACCACAGCAATTTACTGTAACTCCTAAATATCTATGCTGTATGTACTGTACATCTTCATATAGAAATTTAAACAAAGAACCATTTCCCTCTGAGTGCTCCAGACAGTCTTCCACTATGAACCTATTTTCAGGATCAGATAACACCACCCATATGGGCCCTACACTGTTGTTTTCCTCTCTCCCATCTAGCTCCATCTCACTTACTCTAGCCGTCTAGCGAGTCTCTAGGGGCTGGCCTGTCCCTTGTCCCCTGGCCATGTGACTGCTACCTCAACACAGTGACTGGTACCGCCACTGACTGGCCTAAATGACTGCATTGTGTCTCACAGGACAGGGTAGATTTGCTTCACACGTGGGCCAAGTTCTGTTCTGTTCTGTTCTACTTGCTTGCTTATTGAGAAGCGCTGAATGCAGTGGCTCATTATCTTGGTAAGTCACTGGGTTCAGGCATGCAGCATGCTATAAGTGGCCTAGATATGAGGGTTTACTAAATTGTCAGCGGGGGAACATTCATGCTCAGCTATCATCTAATTTATTTTAAGTGTGTATGTCAGATTTGAGTCAAACAGCATATGCAAATAAATCTAGGTGTTAATCTACTTGCAGTGCCAGACAGGTGGGATTTGTAATTCAGGGAAAAGAATGTTACGGCCCTATGTGGCCTCATTCTGTGTTTTAACCCTCTCTGAGTACTTTCAGTGCCCCATGGTAATTGGAGAGTGGAGTGCAGATTGGACGAGTACCATGGTGTCTGGAGACACACCTGGGCGTCATTCCTCAATCGTAACAAAAGGTCATAACAAAGAAAAAAAGCTATCTAGATGATATTTTGTGATTGACAACTGATGCAGGAAACCGCACCCTTCTGGTATTACGAGCAGATTAAAACAAATATAATTATTGGCTAATTCTATTTGACTCATGTGGTACATCCAACTGCCTCTCATTTGACCCTGTTAAAGTAGCCTTTATATTTCTTTAATTCTACACCTTTCTCCACCATTTCCTGGCATTCCCATTCTTCTAAGACTCAGCGCCCTAGCTATTTGGCTCTGTTTATTGGATTAGTGCTGGACCATTCAAAAGAAATTAGCAACAGAGGTAACAGCTGTGCCAAATAAGAGCAGACAGCCTAGCCATGATGGTATGCTACTGTGAACAGGACACACTGTACTGAAATAACAGCAGGAACATTTATCATGTATCATCTGCAGGAACATTTATCGCGTATCATCTGCACTGAGAAGTTGAAATCGATTCTCCCTGATGACTAAAAGCCACTGACCTCCTGAACACAACATCAAGGTGTAACTGTTAGAACAGCACTCATCATATGTCAATGGCAAGACTTCTGCATGATAAAGCCAGGTTTCAGGCACAGAATACGTGTATAAATCTAAATTATATCAAGAAGGGACTTCATGAGGCTACATGACTTAAACACTGAGTGCTGGACAGTACTAGACACTTAACCTCACTAAACATCACTGACCAGAATAAGACACAGATGAATAAGCATCAGCTGACATTTTCAAACAACACACACTATGACTTTATAACATGGTAAAGACAAGGACTGGGGTGAGGTGCGTTTCAAAGCTTCCATGAGGCTGTATGAGTCATATAGTTTAACCACTTAAACCCTGTATACTTTAGTTGACCGGGGTCCCCCAGGGCTCTATACTAGGTCTGCCAGTATTTCCCTCTACACAAAATCTCTTTGCTGAAAATAGGTGATCTACAAGCTCACAACGTGTTGTGAAGCGTCGTGGGCTTGTAGATCGGCTAGTTTCGGCGACTGTTCCCCCTTGATGCTAGGGTTCATGTGGTTAAAGCCTAATTTATTTCTTCGCTGTACGACAGTGTCACTTGCCAAGAAACAGTTATTTTCGTTGAGTATCACCGTCGTATAACAAAGAATAAATCAGGCTAACACACAGCCATGTTCATGGAGAAAGATGCTGTTAAAATAAATAACTTGTTGTGGACAGATGGGAGAGTATCATCTACATAGGGCTGTCACCATCATTACATGTTTGTTGACGATTAATTGTCAAACAGTTAATTGGCAATTAACTGTATTAATAATTGCGATTAATGATTTAATTGTGTTTTTGGCATTGAACATTAGAACATATACTGTAGGCCTAAATAAATATTAAATTTCTAGCCCAGGCTATACAATTAGTCATTTTATACTAAAAAATATTCAAAAATCGTGGGAAATAGCAGATCTGCAAGCTCACAATGCGCCACAGCGTGTTGTGAGCTTGTATATCTGCTATTTTTGGTATCTTTTAAATAGTTGAAAATGTATGAGCGTTTGTGAGTTATTTCCCTAAATGTTCAAGACACGGACGGCAGGTTGAAAGTGGCTAAAAGAGCCCGGAAACCATTCTAACGTAATGTAATAATTATGACAGGCCTACAAAAGGGACTTTCAATTAACAGCCGGCAAAACTGAGAGTGACATGGCAAGAAAGACACTGCATGTATGAATGAAGATTTCTACCCCAGAAACACCAGAAACTTAAAATACCGCTTTAGAATGAAAAAAGCAACCCCCCACCACCCCACACATGACCATGACCATGGAAGCATGGATTAAAACTTCTGGATATGATCCATTTACAGTAGCAGCTGTACCAAGAGGTAACAACTAAGCTAATGGATGACATAACAACAACAATACCCCCACAGACACAGAGACGTCAGATTGTGTTGTGTACCTTCCGGGGAGCAGGAGTCTGTCTCATCATATTTGCAAGTGAAGAAGACACACGCAGTCACAGAGAAAGACACACACACACACACGCACAGTCACAGAGAAAGACACACGCGCACACACACAGTCACAGCATCACAGAGAAACACACACACAGTCACCGATAGGTAGACACACAGTAGAGAACAGCAGCCAAAACCGCGTTTAAGGCAGACAGACGGACGGACGGACGGACGGACGGATGAGCCCCAAAGATGCAGCCAGTAAGGCAGGCAGGCGGACAGACACAGACAGTAAGACAGATAGATAGCAGACTGGCTCCAGCCACTCGGTTCCTCTCAGACTAGGAAGCTGCAGCAGTGCAAATGGCCGCGGCTCTGTTCCAAGGCGCCCCTCTCACTCGGTTCCTCCCTCCTGATACAGTCAACCCCGTCCTCCTCTATGTCCTTTCAGCTGGCTTGCCAGTGAAGCAGCCTCTCTTGTCATAACGTGAGCGGTCTCGAGCGGCAGTGGTGAGCTGGAGCTAACGCTGTCCTCAGGTCGATTCCCCCTCCCTCTCTCTCTCTCTCTCTCTCTCTCTCTTCTCTCCAACACCCCTGTTAGGATGCAGACATCTCGCTGACACACGGTTTCTGATGAGCCACTGTTCAGTTCACACCTCCCCTCTTCCCTGTTCTCTCTCTCACTCTCCTCTCCTCTGTCTCCTTCCGTCTCCCTCTCTCTCTCCGTCACTGCTCACTGTGATTTTCCCAGCCTAGCCAATTCCCTACTACGGCATTACATCACCCGCAACCCTCCACCCCAACCACACACACACTCTTCCCCATCATCACTGGTGTGTGTGTGAGTGTGCCTGCGAGTGCCTGTGAGTGTGTGTATGGGAGAGACAAATGAGAGAAAGAGAAGGGGGGGGGTAACAGCAAAAGAATGGTAGCAGAAGAGGATGGAGAAAGAAAAGAGCGAGGGTAGAAGAGAAAGGGAGGGGAGAGGATGTGGAAGGAAAAAACAAAGGAGGGGCAATGAGTCGGGTGGTGGTGGAGGGGTCGGGGGTGACAACACTGATGCAAGCCTTCTCTGTATCCTAGCAACTGTCTTGGATTGTTCCCATGGACTCATTAGAATGACATATACAGAAACAATGAGGCTGCCCTGACATCTAAGCCGTGACATGAGCATGGATGCTGCTGCTGCTGCTGTGCATTGAAACACTAGTATATGATGTACATTCATATTGTTATTGCCAACAACACTCCAACAAACTGCCAGTCTAAGTTTTCAAACAAAGGAACACACACACCCAAAAAATGGTGCAAGTCATCACTTTTTGAAACCAAAGAAAATGGAACATCTCTTTGTACAAGTGGGCCAACATATTTTATTAGTTCTCGACTTCCATGGAAAGAATGCTGCATTAAATGTGTTCTCCCAGGCTTCAATAAAAATTCAATTTTTATAAAAAATTATTTAGGAATGATAAAACAGTTCTATCAGTTCAAAGCCAGATTATTGGGCTAATGCCTGTCTACATGGTTATGCTAAGACCAAGAGCCTTTTGATTTCCTATCAGTAATATCTTCCTCAGCTCCCACTAATCTCCTGCCCAGGACAGATTGCATGGTGAGAAGAGAAGAGGATTAATTCCACTGGGATACTCTGCTAAACTATGAGCTTTACACCCAAAGTACTGTGGTCATGAATATGGAGATAAGTCAATTACGTTGTCGATGAAAGAACGTGAGGGTGTGAAAGTTAGTATAAATAATAAAGGATTTTTGTTTGTTAATAACATTGGGCAGATAAAGTTAAGAAACTGAAACAAGGAGCATCTCTCCCTCACCCTTACTGTCTCTTAATTCTTCCCTATAGCTCTACCCATTAAGTGTTGCATCATGGGAAGGACAGGGTATGAAGGGTTGGAGAGAGCGAGAGAGAGCAAGAGAGCGAGAGAGCGAGAGAGCGAGAGAGACTGGAGTGGGATGACGAGATGTAGAGAGGTTTCAAGTTCCTGCTAGAGCAGCATTGACAGATGTGATTCACTGACTCTAAGGGCATTGGTCCTCAGCCCAGCAGCAGCAACATAACAAAGGGGAGATAGAATTTCTGCCCCAACAGCACCAGCACAGCACAACATAATGAAGGCAGTTTGCTTTATTGGCAAACCGGCAGCAGCTGAATATATTTCAAATGTTTGGACAACATAAAGCACTTGCAGTACGCTATACTCTCTATGGAGGTGATGTTTCCAGACCTCGGTTTAATACAGTATATATATTATATATATATATATATATATGTATTACTTAAATACAGTATGTATACTAAACAGAAGGGTGCTGAATGCTAAAAAGGATAACCTGTTTTAATTCAAATAATATAAAGTTCTATGATTGACTACTTACAGGATGCTATCTGAATTGGTCAAATGTGATAAAAAATACTAATAACTAGAAAATGTGCTCCTCGGAGCACAAGTCTCCGCCAGCAGACTATAGCAATTATATTATCATAGCAATAACTAATGAGATACAGTAGAGTAAAAGATATATACTGTAGTTAAATAAAAAGGTGTATGTTAAAGAAATATTTATTTAAAAAAAAATGATTTAAAAATCATATTTTGTCTTCTAATGTTTAAAAATATGTTTAGAAAAAATGTTTAAAAAAATGTTTAAAAAAAGATAGGATGAAAAAAAGAGATCCAAAAAATTATTTATTTATGTATTTCTTACAAAAATGTATATACTATATACATTGGTGTCAACATATTAATACGTATTAAGATTTCGGTCTTGTTGTGGGATCAATTCAACTCTAGTCCTCTTCTGTGTTACTGTTGTAGATGAGTATGCTTTCTTAGCTTTGGCCTTCTGCGCCTTTGCTTGACCAATGTCAGGTGTTCTCAAAGGGACACACACACGCACGGACGGGTGATTTGGACTAGAAGATACTGTTCCAATCAAGACTGATTGATCCTGTCTTACCTCGCTTCAAAAACGTAAACGGCTTTTTGAAGTGACACACCTTTTTATTATAGGATTGTATTTCGTCATGCGTCCCTCTAGCCAATCAGAGACATTGATGTCAACATATTGACACGTATTAAGAGTTCGGCTTTGTTGTGGGATCATTTCAACTCTAGTCCTCTTCTACGTTACAATTGTAGATGAGTATGCTTTCTTAGCTTTGGCCTTCTGCGCCTTTGCTTGACCAATGTTAGGTGTTCTCAGAGGGAAACACACACGCACAGACGGGTGACTTGGACTTACTGAAGGTACTGTTCCAATCAAGTCTGATTGATCCTGTTTTACCTCACTTCAAAAAGTAGGGGCTTTTTGAAGTGACACACCTATTTATAGAATTTTATTTCGTCACGCGTCCCTCTAGCCAATCAGAGGCATTGGTGTCAACAAATTGACACGTGTCACGTGGAGCTTGCCCAATGTTAGCTTGGCTAACAATGTTTGCTCACACAAAGCGAAAACATATTCTCCACCTTCGGCGGAGACAATAATCACCTAGCTGGGGCCTGTTTCACGAAACCTAGATAGCAGATTAAGCCGGGATTTATCAACTATCCTGGATGAATTTATCTTGGATTAGCCATGAATAGGTTTCATGAAAGCTGAGTTATCTTGCCAGATTCATTTAGCCAGTTAACCTGGATATGTTTATCCATAGTTGGTTCTCAACTTATTTTGTTTCAACTTTCAAGAGTGCATTTTTTTTCGTTGTGTGACCCTCAACACAGGATTTAAGAATCCCAGGCCTAAATTATTAGTACCAGCGACAACACTAGCATCTGCACTGTCACTGGAGTAGCGGGAACGCCGCCCCCAAGCCCCAATCTGTTCGCAATGTTGTGGCCCTCGGCTTGGTACCCTAGACATAATTTGGCCCATGGGGAAAACTAATTGGGGAACCCTGATATACAGTAGGTCCACATTGCCATTAAAGGACTACTTAAGCCCTATATACTTCATTATACATCAAATTACAAAAATATATAGGCTGCACAACCTCATCATGACGTTAAGCTTGTGAGCTTGTAGATCTTTGTGACCATTATAATTTTTTATACTAATTATTTGTGAAATCGGTCTATGATAGACCATATTTTATCGCTTATGGGCGATCTATTTTGCTAGGCCAATAGGCCTAGTCGAGGAATATATAACTGCATGCCACAATCACTGGAGAATACGCACAGGAATATCTATCAATGAGTCATTATACCAGTGAGATTTAAATTTTCCCTGCCGAGTTGTGGATTAGCTCCTGTCAGATTATTTCCTGGACTATGGATTCTTTATTGATCTATCCTGAGGAGTTATTGGATTACTTTTGTTCGTTTGGATTGATTCATGAACATGTGGCGACGCAAATGGATGAGTGCGTGTACAGTGAGTACAACACTGAGTGTCACGGAGATGTCACTTGAATTGAATTACTGTGCACGTCGGAGCGATCTATTCAAATAGATTTATACAAAACTAGGCTTGATCTTCAAAGCAATTCAGAGCAATTAAATTTAATTTAGGAAACATAATAGTTTAATCTGAACCACTAAAACCCTCAATTAGTCAAACACACCACTGTACTACGCTCTTTTTTCACTTTTAGGCCTACACCTAAAGCCAATCTAGCCGATCTATAAACTCGCAACGCATGTAGACTTGTAGATCGGCTATTTTTGGTGAATGTTCCCCCAGAATAGGTTTGCTGGGGTTCAAGTGGTTAAGGAGAATCAAATAGGCCTACATCCCTTTTATTTTTTGTAAAAATTAATACTTTACTAAATATTACTGTTACTGATTGTCATATTAATGTTATTAGAATTATTTAAGTTAAGAGTAGTAGTTAAATGTAGCCTATATTTTGAGGATACTTTCAGTCATTCAGAGCATTCAGTCTATCCACTATTGCGAGTATTCTCTCCCTTTTATTACTGTAGCAGTATTTATTTTATAAGCTTACTTCCTTGTAAGCGCGTCTTCTCCATTTAAGGATCAGTAAATCTGTGCTCGACCTCATGGTCTTTTAAAGGAATACCTGAACGTGCATTCAGCCTGGCTTGACCAGCCTGGCTCAACAAAGTCGCTCCTTGGTTTGGCGTTAGTGGAACGGAATAAACCAGGCTGTACTGAGCAAACTTGTCAAACCTGGATTTGGCTTTACATCCAGGATGATTTAATTCTGCCTTTGTGAAACGGCCCCCTGGTATAGACCTTTAAACACTTGACAACATAACATTCTTAATGGCTCAAAGTTAATTTCCTTTTATGTTAGTTTCATTATCCACTGTTTGTGAATATAAGTAGCCGACAGGAAATAAATGTGGAACCAAGCTGTAACCCAAAAAAGCAATCCCACTGAAATGTCTATATTAAATGACTAGATTAAAGCTGAAACAAAGAAATTATGAAAATACAAATTTCCACATCTTGCAGACTAAAGCCCTGGAAGTCCTAGAGGTCTACAGACAGACCAGGGGAATGAGAAACAGCTCACATGGAGTGAGTAAATCTGAGTTTGGCAGCAAATCCATAATCAGCTGGGCTCTTTCTGTGAGTCGACTCCCTGCAGCAGCAGCAGGCAAGGCGGTTGATATCTAACCCACTGGAACATCGATCAGAATCTGACATTTTCTAGACAGTGCAGCAGAGGATATGACTCAGCTCCAGGATGTTAAGCGACCACTGCTGGACCATGACCATGAAGTGCGTGTACCCAGTACCCACACACTAGTACATAACCTAAGAAGCCGTCCCACGCAACACACTAATGCATTTCATATACAGCTCAAAAATGTCTAGCAGTATGTTTATAGATATATATATATATATACTTTTTTTTATTACAAAGGCTGAACAATGGAAATCTGGTCAGTTACTTCATGAAAGCATATACCTGCAAGTAATTCCAAAATATATTTGGAAAATAATTTAGGCACTAACAGTTTTTTGTCACAGTTTTTTTTTTTGTCCAAGATATTCTTGTGGCATTTCTGCTTAGAAGAACAGAGGGAGACAAATGCAAAAAAAAAAAAGTGACATGGGTCTGGAGCCAGACCAAAATTGTCCAAGCCACAAGAGCTTTCTCCAAATAAATTATATGGACTATTTTTTATATTTTGAAACATATCTCAGGATAAGCTTGAGCGTATGTGAAATGCATTTTCTACCGACATAGTGGCACACAGGCAGCAGCGACTGAATATAGCCCATGAGACATACAGTAGAGGCCACATACAATATGCCAGAGCTTTGAACCACAGGAGAGCACGGAGCATGGTGAAGGGACTACAACACATGGTACAAGAAATAATGGAGTTGCATGGGTGACACAGATGTGAGGATTCTCTTTCAAAATCACACATTCTGTCTCTCTCTCTCATAACCACAGAATAGTTGATTAATATCACGGCGGATGAAAGTATGGATGACTTGATAGGAAATATGGGTCAATGGGAGCTAGCGAGACCCTGGTGCCATGCAGCAGCTATAGGCCAATCAGAGCCACAGATACCACGGTGATCATAACATTACCACTGTACCGAGGTTCGAGAAACATGCAACACCTTTTTGGGCTTCACTCCTCGCTGCGTGATCGAAGGAGGGAAGGAGGGAGGGGGTGTAAAGGTGAAGGTTAGAGGTCAAGGTTGCAGAGTTCATCAGTGGCATGCTGCACGTGATGGGAATTATAGTGAGTTGGTGCTCTCCGTTGGTGATGTCAGAGGTCAGATATCAAACAATACACTAACCAGTACACACACAGACACATTCTTGCTTAGCCCTCAGGCTCTCTCTCTTTCACACATTATTACATTGCTCTTTTTTTCATTTACTTTCATGAGGGCAGACCACAAACAAATTGTCAAAAAGATTGATCTTCTAATAAACCTTCATCAAGACAAATTATGCACAACTCTTACGAAACTTGGAGCCAAGTTTGTTCCTGCACCATGTCCATGAAACAAGTCATTTGTTTTGGTGACTGCACCAAAACAAATGACAGATTACAGTGCAGTTTCAGTACAGTTCAGAACTGGTGTCCAATCTAATCAATCTTTTGTGTGTGTGTGTGTGTGTGTGTGTGTGTGTGTGTGTGTGTGTGTGTGTGTGTGTGTGTGTGTGTGTGTGTGTGTGTGTGTGTGTGTGTGTGTGTGTGTGTGTGTGTGTGCGTGTGTGCGTGTGCGTGCGTGAAATTCAATCCAACACATTTCAGAATGTGTCAGGTTGCATTTATTCTTCACTTTAGCATTTGTTTTCGTAGGGTGAAACAGAGAATGTGAACTTGAAGACAATGTTGTAGATTAATAAAGATATATATATATTTTTTTTAATGGAGCTAGCAAGTGTAGTGATGGGCCTTTTTTTTTTGAAGACTTATGAATAAATCCAATCACACTACTTTTCATTTTGACCTTGTGTTTGGAGTCCTCCAATCATGTTCCTTTTCATTTTGGTTTTAATGGCAGACAACAACATTGGCATATTAAGTTTCTGCACAGATATGTTGAATGTGAATGTTTCTGAACTGAAAATATGTTTATCGACTCATAGTCAAGTACTATGCGCAATTTATAAATAGATTATAACTGATTTCCACCCTTTCGGTTTGCAACTCGGATGGCACTGAGTGTACAGCGCAGCCCTCTGTCGGTGTGCCGACAGAATCAGAATGCCTTGTTTGGATCGTGACTGGATGACTCCTAACATAAGTACACTTGGCTCATTCCTTATTCATAAGTCTTCCTCCGCCATCCTAGGAACAATAACATTGCAAAGGGGACATGTTGCCACGTTATCAGAGGTTTGGCTAGGGGTGAGGGTAAGATGGAGGGGGGTATCAGGTGAAAACCAGGAGTCCAGAGAGACAGCAACATGACTCAGCAACTCTCTAGAATTTCATCTAACAGTGGTGGGTGGGGTTGGTTTGATCTTCGTTAGATATCCGTCCTAGAAATGCCAGCAAGATGATAATGTGCACTCCTTTTGAATGCCAATAACAGCAGCCTACGTTTTATACGTGTTTAGTATCATCAATTACAGTAGCTGCCCATGTGGGATATAGTTTACTTAAATGAACAGAATTGCAGAATTTTTATTGCCTGTGTTTTAACTAAAACTAACTGATCTAACATAGAAGCTTTATCAAATGTTAAGTTAGAATACTCATCCTTTTTTATCATCTCTATTTTAAATGTAGTATAAATCATACTTTTACTTTCATGAGGATGCATCACTTTTGTAAGATGTTAATGACTGTAGGAGCCCTTAGACCACACAGATTAACTGAAGTAGTCAAGTTGGAAGAGAAATCCCCTTTCAAATTGATTTGAAAAAACAGTAGAACAATGGATAACAATATGTGAACATAAATATACAATATATCCATTCGTAGATGATAGATTTTCATATTAGGCTACTGGCGATAGATTGTACATTAGTCTTATGCCTATATTTACCATTACATTATACAACTAGAAAAAGTGCTCCTCGGAGCACAGGTCTCCGCCAGGTCAGGTAAGTTATTGTGGCCTCCTGGTGGCGCTATAATAGGCCAATGTGAAAAGGGTGGCATTTCTTCCTCGGCCTAGTGGGAATGTGTGTGCAAATTTTCACGGAAATCGCACGCCACGTTCATGATTTCAGACATTTTGTTCAAAACGGACCAATCCTGCAAACTTTGGAAGTCAACCTTAGCCAATCAGGATGGAATATGAAATATCGGACAGATGCGTCTTGATCACATGACTATAGAGATACTGTGTACCGATGTGCGTGATGTTTGGATAAAATCTGAAGGATTAATATCCAAAAATGTATTTGACATAAGTCGGCCTCCTGGTGGCGCTGTAAAAAGCAGATGTGAAAAATGCAGTGCAGATGTTTTTCCTTGGCCTCTAGGGAGTAGGCGTGCAAAGTTTCACGCAGATCGGTGCAGTTATAGTTAAAAATGCAAATCGGCCTGTTATAGCGCCACCATGAGGCTGATGTGAAAAGTTTTAAGTGCCATTTCTTCCTCGGCCTAGTGGGAATGTGCGTGTGCAATTTTATGGAAATGGCAAGCTGCGTTCATGATTTGAGGCAGTTTGTTCAAAACGGACCAATCCTGCAAACTTTGGATGGTAACCTTAGGCAATGAGGATGGAATATGGGAAATCGGACAGATCAGGGTTGATCACATGACTATAGAGATACTGTGTACCGATTTGCATGAGGTTTGGTTAAAAACTGTAGGAGTAATGGGGAAAAATGGGTTTGCACAAATCGGCCTCCTGGTGGCGCTATGACAGGCCTATGTGAAAAATTTGAGGCAGAGGTTCTGAATTGGCATCCAGGGAGTGTGTGTGCACAGTTTCGCAGCGACCGGGCCAACGGTGCCTGAGATTTGGTGCTAACACACAGACAGGACACACGGACGGACACACGGACGGACGGACGGACACACGGACGGACGGACGGACAGGGGCGAAAACATACTCTCTCGCCATGCCTTTCGGCCTGGCGGAGACAATGAACATGCTAACCAGTCAGACCAAGTGCAGCTGGCTAGGGTCAGACTTTAAGGGCCCTATTTTGAGGACGCAACTTAACACCTTGCACTAGGTCTTAACTTGCGCCGTGGGGGTGTCTCCCAGCACTATTTTGCTATTTTGAGGATGCTAATATGCACCTAGTGCCGAGCACAGCACCGGCGATAGGTGGTAAATGGCCCTGGATTATCAATAGTTGTGTTTTGGGTGTTACATCAATCCAGCGATCAGAGTATCGGGTGCCATTATGTTTAAGAAGAAAATTGCGCACAGTCCTAAGTAGTGAGATCAAAAGTGCACAGGATGCTTTCCTAGCGACAAAACCAATGTCCTGCATGACGTGAAGCGTGCAAGTTTAAAATCTACTAATAAATAACGTCAGGAGATACGGGTGAAACAAAGGCTCTCTGCTCACCAAAACATCAACATTGAAACAAGAGAAATCCAAACGCAAGTGCATGGCCATTACTGCAATCACTGTAGCCTAATTGTCTATCTGTGATACCTATACAGAAATAAATGCTTCTCTCGCTTTCTCTCTCTCTGCGGTATAGATGGATTAATGAAACGAATGGTGTGGTTAGGAGCAAACGCAGAACGCAGCACAAATCATTGCCTTTGATTAGCCTAAGGGCAGGTACACACTGTAGGATTTTAAAGTGGTCGGGGAGTCGTCTGATCGTTAAGCATTACACACTGCAGGAGTTTATTTCTTGAAATCGGCTGTCATACATCGTTGTGGTTTTCACACTATAGATTGATCCCCGACCAGGGATTACACACTGTAGGATAGTTCACTAGGATGCTATCTCCAGAGTCAGACCCAATACATACATTTGTGTTTATTCCATTTCATTTTAATCGACATATCCCGTGATATGCCTCTCTCCCTCTCCCTCTCTCTCTCTCTCTCTCTCGCACGTCAAGTGCGCTGACGCAGTCAGTCAGTGACAGTGTTGCCATGTCCGCTTATTATAAGCGACTTTGGGATTGTTCTTCTGTAAAGTTGCTTGAAAGTGTAGTTGCTTTTTTGGCCTCGTTTCCTAATGTTGTTTGAACCAGTTGTTCTCAAACATTTTCATGGCAAGGACCCCCAAATTAATATTTGTCCGCAGAGGCGCAGACCTCCCCCTTCTGAAAATATGTTGTGCCATAGACCCCCATACAAGATCTGTGTGGATTTGGAAAATATTCCCCCCCTTAAAAATAGCCTATCTACAACGTGAGCTTGTAGATCGTCTATTTTCAAGTATCCAATGTATTTGTATATAGGCTTAAAGTGCTCATAGTCGCCTTTGTTGGGCTTGTTTTCACAAACCTGGTTGATTATTTCTCTCGCAAAATCTGGCAACACTCACAGACAACGACACACACACACAGACACACACACACAGATCGCTCGCTCTCTGTGTGTGTCTCTCTCTCGCTCTCTCTCTCTCTGTGCAATAGTCTCAAATAAACAGCCCCCCTTCGAGCACGCTCGCTCACTCTCATTCGGTTTTATAATGTTTAACTTAATACAGGACTGGACGGTATCTATGCGGGGGATCTGTTTGTTGTGGTCAGGTGGCTGTAATGTGCTCTCATTGGCTGTAGCGTTCATCTCCTCGCAAGGTGGTCGCAGCTCCTTTCATACTGTATGATATTGTCTGCTGTCCTGTCTGGGACAGAGCTGAATATCTAACAGGGTAGTTGATCTGAAAACGGTCGGAAAGCCATCGCAGAGTGGATGATCGCGGCCAAATGGTCTCGCGGAGCCTTTCACACACAGCGAGCATTAGCTCGCCGATCAAAGGCCGATCTGCGTCAGATCGGGAGGTTTTGTCGGCGAGCGCCAAAAAAAGTCGCGGACAGCAAAATCGGACCAAATACCCTGCAGTGTGTACCTGCCTTAACTGTTGATACAAACACAATTGACACAAGGAACAGTCACACTTTTGCAGAATACAGGAACATCTGAATCACAGATATTTGTTGAGAATTAGGTGTGAGGAAGACTTCTCAATGTTGTGCGACTCGTGAGCAATGATTGCAAAATGTCCGGTATGTTTACTGTAGCTACAAAGGCTGGCACAATGACGCTAAGGATTCACTACATCACGGTAGGCTATTTGAGAATATTTATCAGCTGCCTGAAGATGTTTCTCCCTCTCTGAGGCTCTGTATTTTGGAGAGCTCTGTGACAAAACTGTCCAAAATTCACAGTGCGCACGGATGCTTCATTATATACATGTTAAATAGGGCCCAAAGTCTCCTTGCTTAATTTTGGTCTCCGCCAGGCCGGACAGCCGAAGGCCGGAGACTATGTTTTCACTCCTGTCCATCAGTGTGTCCGTGTGAGTGTCCATCCGTCTGTCTTTGAGCAGGCGATCTCCGGCACTGTTGGACCGATCAGCATGACACTTTTCACGCACTCTCTCAGTGGGCCAAGAAAGAACCTCTGCCCCAAACCTTTCAAATTTGCCTCATGGTGGCGCTATAAAAGGCAGCTTCAAGTTTTGGCCAATAACTTTTGAACCATGGTCATACAAAACAATAATAATTCCCTGGATTTCTTGGATCATGATAAAACTCCTCACATAGGCCATGCCCATTTCTGCCAGACAACATTTTCTGGTTATTTCATTGTATCTCTCTACTCTTATCAGTATCCTGTGTTTCATGCTTACTGCTTTTGCAGCAAACGACATCTGAATTTCCCCACAGGGATCAATAAGGGTCCCTCTCTTATATAAATTCATAATTAAGTAAATATTTGCATTTCACACTAAATAGTTTTGAAGAGAATTTTAAATAGTCAAATGATTAATCAATGATTATAGCAACCAATTAATCCAGGACTAAATTAATACAACCCAAATGAAAATATAAGAATTATAACTCATTAAAATCTGAGCATGTGAACTAATTCCAGTTTATCACTCCTATTCTGAGACACTCAAAACTATAAACTGCAGTAAATGAATCACAGCACAAGGCTTATGTGCCTGCTTTTGGTAGTAGACACTGCCCTCTACTGGACAAGAATAAAATGAACCTACACATTTCTGTTATGGAAAATTCTAGGGTGCATCCAAATAGTCAAAAGAATTACGTCCCATCTCTTTTCCTAAACACTTCCTTTAGCTCGAAAGAAAACAGCATAAGGTCAAGGAAAGATGTAAAGGAGAATTTCCAGAGGGACTGCAATCCCTCGGGTTGTCTGCGATGTGTGTGGCGAATTTGAAGTCGACCGGTCGATCGGTTCTCGAGATACATGGATTACAGATGTACATACGTACAGAGATTCCCTGCATTTATTGTAAGGGTGATCAGTGGTCACAATTCGACTCAGCTCGAGGGAAATAACAAATAGTTAGTTGACAGTTAGTCTACAAAACATACAAAACAACCTCTCTACACACGTTAATTTGTAAATGACGATATGCATGTAATTTTATATATTTTCCAAGGACATTTTTTTAATTGCAAATAAAACACAATCTTCACACAGCTTGTATGCTTTCAGATCTCGTCACCAACAACACTCATGTCGGCAAAGGACATCTGAGGACAGGTGTAAAGGACCTTGTGTGTGAGGACAAGTGCAAAGGACCTTGTGTCTGAAAAGGACAATTGTGTCTGAGGACAGGTGTAAAGG